>NW_027205904.1:600000-946298 GCF_024711535.1 Dipodomys merriami | reverse complement strand
GCTTATCATACGGTCAGACAGATGCCTCAGTGTTTGGAATATTAAGCACCAGGAAAGACCAGAATACCAAGACAATTCTTCCTGGGTTCTTGTAACAGGCTGTTGGTCCTGACATATGTGATCTGGAACCTTTCACTTTAGTTACAAGGCTCATACACTCCTGGGAAAAGCTTTGCAGAGTTCGTCCTCCAGCTCTATTCCTTCTCTAAGTCTTTTTTGTGTGTGTGGGTCACAGGGCTTCAACTCTAGGCCTGGGCACTGTGCCTCAAGCTTTTCAGCGCTCTACCACTTGAGCCATAGCACCTCTTCTGGTTTTCTGGTGGTTTATTGGAGATAAAGAGTCTCACGGACTTTCTTGCCCAGACTGGCTTTGAACTGCGATCCTCAGATCTCAGCCTCCTGAGTAGCTAGGATTACAGGCGTGATCTACCAGCGCCCGGATCTTCCCAGTCTTAATGTAGCCTTACTAGGTGACAACCAAGACTATAAGGAAGACCATACTCACATTCACTTCCCCGGTGTCATTCTCCTTCAGGACAAAGCTCAGAGCCTTCTCACTGGGTCCTGCAAGAAGTCGTAGCTTCAGGGGCTGTTCATCATCTGAGAGTTTCCGGGAGTACACTAAAGGCCAGGAGGGGAAAAGGATGAATGAATCAGAGACAGGCTAGCTGCCTCCGCCCCTGCATGCATGGATACATGCCTGTGTAGTTTCATAGAGGGCAGAGGAGGATAGGAAGCCTGCCTTGTCCATGACGCTCAGCCCGTTCAAAGAGTGCAAATTTCCGGGGATCATCGACCACCAAGAATTTGCGAAGCAGAGCCTCAATGACCTCGCGTGCCCGAGTGCGGGACAGGACGTGTAGGTGCTTGATAGCATCCTTGGGCAGGTAAAAGGAGGTGCGGCGCTTCACAGCTGTGCCCCGCCCTGTGCCTCGCCTGGCGTCCTGTAGAGAGGGTGGTTTCTTGTTGGAGGGCACAGAGACAGGACGCACCAGCTTCAGCTGAACTTTGATGAAGCCTGTGTAGGAGCCATCCTTGTTCTAAAGAGAAGAGAGAGAGGGGACAAAAACAAGCCATAAGAGTAGGTTCTAGATGAGATGGGATCGTCTTGGGTTTAGTCCACTTGGGGCTAAGCGGGTTATACATAAATGACTACTTGGGCCCATTTGAGAATACCTTTACTGCAGCTCTTTGTGCATCAGGCATACAGCTAGGTTCCTGACTCTTCGCATACCCTCTTTTCTGAGCAATCAACTCACCAGACTCATGAAGAGGTTGCTGTTTATCTGGCTATTGTACTCCTTGATCTTCTGCTCAATTTCAGCCTGAGAAAGTTCTGGTGTCTTCCACTCCGCTGGCTCATCCTAAACAACAGGCCAGAATGCATACAGGGCTTTTTTTTTTTTTTGGAGGGGGGGGGAAATCTGGTCATGAGGCCTGAACTCTGGGCCTGGGCGCTGTCCCTCAGCTCTTCAGCTCAAGGCTAGCGCTCTACCACATGAGCCACAGCGCCACTTCCGTCTTTTTTCTTTTTGCTTATGTGGTGCTGAGGAATCGAACCCAGGGCCTCAGGCATGCAAGGCAAGCGCTCTACCACTGAGCAACCTTCCCAGCCCCGCATATAGGGCTCTTGAGAAACAGTTTCTGAAAAACAGTCTGTGACGGCCCTTAGAAATCAACTTATTTTGGTTCTGTCACTGAACCCATCCACCCTGAATCCAGGTTGGGTATGCTATTAAGAGATGACAAAGGCAAGGCCATTTAGCTTCCTTCTGCTGCCAGGAGCTGAGAAAACATGAGAGACAGCCTCTTGAGGAGAGACCTTCGATCAAAGTCAAGTCACTTCTTGAGGACAGTGTTAAGCACCCGAGCCATATATAAGGCATAGAAGGTCAAAGCCTCCTTCCCTCTGTACTATAAAAAATAAAGGCTGGGAAGGTGGCTCAGTGGTAGAGTGCTTGCCTCCCATGCATGAGGACCTGGGTTCGATTCCTCAGCCACCACACAAGCAGAAAAAGCTGGAAGTGGCACTGTGGCTCAAGTAGTAGAGTGCTAGCTTTGAGCTGAAGAGCTGAGGAACAGCGTCCAGGCCCAGAGTTCAAGCCCCCATGTTCCACAAAATAATAATAAATGAATAAAGGCAAAAAGAAAACAATAAAATAGTCATCTCAACTGCACAGCAAAATTGTAGCACCCCAGCTGGGCTGAAGTCACGGTTTGTCTGCGAGAAGGCAGTCCAATTTTTCCCTCTCCTCCAGCACCCCTTGGTGGGGTTTTGGAGCCAGTTCCCATACTTGTCAGATACAGTGAGGAAATCACTGTGACATGTTATTTAACTTTGGCCAGAACTGCACAAAAGGCAGCTTCAGGCAAGGATCCAATCTGCCAGAGGCAACCAAGCAACTTCCTGGTAAAGTCTATCATTCCCGCCCCCCCCCCCCCCACAACTGCTAAGCAAGAAAGAGAGAAAGAGAAAGAGAGAGACAAGAGTTAGTTTCTGCCTTTTCCCTGTCTAAACATCCGAAGTTTTTAGTTTGACACTCAGCCCCCTCCTCTCCTTCCTATTCATCCACCGCTTCCTCCCCCTTCAGAGACTGTATTTTAGACGTATGGAGGGTGGGAACTACCATTCTTCTAGTAAACTCACTTGGCTCCACTGCCTCAGCCTTATTTCCTGTTGACGTCAGACAGAGTTTGGGTAGGAATGGGAGTGTCACTGACACAGCTGAGATCACCACTGAACAATGCCAGAAGGTCTCGTTCACAATGATTCTGGGCCCAGGATAGCCTTAGAGACCCCTAACCTGTTTAAAGCGCTTATGGGGACAAATGGGGAGGATGGATGAGACAGCAGACATTATGTTTTTACCCTGATCCTACTGTGTAAGGACTAAGGCTTCACAGGAAAAAGGCTTTGGGGTAGAGGTGGGAATTGATGCCCATAGCCTATTTCTATGGTTTCCTGGATGGAAGAGAGCAACAGGGAATAAAAACTCCAGCAGAAACTATATTGGGGATAGTGGGCAACCCTGTTGGGTAAGAACTAATGGTCTGGGTTATACTGGACTAGGACTCACTGACCTCAGTTGCAGCTTCTTCCCTTCTCCAGGTAGCCCTGTTCAGTAGAAAACAAGGGGCCTGCCAAGTGCTGGTGGCTCATGCCTTTAATCCTATATCAGGAAGCTGAGATCTGAGGACCACAGTTCAAAGCCACTCCGGGGAAGGAAAGTCTGTGAGACTCTTATCTCCAATTAGCCACCAGAAAACTGAAAGCAGCACTGTGGCTCAAAGTGGTAGAGTTCTAGACTGAGCAAAAGAGCTTAGGGGACAGTGCCCAGGTTTTGAACTCATCAAGCCCCATGACTGACAACAAAAAGGAGGAGAAAGAAAACAAAGGGCTTGGTATAAAGGCACTGCACCATCTTGCCAGGATTCTAGAGGAGGAAGCTGCTTTTTCCTGTTTCCCAAAGCTGTTTGTTGGGAGAGGATCCCAATGCCTCAGAGGGATGTACAGGAGGGCCCTAGAACTTTCCTTCTTCTGCACTATAGCAACTCAGCTTCTCCCTCTCCGCAGTGACTGATGGCTTCACTTTAGTTCACTCCTGGACTCCAGTGCTGGGACTGAACTTAAGAGCCTCCTGTATGCTGGGCAAGCACTCTAGTGTCTTTCAGTGTTTCCATTTTACCCATAAGAAAAAAAAAGACTCAGACTGAGGGGCATGGAGATCTCAGGATCCCATACTTGAACCTGGCACCCCAAGCTCTGGTCTGAGATTTTAGGGTGCTGAGCAGGATTCCTTTCGTGAGGAATTTTTAATTTTCACCTCAAGCATCATCCAACCCCAATTTCTTGTCTCAAATAAAGAATTCTTTTTTTTTTTTTTTTTTTTGGGTTGGTCGTGGGGCTTGAACTCTGGGCTTGGGCGCTGTCCCTCAGCTCTTCAGCTCAAGGCGAGGGCTCTACTGCTTGAGCCACAGTGCCACTTCTGATTTTCTAGTGGTTTATTGGAGATAAGAGTCTCATGGACTTTCCTTGCCTGGACTGGCTTTGAACTATGATCCTCAAATCTCATCCTCCTGAGTAGCTAGGATTACAGGTGTGAGCCACTAGCACCCGGCTTCAAATAAAGAATTCTATCCCACTACTGTCAGGTATACTAAATTTCATGGTCCCCATGATGTCCTCATCTGTCTTATTCCAACCCAAAAGTTTTCTGAGCCTACTGGCCACAGGTCTCTAATAAAGGGGACACCTAGGAAATTTCAGGAGGTTTACAAACTTTACAAACTTAATTTGGTAACTTGGGTCTCTTTCCACCCATCCTAGAGTGGCTGGATTACAATCTAGCATTCCTGTCTCCCATGGGTAATGACCTTGGTGCTTTACATTCAGAACAAAGCTCCCTTCCTAGCCATTCTCAAATCTACTTTCCAAAAGTCCACCCAAGACGAGGGATTTGAATCCTCTACATTCCAACAATTGGTAAACAGATCAGGACCAGCAACACTAGAGACTCAGCTGTCCATCCAGGAGTGAATACGGATGGATGGGGTGGGGGTTGGAGGTGGCAAAGGTGACTCCCTCATCTTTCTTCTCCTACAACATATTCCCAACTTCCCAGCAAGGACTCCTCCCACCTCCTCCACCTCCCTTAGGGAGCAAGCGGGAGTTCCCACCGGGTGCTTGGTGAAATCCGAGCTTCTCGGGAGATCTCAGGATGGCAGTTCAAAACCAGCCTGGGTGGAGAAGTCCCGCGAGACTCGTGATCGCCCGTGAACCATCCCTCCCAAAAAAAAGCCAGAGGTGGAGCTGCGGCTCACGAGGCCCAGGGAACTCAGCGCCCAGACTCTACGAGTTCAAGCCCCGGGACCAACCGGATGCCAGGGAGGGCCGCGCCGCCGGCTTTAGTCACAGGTGGACAACGCCCCTCTCTGGCCTCTCCCGAGCTGCGGCGTTGCTGGCCCCGGCTCCCTTCGGGGGGTTCTCTGCGAGGGGGGCCTCGGTGGATCGGGGCTCTACCGAGGGTCTGGGGGCTCTGCACGGCTCTCCCCGCGGCCGGACCAGCTCTCCGCGCCGCCACTTACCGGGGAGGGGGCGGGGCTCCGGCCGCCGCCCGCTCCCGCCGCCGGCGCCCCCCCCCCCCCGCGGCTCCCCACCTGGTCCCGGCGCGGCCTGCGGACCAGCGAGGTGCGCGCCGTGAAGTACTGCTCGAGCTCCGAGTCCGAGTCCTCCTGGCTGCAGTAGCCACTGCTGGTCGTGCTGCTCCAGGTCATCTCAAAAGAAGGCGTCTCGGCCTCACCCATGGCCACGCGCGCGCCTGCCCGCCCGTACGCTCAAGTGCGGCGCGTCCCAGACTCTCCCAACCAACGCCCCAGGCGCGTGCGTGCGTGCGTGCGGGCGAGCGTGCGTGTCTGCCAAGGCGCGCGTGCGCCGATGCCAGCGCAGCGCCGCAGCCGTTAAGATTGAAACGTAGACAACCGGGATCTGGACGCTACTCTCATTGGGCGGGTGGGCGGGGACACAAGCGCTGCGTCTTACGCGATGACCTCATCGCTTAGGCAGCTCATCCTAGGCCCCGCCTCCCAGGCCCCACCTTTCCGGTGGAAACGTAAACGGAGCATGTGCGCATGGGCAGGTACCCCTCCTCACCACCCCCCTCCCTCCCCGACCCAGCCGCCGGCGGACCGGAAGCGGATGCGGTCGGTGGGCGTCCTGGCCAGCCGATCAGCGCGTCCCCGCCCCGCCCGCCCGCACCCCCAGACTCTCCTGCCCCGCTTCCCCACGCTCACCACGTTCGTGTCTCGCTCCAACGCGGGGTCCCAGCCCAGGTCCCGAGGCCCGCAGCAGTCCAGGCAGACGAGCGCGCGACAGCGGTAGTGGCAGGTGAACTTGCAGTCTGCGGAGGAGCCCCCGACTCAGCTCGGGGAGGCGTCCCGCCCACCAGAGGCAAGCCCCGGGGTGCAAGCTCCTGTTACCGGCTGGGCTCTGGGAGCCTGGCCTTGGGTTGATCTCATTCCCCACCCTCCCACCCCCTTTTCGGGGTGCATGTGTGGAAACTGGCTGGGAAGCCTTAGGTGATCAGAGATTCAAGTCTGCTGGATTCTTGGTCTAGCGTCTGGGGCAGAAGTTTTCCTCTTCCCACCCATTTATTTGGAGAAAACAAAAAACCTTCAACCTACGGCGCCCTCCAGGAGATGTCTCCTCAAACACTGGTTTACATACATCCGCCTGATTTTTTTCTTTTTTCTTTTTGGTCTTCATGCCTCTATCCACTTCCTCTATCTGTCCCTCCCTCCAGGAAACTGCCCTACTTAGGACAGACTATCGTCAGTGGTCCATTCTTCATTGTCTCCTGGTTGCCGACATCATTTGATGCTCAGGGGACCACACTCTTTCTCCAGGTTTTCCTCCCACTCCCTGTGACTCCTGCTGCTCAACTCCTTTGCTGGTTTTGTCTCAACTTCTAGATCTAATGTGTTGATATTCACGGCTCACCTGATGGCTGTCCCGGCTCTGTTTACACGGTGAGCCTTGGATGCAGATGCAAAACTGCCTACCCATCTTAGATCAAATCCTACAGTGCAGACTTGGATGTCTTAACATATTTCAAGTGAGCGTGATCCAAAATAGAACCCACTTTTCTTCCACCTCAATCCTGTCCTGACCAGGGTTCTTCATCTCAGCATAAGGTGCCACTATTACTCAGTTGTTTGAGGCAAAACCCCAAACTCATTCTTGATTCTTTGTCTTAATTTTTTTTGGAAGTTCTAGTCTGAGGCTTGTGAACTCTGAACTGAACTCTGCCTCAGCTTTTTCCATCCACCCCTTAAACCACGCCTTCAGTTTCTCCCTTGTCTTTACATCTTTGTTGGATACCTAAACTATCCTGTGTGTCATTTCCATAGCTACTTCATTTCTTCTTGAGAACATTGCAGTGTCCTGGCCTTGGTTCATGTTTTGTATCGTCCCAAGTTCCTGTGCTTCACCAGCTGAATTTGTGACATGAATTTGTGACATGTTCCTCCCTGGATGAGCAGCTTGCCAGGCATACACAGGCCAAAGGCACCACCTCTAAATTCCTATATAGGCCAAAAGCACTTGATTCTCAAACCAGACTGCCCATTAGAATGGGCTGGAGAGGTTTTTGTTTTTTAATTACTGATGCCTGTGGCCCACTTCCAGCAATTGACTCAACAGGCCTGAGATAGGCTCATGAGATAGAAGGTGAGCATAATGGGGTTTGGAGGATTATAAAAGTGCCCTGGTGATTCTAGCTGGTGTACATTCAGCAAATTTCTGCTTGCTGGTGATTCCCAGTGTGACCGTGTTCCATGTTTTAGCACCTGGTTCACTAGGGCCCAATATAGGAACCTACTAAATACTCAACAAAATTCCTGTTTGCAGGAAACCCACCCTAGGTTATTTTTTACAGGCTCTTGTCCATAGATGGATAACTTCTTCACCCCAGGAATTCTGGAGGGAACCTAGGAGTGGAACTATTGGGAAGAGACTCAGAGGACAGAGAACACCAAGGCTTTCTAAGGAAGGGCCAAGGCACTTTAAAGATAAACTTGGAACCAGAACCTAGTGACAAGCACCCTCCCCATACCCCCTTCTGGAACAGGACAAGGTGAGGGATCTGATCTGCGGACAGCACGGTCCCTGCCAACCCTCTGGGCCTCGACTTGCCCTTTGACAGTCCCTTCCGCTCTTGGCGTGCAGGGGAGAGCTACTCACACGCGCACTGCAGACCCTTGCGCACGACGCCCCAGATGAAGTCTCCGCAGAGGTCGCACCACGTGTGCGTGGCGGGCCCTGCAGGCTGGAACCGGTGGCCGCGACCCAGGACCTGTTTCCGTGCGAGGTTGCGCGCGGGGCTGGGCGCGATGCGCAGCGCGTTGGCACGCTCCAGCCGGGCGCGGCCCGGGCCAGGGCGCCCAGCAGGTGTCAGCTCCCGCAGCTCAATGAGCTCTGGCTCCGTGGACATGGCCCGGTGGAGCTGGGGCTTCCGCGGACTTGGCCTTAGCGTAGGGCGGGCGGGGCCGCGGGGCGGGCCGAGGGCTGGGCGCCGCCCCCAAGAGCGAAGACAGGGGCGGGGCCGCGGGGCGGGCCGAGGGCTGGGCGCCGCCCCCAAGAGCGAAGACAGGGGCGGGGCCGCGGGGCGGGCCGAGGGCTGGGCGCCGCCCCCAAGAGCGAAGACAGGGGCGGGGCCGCGGGGCGGGCCGAGGGCTGGGCGCCGCCCCCAAGAGCGAAGACAGGGGCGGGGCCGCGGGGCGGGCCGAGGGCTGGGCACCGCCCCCAAGAGCGAAGACGGACGGGGCCGCGGGGCGGGCCGAGGGCTGGGCACCGCCCCCAAGAGCGAAGACAGGGGCGGGGCCGCGGGGCGGGCTGAGGGCTGGGCACCGCCCCCAAGAGCGAAGACAGACGGGGCCGAGGGGCGGGCTGAGGGCTGGGCGCCGCCCCCAAGAGCGAAGACAGGGGCGGGGCCGCGGGGCGGGCCGAGGGCTGGGCACCGCCCCCAAGAGCGAAGACGGACGGGGCCGAGGGGCGGGGCCGCGGGCTGGGCGGGGCCGAGGGGCGGGCCGCGGGCTGGGCGCCGCCCCCAAGAGCGAAGACAGGGGCGGGGCCGCGCGCCGAGGGGAGCCTCAGCCCGCAGTGCTGGCTCTCAGGCCGGGGCTGGGCAGGGCCAGGCGGGGCCGGGGCCGGGGCAGTTCTTGCCGAGCCCCTTCCCTCCCTCCTTCCCATCATCCCTTCCCCCACCATTGCAGTGTGGGGGACGCACAGCGCCGCACGGAGACAGGCACGTTCGGGGGGTTACTTTTACTGTACGAGGCGAAAGAGGGTCACCACATCCTGCCCCGGTCTCCCCCACCCACCAGGCTTCGCCGCCCCAGGGTTACTAAGGCTTGTGACCTCACCTCCACACCTAGTTAACGGGCGGGGCTGGAAGAGGGACGCCTCACTGGGGATGTGGGGAGAGGGGTCAGCAGCTCGATTGGCCTGGGTGGGGGGAGAGGTTGGAGCGGGGGTCTGGCAGACACCAGAGATTCTGAGATTCAGGGGCGCCTTACGGGGTGGGTCGCCTTGGTTGGCTCTGGGTGACTGCAGACTTCACTTGGCTCTGTCACCCTGGGCAGCCAGGACACAGGCTTTTTTATGCTTCTCCCAGTGCTTGACTTGGCACTCCCTGCAGGCAAAAAGTGGTCCCAAAGTGAGCTCCTGGGGGCGTGAGGATGGCAGTGCTGGTGGGGGGGCCTGGGGCATGGGATCTTGGGGGTACCCTCACCTGCAGCAGTACCACTCATTCTGGCATCTTGAGCAGCGCTTCGAGGCCTCTGAATTGCAGGAGGCGCAGCGAGGCCTTTCCGGAGCCACTGCCTCTAGCAAGTCTAGCCTGTAGGTCTCAGCCCACCTGGGGGGGGGGGGTTAGGAGGGCCAGATTGGGCCAAGCAGGTAGGGCATGGAAGCACGCTGGCCCACATCCATCTCCCCTCTCTCCTGATAAACTCATCAGGCCTTGCCTTCGTGCCTGCAGCCGGAGGTCCTGCTCAGAGGGGCTGAACACATGCTGAAGCTGGTGCTTGGCAATGGCCTGCCACTTGCCTCTGTTCTCTCGTTCCAGTCGTTCCCAGATTTCTGGGATCTATGGAAGAGTCATTGAGAAGGCAAGGAAGGAGCTAGCAAAGGGGACAGTGCACCTGGCATGAGTCCTTTTCCAGGGGCCTACCTGTTCCAACACCAAGTCCTTCTTAGGGGTCTGGGTTTCTGCCAATGCCAGGTGGGCCAGGAAATCCTTGAGGTCTGCCAGGTTGGGCAACTGGTCAAGTAGTGTGTCCGTGAGGAAGGCCTGAAGCTGTAAGGATGGGTGGGGAAGAGCAGGTGCTGGCCAGAGGTGCCAAGGACCAGGAAGGGCTTGGGATGGGCTTTATGTTTGGGGCTTATGCTGCACGAGCTTCTGTCATGTGAAGCCTCTGGAAAGAGGAGGGGGTAGAGGTGAGTGGGCAGAGATAAACCAGCAGGGATGTAGTGGGGGAGGTTTGGGGCTATGTGGATGGGTGGGAAAGACTCCCCACCTTAAGCAGCTGTCCCTTAGCGAAGCTAGTGAAGCAATAGCGGGCCCGGGCCTCAGGGCTTAGCAGCAGGTTATACAGAGCGATCCACACTTGCCCATCCAGCTTGCTCAACTTTTGCTGCTCTGAGGGAACCACTGTCTGCCAACGGCCACTCTCAAATCGTTGCAGCTTGCCTGGGGGGCGGGGTTGTTGGGTGGAAGAATTTCCTTCTCTTTTTTTTTGTTGTTGTTGGTTGTGGGGCTTGAACTCTGGGCCTGGGCTTTGTCCCTCAGCTCTTCAGCTCAAGGCAAGCACTCTACTACTTGAGCCATAGTACCATTTTCGGTTTTCTGGTGGTTCATTGGAGATAAGAGGCTCCTGGCCTTTCCTGCCCAGGCTGGCTTTGAACTGCAATCCTCAGATCTCAGCCTCCTGACTAGCTAGGATTACAAGGGTGAGCCACCAGCGCCCATAGGGGATCCTAGAAACAGGGTTAGGGGTTTGGGCAGGCTGGGAAAGGACCTTACCTCCTTCCTGCCGGGTCCAGGGACTGTGTTGTAGCAGTTCTACCAGGAGGCAGGGCAGATTGTGAGTGCTGAGCATGCGGTTCAAGGCGTTCAAGGAAAGGCTAGGGGGTCAGGGATGAAGAGGAAAGAGCGAGAGGAGATTCCAGGCAGAGTCTTGCAGCCTTCCATTCTAGGCCACAAGCCCTGGAGGGCTGCCCACCTGTCCACACAGTCTGTGATATAGCGCAGCACTGAGAGGGCTTTCAGGGAAATCTCAAATTCCATCAGCTCTGCCTGTTTCTGCAGTTCCTGCAGGTGGGAGGGGGCAGTGCTCAACCTGAACCATCCCCTGGCTGCAGAGCGCCAGAGAAACCCATCTGTAGGCTTTGCCAAATGTCAGGAAAGCTCAGCCCACCTGCATCGGGGTAATATCCTGGGATTCCTCTTCTTCAGAGGGGGTGCTACCATGGCTAGTCCGGGCCACCAGCAGGGTCAGTTTGCGGTGGCAGTAGTCCACCAGATCCAACACAGTGTCCTCTGCTGACTCACACACCTCCTGGGGGGGGTCCAGCAGGGGACACTTAACTGATGCTCTCACCACCCAGACATACCCTGCCAGGCCCTGGTCTGGCACAGTGCCCCCCCCCTCCCCGGGAGCCACGATTTTGCCTTACCTTGTAGAAGAACACTGTCTCTAGGAGGTTAATGATAGAGGCCTCATGGTGTATCTATCAAGGAGAAGGAGAAGGCCTGGGCTGCATGGAGAGTTAGGGACTATCACCTGTCTCTCTCAGTGCAGGGAGCTCTGAAGGGATGTAAGCCAGGGCCCTAGCTCACCACCATGTATATAGGGAACGTGTTCTGGGGCTTGAAGTCCTCCAGCTTGCACAGCACAGGGAACACCTTCTGCTTCCACATCTCCACTGCAATTAGTTCTTCCACCAATGTAGGGATCTTTGAAGAGTAGGGGAAGGGACTAAGATAAGGTTAAGGTGGAGCTACCTTAGCATGACAACCCTCTCATCTCTGATAAGGACCAGATTAGCTAACTACCCTGCACCCCTAGATTTTTGTTGTTGTTGGTGGTGGTGGTGGTGGTCGTGGGGGCTGAACTCTGGGCCTGGGCGCTGTCCCTCAGCTCTGCAGCTCAAGGAGAGTGCTCTACCACTTGAGCCACAGCACCACTTCTGGTTTTTTCTGCTTCTGTGGTGCTGTGGATCGAACCCAGGGCGTCATGCATGCAAGGCAAGCACTGTACCACTGATCTACCTTCCCAGCCCTTGTACCTGTATTTTTATTCCTTCCTCTTCCATCTAAGCATCCCTTTAAGGCTAACTCTCCTGCTCATGTCCTTCCTTGTATGTCCTGTCCTGTCTTTGTATGCCTTGGCCTTACTCTTACTCAGGGCCCTTTACAGTGCCCAATTCCTACTCCATTCCCTAGCAGTAGCTCTGCTTTTTTCTTGCACAGGGACCCAACTGTCAAATGATCTCTCATGTGATGCACCAGTACCAGCCCTTAGCCAATCCCACTGCCAGGATTTTCTCTGGTTTCTAACATTCCTGCCTCCCCACCTCTGTTGGAAATACTGCATCCTGTGCACATGCAATGTTCCTCTCCACTTTGGTGAGAGCCTTGCAGTCAGTTCACTGTGACTTTAGTTCTTCGGTGTTTCCTTGAGTCTATTCTAAGAACCATGGTCTTCCTGATCAACTCACTCCCAGCCACAGGCCTGGCATGTCTGGATCCAGGTCAGTAGGAGTACAAACAGAAATGTAGCAAAGGTGGGCTGGAAAGGTGGCTCAGTGGTAGAGTGCTTGCCTTGCATGCATGAGGCCCTGGGTTCGATTCCTCGGCACCACATAAGCAGAAAAAGCCTGAGGTGGTGCTGTGGCTCAAGTGGTAGAGCACTAGCCTTGAGCTGAAGAGCTGAGGGACAGTGCCCAGGCCCAGAGTTCAGGCCCCACGACCGACCAAAATAAATAAAAATAAAAAGAAATGTAGCAAAGGTATGCTGATAAATGCCTGGTTCCTTCTGTTCCCATGCTGGAATTACAGACATTCATCAGCATACAGGATTTTGCTATGTTGGCCATTCTGGGCTATATAGCAAGACCTTTTGGCAAAATGAAAAGAAAAGATAAAAGGGAAGGGATACAAGTGTGGTGGCTCATGCTTGTAATTCCTGTTGCTGAGGAGATGGAGATCAGCCACTGCCCAAAGTGGGTGAGATCCCTTCCAGCCAAAAGTTGGGTGTGGAGGTTTCTCTCTGCAATCCCAGCTATGTGGGAGGCCTGGCTAGGGACAATAGAGAGGTCTGAGCAAAACACCCACAATCCTACCTAAAACATAATTAAAGCAAGCAAGGAGGGCTGGAGATGGGGCTCCAGTGGTAGAGCACTTACAAGGCCCGGAGTTTAAACTCCAGGTACTATCAGAAAAAAAAGAAAGAAAAGGTAACACATTCCTCTTTCCCTTCCGGGAAGAGCAGGTGTCCAGTTCTCCCAAGGTGCAGAATAAGCAAAGGTGTGAACCTGATCTTGGCCTACCTTCCCGTGAGTGGCCAGCAGCTCCTGGATGGGCTCTCCCTGGCTGACCGTGGCATCGAGGATGGCTTGCATGTTCAGCTTCTCCAGGTGCTCATGTTGCCGGCTCCACCTGTCCCAGAGTGTGTTTGTGTGTGTGTGTGTGCATATGCATCTGGGTGCAGAAAAGTGCTGGAGGGGTGACTGGGGGCTGGGTGTTATGGAAGCCTGGCCTAATCTTGAAGAGCCAGAGACGGTCAGGAGCTGGTGTCTCCTACCTGGGAGGTGGGGGGTGGGTGGGAGGGTGGCTTCCACCCTGGGCAGCCCCTTCTCCCAGCTCCCCAACTCAAGGCCCCGGGTGACAGCCCCTCCCGTCCCAGCTGCCTCACCCTTCAGAGCCCATCTCGAGTAGCTGGAAGCTGCGCAGACCCCGAATCAGAACATCAGCCTCCCCAGGCAGGAGCAGCTCCCAGTCGCCCATGTTGGGGAGGGTTGGATCGGGGTCGCAGACAACGTCTGGCAGCGGACGGGTTTGGATGACCGATCCCCGTGGGGCCCTTCGGTGTGGAACGCGGACAGTTGCCCAGCGGTTTGAGCGCGTGGGTTCTCAGCGCCATGGAAACCAGTTGGGCTTCTGCGCGGCTGCGCAGTGCGCGCGCCCCGCCCCTCCCTGCGCCCCGCCCCCCGCAGGCTGGCCCCGCCCCTCGGCTGCCCGCACAGGGCACAGGTCTCTGACCCCAGAGGGGCAGTCGGGGGCCTAGATTCCCTCCCTGGTCAGAAGATCACGTCCCCCTGAGCAGATTAAATGCAAGCCCCTCCAGGATGATCTCTCCTCGTGGTTTCCCTCTTGAACCACACCTTCATTTCCAGCTTTTTTGGTGGTTAATTGGAGACCAAAGTCTCACAAGCCTTTCCTTGCCTTTGGCTTGGAACTGTGGTCCTCAGATCTCAGCCTCCGGAGTCCTAACTAGGGTTACAGGTGTGAGCCACCAGCACCTGACCTTTCTCTTACCTCTCCTGTTCTAGCCCCTAGTTGGAGATAGTTTCCTGGGCTTTCTGCCAGGCCTGGCCTCCAACCATTATCCTCTAAATCTCTTCCTGAGTAGTTCAGATATAGGCATGAGCCACCGGCAACCTGCTAACAATATCTTGTTGTTGTTGTTGGTCGTGGGGCTTGAACTCTAGACCTAGGTGCTGTCCCTCAGCTCTTCAGCTCAAGGCAAGTGCTCAACCACTTGAGCCACAGCACCATTTCTGGTTTTCTGGTGGTTTATTGGAGATAAGAGTCTTACTGACTTTCTTGCCTGGCCAGCTTTGATCCGCAATCCTCAGATCTCAGCCTCCTGAGGAACTAGGATGACAGGCATGAGCCACTGGTGCCTGGCAGGTTGTTTTTTTTGGGGGGGGTCCGGTCGTGGGGCCTGAACTCTCGGCCTGGGTGCTGTCCCTCAGCTCTTCAGCTCAAGGCTAGCACTCTACCACTTGAGCCACAGTGCCACTTCTGGCTTTTTTCGTTTTGCTTATGTGGTGCTGAGGAATCGAACCCAGGGCCTCGAGCATGCAAGGCAAGCACTCTACCATTGAGCCACTTTCCCAGCCCCGCCTTGCAGGTTTTTAATATCTTTCTTGCTTTAATCCAAAATAATCCTTGCTTCCATCCCAACTCAATTTTCATCCCGTTTCTTTTCTGATACTTGCCTGTTGTCAGTTTTGGCCACCAGATGGCGCTTCAGCATGTCAGGAACATGACTGACTGTTAGGTAAAACTGGCTGAGGCAGTACTCAAGAAAAGTACACTGAAATTAATGATTTTATTTACAGAACTGAGGGTCAACCTCCACACAGTATGGATTAGCCTACTTGTCTAGCTCCCATGCACCAGGCAGGGCTTAGCAGGAGGGAGTTGCCACAGGAAAACATATCCCAGCCAGTCTGTCTCATTTCCAGCAGATGATGATGTTAGGGTCATTTTCCAGCCGTTCATCCAGCTCATGGTAGCTCATGCCTGGGGTGGGGTGGAGGAAGTGAAATCAGTGGCCTTAACCTGGCTGCCCTGCCCTGATTTCACCTGGGCTGCTTTGTCTGCCTTCACCTGTCTTGCAGCAGATCTCATCATAGCTGTGACAGCCTGTGTAAAGACGGGCAGGGTGGCTTCGCTCCTCCCGAGACACCCGGACTGGATACTTTTGTAATCGTCGGATGAGGTTCTTCATAAGCCCAAACTGGATCAGCTTCCTGGAGTAAGGGTTAGGAAAGAGGGGTGATACCCTGACAGGGCCTCCTTCTGACCAAGCCAACCATTTACCACGATCTTCCCTTCAGTTCTATCTCAGTGACCAGATTAGCCCCCAAGTGTATCATCTCCAGAAAACCTATCTGTGCACTAGCCATGCCAGAGGCTCTGCTCACTGGAATTCCCTGTTTCTCGTCTGTCCTCAGGCAACCCTCATGCCCAGGAATGCCCCTCTGACCGTTCATCAACGTGCTGTAGCTGCTGGGGGTGGCGGCCAATGAGGTCTCGCACAGTGGTGCCAGGGCTCAGACTGCAATACAGCTGGAATACATCCCGGAGACTGGCTCTTTTGTGTCCTGTAGATACCAAGTGTCAGCTTGCCGGGTGGCCCTGCTTCCTCATCAAGTTAGTCTCTCCCAAAAAGCTTGCCACTACCTTGTTTGGTCACGTAGGATAGACATGCCTCCTGCAAGGACTTGTCATCTACCAGATCCTGGACCTTGGGTGTTGGGCAGTATACATTGGAGTACTAGAGAGTGGAAGACACAGGGATCTGAGTTAAGGGATTGTGAGGCCAACCTGGATTGGCCCAGCTGTACGATCCCACACTTAACTCTACCTGACTCACCTACCTGGAGGATAGACACCAGTGTTACAACACCATAATACCTAGGGGAGAGAGCTGTACTTAATATCGAAGGGTCAGGCCTTCCCAGCCCCATACTCAGAGTCCCTGGGCTGAGTCCTACAGCCCTACTCACAGCAGGTTCTGGATGGCGATGCGCACTAGATTGAGCTCCACATCTGCCTCAGCAGAGATTTTCTGGACGTGGCGGAAACCATCAATGTAGGGCAGGATCTAGACAGAGCATGGTAGTGTCAATAGGGGTAGGATGAGGCCAAGGTTAATGAAACCCAGGGATGGATGCCATACGTACCTGTTGTGTGGTGAGGTCCCACTGTGAGTTGAAGAAATCCTCCTTGTCCTTAGTGAAGACAGGCACATCATACTCTTGGGCTACGGGAGGATCGGGCCGCTGCTCTATCACCTTCAAGTGGATGGTATTGGACTCATCTGCAGTGGAACCACACACATCCTCAGTGTCATCTTTCCCAAGAGACCATCGATGACATCCAGAACTCCCAGCAGTCCTTGAGACAGGCAGATGCCTCACTCCATTTTTATGGAGTGAGAATCCAAAGTCCAGAGAGGGGAAAGAATATACACAAGAGGCTTTCCCACTCACAACCACCATCCACTGAACCCTCAACATCATCACCTCTATCTATCAGGTTATCTCCTGGCCATCAGTTTATTCAAGGGTTTTGGCTGCAATCATCTTCTCCTGTCACCCCCCCCCCCCAATTCATCTGCTGCCTTTGAAGAGGCTGGGACATACCGATGGGCAGGGTGCACCGGCCAGAGGCATTAAGCTCCTCCAGTAAGATGGTCATGATGGGCACCAACTTCTGCTTGCTTTCCTCCGTAGATACAAAGCTGCTCTCTAGCTGGATAGAACATGAACAGTATGGTGGGTAAAACTCAGGGTTCCTGGTTGCCCTGACTGGGTCCTTAAGCTGCTTGTCAGGGTTAGTGGGGCTTTGGAGACACGGGAACACTTACTACAACTCTACCTGCCCATACACCCAAGCCCATCTCATTGCAAACCTCCAGTGTTGTCAGGTAGCCAGCCAGCTTTTTAACAATGGGCTCGAGGGCACAGGTCTTAGCCTGGGCATCACACACAAAGCCTAAGTTGAATAGGAGGGCATTTCGGCTGTACTTCTTGTGTTCAATGCACACAGGGCAGCCAATCAGCTTCTTTTCCATAGCTGTGCTAGAGAGTTAGAACAGAGTCAGCCTTGCCCTCAAGCCTAGCCCCTCCTCCTTCTGAGACCCCTTCACCCACAACCAACTAGGGCCTCACACAGTGATGAGCTTGTTCTGGAGCTCTGGCTTGGTGATGATGTAAACTTGGACGGTGTCAAACAGCTCCCGGGAGATGAAGTCCTCAGGGACCTGGGAAGGAAAGTGGCAAGAGGTCCTTCAGTGGACGTTGGGAGCTAGGTGGAGTATATTGGGTTGTATCCCCCATCTTAGGCTCTTTCCCTAGCCTGCTAACTCCTTTGTGTTTTCCAAACACAAGCTCTGTTTTCATTGGTTTATCTTCGTATGCATCATTTAAGTTTCAATCCAGGGATTCTCACCGGCCCCCTCACTGTACTTTGAGACCTGCCACCCACCCCCCCTTGAATCCCATAGCCCCGATTTCCTACAAACAATGCTATGATGTCATCTCTCCCTCCCCACAGCAGAAGCCGGTGACCTGGGCCCCAGGCATCCTATCCGATCACAATTATCCCCTAATGAGTGACATGCTTGCAGGCAGAACTGGGAATCCCACTACGTATGGTCAGCCAGCTGAACTTCAGAGCTTCCTTCACCCTGCCCGATGCCAAGAGCCCCAGAGGCACCTGATAGGTGATCTTGGGTCCCAGTGTGGGATGGAACTCGCTGAAGAATATGCATTCGATGCGACAGCTACTGCCCATGGCGCCAGCCGGTCCTGACTCTGCACCTCCTTTTCCCTTGCGCGGAGGCACCCTCACGCCTGGAAAACGTGTCAGCGAGCACCGAGGCCTGGACACTAACTAGGTCACGCAGGCTGGCTGGCGGCGCGCGTACCCTCGACAGTGAAGCCGTCTGCTGAACTGCGCACGCGCAGTGCCACTCAGAAGCGGGGCTGGTGGGCGCGTAGGGCGGGGCGCTTGTCTCAGGAAGTCCCGGTGGGTAGACGTAGCACCCGGAAGTGAAGTGCTTCCGCGACAAAGCGACGGCGCGCGCGCGCGCGTGCCACAGCGGCCGGCGTACCCAGCTTGATTTGGAGGAAACCACTGCATTAGATTGTAAGCTGCAGGTGAGACAAGCAGATCCCTTCGCTGGAAGGGCAGCATGTTGGCGGCACGTGGGGAGACAGCGAGTGAAGGGATCCGTGCTTAACTTGGGGAACTACAATTCCTGTAGTGCTCCACGCCTGCCCAGCCGGCGTTCTGGGCAAGCGACAGCGCGGTGCACTATGGGAATTGTAGTTTTCTAGCTGAAAGGTGGTCTGGAGCTCAATACCAGCTCAGGAACAGGTAGATGCTGGTAGGTAGATGCTGACAGGCTGCTGGTGGTCTGCTGGCAAGTTATGGTGACTATTCTTCGTGCCAGTTTCAGCCTATTTTTGTCCTAACTTTGTAGAAGAGGGTGGCATTTCTGCGTAGCAACCCCTTTCTCCAGTGAGAGGTGTGGACAGTGAATCCATGACTCTTTCCAACGCTGGTATGTTTCAGGATACAGCTATCGGCTGGGCTGATCATGGCCCTTTCTGTGGAGACTGAGTCGCGTATCTACCGAGCTCTGCGCACTGCCTCTGGGGCTGCTGCCCACCTTGTGGCTCTGGGCTTTACTATCTTTGTGGCTGTGCTTGCCAGGCCTGGCTCCAGTAAGTAGAATTTAGTTGAATTCTGGGAAGGGTAAGGTAGTTTTTGAGGTGGTGGTGGTCGGAGCTGTAAGAAGGCTTAGGCTTGACTCCTGTTATCAGGCCTGCAGACAGAGGAATATTCTCTACTAGTGGGATGGAGCAGGTGGAGTTGGCGACTCTGCCCTCTTGACCTGGCCTCTATCCTCGCCTTAGTGCTTTATTTGGCTGCGTCTCAGGAGGTTGTGGAGGAAAGAGGAAACGGCCAGAGAAGTAGCAAAGTATGGCCTCTAGTCCAGGATGAACAGCTGGGGTGGGGTCAGCTCATTGTAGAAGAGGGCACTTACACGTTGCCAACACCTCCATAAGTGGTGGGCCCCTATGTATTAGGATTGGTAATGGTTAGTGTCTTCTTGCCTCCACCCAAGGTCTCCTTTTCTCATTCCAGGCCTGTTCTCCTGGCACCCTGTGCTTATGTCACTGGCTGTAAGTAGTGGGTTTAGATAGATCTTATGGGTGGGAGCATGGGCATGGGTGGTGGCCCTGGTGGTCTCTGAATCTTTGTGGATATTAAGTATCGGTTTAGAGGAGATGCAAGCCCCAACTGCTTCTGCTCCCTGGCCTGAACCAAAGTATTCAAGGAGCAGGATAAATGGGTGAAGCATGTATAAGCATAAAATGAAGGGAGAAACTCCCTCCCTGAGACATTACCTTTGGAGGCTCCTTTTGTCTCTTTTTAACCTTAATTTGTGATGATGCATCTCACTTTCTCTGAAATGGTGCACCCATGTAGCCAGCTCTCGCCAAGAAACAGTATCCAGCCTCATGGGAGGGAAACAAAGCTTGTGAATCATTTATTGTAGCCATATCTCAAGCCTTGTTTGCTGGGTAATGTAGCAGAGATGACATTTCAGAACAGCACCTGGGAAGAAGTATGGAGAGGCAGCTCTCACAAGCTCTTTAGAGCAGGAATTGTCCGAGACAGGGTTCTGTACTCTTGCCCCACCAGAGGGGAGAGAAGGAAGGGGAATCATGAAGGTTATCTAAAGCTCTCTTCCTCTTTGCTGGGACAGAGCCTCACTTGTTTCTCGTCCTTTCTCCTCAGTTTTCCTTCCTGATGACCGAGGCACTGCTGGTGTTCTCTCCTGAGAGTTCGTTGCTGCATTCCCTCTCACGGAAGGGCCGAGCACGCTGCCATTGGGCGCTGCAGCTGCTGGCTCTGCTGTGTGCACTGTTGGGCCTAGGTCTTGTTATCCTTCACAAAGAGCAGCTTGGCAAAGCCCACCTGGCTACGCGGCATGGGCAGGCAGGGCTGCTAGCTGTGCTGTGGGCCGGACTGCAGTGCTCGGGTGGGGTGGGACTGCTGTACCCCAAGCTACTGCCTCGATGGCCTCTGGCAAAGCTCAAGCTCTATCACGCTACTTCCGGGCTAGTGGGATACCTCCTGGGTAGTGCCAGCCTCCTGTTGGGCATGTGTTCACTCTGGTTCACTGCCGCTGTCACTGGTGGGGCCTGGTACTTGGCTGTGCTATGCCCCATCCTCACCAGCTTGGTCATTATGAACCAGGTGAGTAACGCCTACTTATACCGTAAGAGGATCCAACCATGAACTCTTCCTAGCCAAGAGGAAGCCTAGATTTGCACCTGTGCAGGACCTGGGACTGGGCACCTCCTGGACTCTCCTAGCTGATTGGGTCTGGGGCAAGTTCAGGTACTGGGGCAGTTGGGGTAGGAGATCTGTGTGAAATACTTGCTCCTCATATTAGACTCGCCTCCCTTTGCCTTCTCTCACCACCCCCCCGCCCAGAGGAGCATGAATCATGTGTGTGGATGAAATTGGGGTTGTAGCACTGTCTCCCCAACAATGCAGCTCATTCTTTTACTGGTATGTCCAGAAATTATGGAGAGAAAGAATAAAAAAAAAAACTGATGGGAAAAGCAGCTCAGAGTTGAAGATGGTTCTTGCTAAAGCCATCAACAGGAGAAAATGGGCCACTGGGCCAGGTGGCGACTTTTTCTTTTTTTTCTCCCATCATGGGGCTTGAACTCGGCCTGGGCACTGTCCCTCAGCTCTTCAGCTCAAGGTGAGTGCTCTACCACTTGCGCCACAGCGCCACTTCCGGCTTTTTCTGCTTCTGTGGTGCTGAGGAATTGAAACCAGGGCCTCATGCATGCAAGGCAAGCGCTCTACCACTGAGCCACCTTCACAGTCCTGGGGGACTCCTTGAATGGTGGAATTCTGCCAGCATACAGGTCTCCAGGGTCTGCCTGCTGAGCCTCCCCTGGCACTAAAGGCTTTACCAAGGCCCACAGCAGTGTGTCCTTTCCACTATCTTCCAGGTATAGATGGTCTGTATTGGAGTCTCCAGACTTCAGTTAGACAACGACAGGATGGGAGCTGGGGAAGAGCTCTATCTCTGAGTCAAGCATGAAGCGCTCTTAAGAGGTGAAACATGAGCCAGCATTTATGATTTGTCTGATTCTGTGGATGGAGCGGAGGGCCATCTAGGGAATAGCTCTTGGGAAGGCTGCTTGGCAGTGGGCACGTGGTGATGGAGGGAAGGAGAGTAAGGGCAAGGAACTTCCTATTACAGGCAGAAGTAGTTATGGAGTTTGAGCTCTTGGACCCAGTAAAGACTACCTTTTCAACAGAGCATGATTAGGAGGCTGCAGCTGGAGCTGGTGGCTCACGCCTGTCATCCTAGCTACTCAGGAGGCTGAGATCTGAGATTGTGGTTCAAAGCCAGCCACAGCAGGAAAGTCCGTTAAGACTCTTCTCTTTAATTAAGCAACAGAAAACCAGAAGTGGTGCTGTGACTCAAAGTGGTAGAGTGCTGGCCTTGAGCCAATAGAGCTCAGGAACAGCACCCTCAGTTTCAAGCCCCACTGCTGGCAAAAAAAAGAGGCTGAAGAAGCTGGTCTGACAAAGCCCAGGAGTCATACCTCAAAGAACTGCTTTATTGATATTATGAGGCCGGGCAGAGCTGCCCACTCAAGTGGTCCTGTAGAAAACACCCGGAGGCTGTGGTTGTCCTGGCCTGGAATCAGTCACTGCCACAGCAGAGGGAAACAAGAAATCCTGACATGAACAGTCTTTTTGGGGATGAGCAGGGATGTCTAGCCCTGCGCTGTCTCCTGCACTGGCCGGGCCCTCAGAACATTTTTGGCAAATGCAGATCCTTGCCTTGGCTCAGGGCTCTTGGCAACCAGTTTCAGATACGAGGACCAGCTCAGGAGCTGTGGCACCAGTGTCCCTGCAGCCATTTACTTGGGGCTTCCTGCTGAGGTACAATCTTACCTCATGTGGGGGCCTGGACTGGCTGATGCCTCAGAGGTCCCAGGCCTGGCATAGTGGTTGTCTGGAGTTGGAACCAGGAAGCATGGGTCCTGGGTAGTGTTGGCGAGACACACGGGAGAGGGCTGTGGAAGCCCCCGGCAGGCCTTCCTCCCTCGCAGAGCAGTCAGAGCCCTGGAGTAGCTGAGAGGCATCAAGGGATTTGGGAGCGGAGGTCTTACACTCAAGGTGATCTGGAGTTACAGCTTTGGGGGAGCTGCCTCGAAGGTGATGAGACTGGATTCGGGGGCAGTCCCCTTCCCTGGGGGTGTGGAAGCTTTTTCTGAGGGCAGTGGGCTTTCTACTTTGGCCCCAGAATCCTCTTCATCATCATCCATACTGGGCCAGACAGACTGGTCTTCCACTCTCTTCAGCCGCTCATTGAGAGCCTTCAGAGCCAGCTGCCTGAGGTGAGAGATGACAGGTCACTCTGGGTCTGGGCTTGGCTCATTTCTTGTACACTTGCCCCCCTGCCCCACCCAGCCGACACTCTTCACCTACATTTCCGTATTTCTCCTTCCCCATTCAGGGCCCAAGGCTCCCCAGAGGTTAGATTGGATGAGAGCCCATTCTGCCATCAAAGAAAGGATCCAGATGCTAGCATGTCTTCCTTCCATAGCCAGGGCACCTCCAGGCTGAAAAGGCTAGCCGGATGTCTGCCAGTCTGCCAACCAGGCTGTCACCAGGAATGGTTCTGAGTTTGGTGGCTAAGATTGGGCTGATCTCCAGTTCAGATGGTAGAATGGGAAAGTCTTGGGATATGAGTTCCTACTTGGCATCATCTCCAGGAAGTATACTATTAGTGAAAAAGGACCAGTTTGTAGTAGTCCTTTCCTAACTCTTGACATCTTTATTCCAGAAGGATCTCCCAAAGCCACCAAGACCTAGGTTAGAACAGGTACTTAAGCCAGGTGCCAGTGGCTCACACCTGTAATCCTAGCTACTCAGGAGGCTAAGATCTGAGGATCGGGGCTCAAAGCCAGCCCAGGCAGGAAAGTCAGTGAGACTTTTTTTGTTGTTGTTCAGTCCTGGGGCTTGAACTCTGGGCCTGGGCACTGTCCCTCAGCTCTTCAGCTCAAGGCGAGCACTGTACCACTTGAGCCACAACGCCACTTCTGGCTTTTTCTGTTTATGTGGTGCTGAAGAATTGAACCCAGGGCCTCATGATCCAAGGCAAGCACTCTACCACTGAGCCACCTTCCCAGCCCATCAGTGAGACTCTGATCTCCATGAACCACCAGAAAACAGGAAGTGGCACTGTGGCTCAAGTGGTAGAGTGCTGGCCTTGAGTGAAGAGCTGAGGGACAGCGCCCAGGCCCAGAGTTCAAGCCCTAGGAACAGCAAAAAAAGAAAAACAAGAAAGAATAGGCACTTAGCAGAGCCCTTACAGAAGGAAGAAAAGCCATTTGGGTGGAGCACAAGCCAAGCTTGCTGTTAAGAGAGGTAAACCCTCTGGAGCACCACTTAAGGGGACGTGGGCAAGTCCATAGAAGGTTTTAACAGATGCCTTGTATCCTTGCCCGTCGGAAGTAGAATGACCATAGCTGCTGGGCAATACTGCTAGCATGGCCACTGGGGACTCCTGATGCCTCCTTCTCTGTGTCAGCAACAACAGGGACAGCCTGGAGCCTTCCAGCAGAGAGCCCAAATCTCTATCATGCCAAGGAATAGGAGAGGAAAGGCAACAAGGACATGAGCACAGATAGCCCAGTGTGGTTTCCCTCCTGCCTTCAAACCTGGCACCTGGTAAGTTGGCACTGACAGGAAGGTCCTTCCGTATTGCTGCCCGGACTACCATCTTGGACACACCCTTCACAGACCAGTCTAAAGCCTGCCAGGGCTGAGAGGGTCATTCTAGTCACTTCCTCTTTTTTTTTTTTTGGGTCTGGTCGTGGGGCCTGAACTCTGGGCCTGGGCGCTGTCCCTCAGCTCTTCAGCTCAAGGCTAGCGCTCTACCACTTGAGCCACAGCGCCACTTCTGGCTTTTTTTTTTCTGCTTATGTGGTGCTGAGGAATCGAACCCAGGGCCTCATGCATGCAAGACAAGCGCTCTACCACTGAGCCACCTTCCCAGCCCCTAGTCACTTCTTCCTAAGGGTCAAAGATGACAGATGGGAAACCTTGCCTCGTTCTAGTAGCTCTTTGTGTTTGAAAGTGGCATGCAGTCAGATGTTAAGCTGGTTGAAGGGGCAACCCCCACCCTTTTTTTTTTTGTCAGCTATGGGGCTTGAACAACTCTGGGCCTGGGCGCTGTCCCTCAGCTTTTCAGCTCAAGGCTTGAACCACCGCGCCACTTCTGGCTTTTTCTGCCATTATGGGGTGCTGAGGAATCGAACTCAGGGCCTCATGCATGTAAGGCAAGCACGCTAACACTGAGCCACCTTCCCAGCCACTTCTGTATAAGCTAACAACCATTAGGCTATGCTAACAATCTACCTCTTGTCTTCACCCTTACCCTACCTCTCTTCCATATTTTTTTTGGTCCGGGACAGAAACTTTCTGAAGGCCCCCAAACCTCTCATTAGAGGGGCCATCAACTGATCTTGTCCTACTTGAACAACTCTGAGGAAAGCTTAGTTTTTCTTCCTAGGCCCAGCCCTCCTGGTCCCATCTCCTGCACTAGATGAGGTCAAGACATACTTATATCTTTTGGACTTAGCAACAGAGAGCCAGGCTGTAATGGCCCAGAATTAGTTCTAGAGCTTGCCTTGGGTGATTGTCTCCATCTACTACCCTAGACCACCTGATGGGACACTCATTGAAGGAAGGATGTGTTCTGTCCTTAACTGCAGAACCCCGGTGAAGTGTAAACTCAAAGCTAACTTCTGCTAAATTCACAGCGCTAGCTGCTAAGGACCCATTTCACAAATGAGCAAAATCAGGGCATCTGGTAAATTCAAAAAAAAAAAAGGCTTGCACTAGGCTGCCACCCAAATAAAACACCCCCCAAACCAAACAACACATTCAAGAATAATGTTGGAAGCTGGGTGCCGGTGGCTTACACCTGTAATCCTAGCTACTCAGGAGGCTGAGATCTGAGGATCACGGTTCAAAGACAGCCCAGGCAGGCAAGTCCGTGAGATTCTTATCTTCAATAAAGCACTAGAAAACTGGAAGTGGCGCTGTGGCTCAAGCGGAAGCGCTTGCCTTGAGCTGAAGAGGGCAAGGACAGCACCCAAGCCCAGAGTTCAAGCCCCATAACCGACAAAACAAAAACAAAAAACAAAAACATGAATAATGTTGGAAGTAGAACTGTGGATCTCCTGAATGCTAGGCATCCACAGGTCTGGGAGAGTAAGAAGAGCTAAATGAAGTTAAAGGTATTGGGCTGGGAAGGTGGCTCAGTGGTAGAGTGCTTGCCTTGCATGCATGAGGCTCTGGGTTCCATTCCTCAGCACCACGTAAGCAAAAAAAGCTGGAACTGGCGCTGTGGCTCAAGGGGTAGAGCACTCGCCTTGAGCTGAAGAGCTGAGAGACACTGCCCAGGCCCAGAGTTCAGGCCCCACAACTGACAAAAAAAAAATTTGTACTGCCCTCGCCCAAATCATCCTGCAAATAGTTCAGCTGAGACTCCTGCTGCTGCAGATGGCTTAGTTTACATAAATGTGAAGGTCTCCTCCCCTCTGGTGTCATCAGCAGGCTCCTGGGGTGGGTGACACAGGCTTACTAGAGAACAGAGAAAGTTGATAATATCTCAAAGCTATTCTCATTAAGGACAGAGAGAGAGAGACAGCATCTTAATGGAGTCCAGAAAGAGGATATAGTTCTCTGTTTCATAACTGGGGTGGTCCAGACCACCTCTTAAGGATCCTAGGCTTCTCTCCTCCACTTTTTTTTTTTTTTTTTGGCAAGGGGGCGGGGGGGGGGGGGCTGGTCATGGGGCTTGAACTCAGCCTGGGCGCTGTCCCTCAGCTCTTCAGCTCAAGCGAGGGCTCTACCAGTTGAGCCACAGTGTCACTTCTGGTTTTATGGTGGTTTATTGGAGATAAGTCTCATGGACTTTTCCTGCCTGGGCTGGTTTTGAACCACAATCCTCATATCTTAGCCTCCTGAATAGCTAGGATGACAGGCATGAGCCCCTAGCGCCTGGCTCTCCTCCAGCCTTTATCCCCTCTCAGGGGAAAAAGGTCCAACAGGTTGGTTCTGATTCCAAGTTTAGTGTCCAGGATCTGGGGATTCTGAAGCAAAAGTTTACAGCCTCTCTCACATGACACCAAAGGAGGCTAGCATTTATTGAAACCTGTTCAGTGGCCTGAGTGGTAAGAAACAAAGGTACTGGATGCCAGACACCCACTTCCTGATTTCCTCAAGGCCAAAGGCTGGATTTTCTTTCTTTCTGAACCTGCTCCAATACGTGCCACTAATTCTCCAGCTTTGTGACAGCAGGAATCGGAATGGATAGACTTTTTTTTTTGGTCAGCTGTGGGGCTTGAACTCTGGGCCTGGGTGTCAACGCTTCAGCTCAAGGCTAGTGCTCTCTCACTTGAGCCACAGCGCCGCTTCCGGCTTTTTCTGCTTGTGAGGTGCTGAGGAATCGAACTCAGGGTCTCATGCATGCAAGGCAAGCACTCTACCACTGAGCCACCTTCCCAGCCCTAATGGATAGCCTTTGACTCGACCAACAAACCCAATGCTTTCTTAGCTTGCCCGGATTTTGGAAAATTTCACGTACCTTCTCCGCTCAGCATCTTGAGGGTCTGTGCCTGGGAGGCTGATGGTGATGGAGGATGGGGCTCCCACATCATACCGTTTGACTGTCTTCTGGCATATCTTGACCTTCACTAGGAGGCCATGGACCAAGTTCGCCAGCAGCCCCACCACGGGCTGTAGGATCTCGGGGAAGAAAGTGGCAAAAGCAAAATGGTCAGCCATGTCCCCTCGGCCCCGGCTATGGCGCTGGTAGAAGCGAAGATACACCCAACTGGAAAGCAGCCCAAAACCGTAGGAAGCTAGTGCGGGGCTCTGGAGCACAGTGGCCAGTCGCAGCAGTAACAGCAGCGCCAGCAACAGCATGGGGACGACACTGACCCGCACCTGCGGCACTCGCAAGACCACACAGTCCCCCATGGTTTGCTTGAGAGCCACCAGGACCCCACCTAGAAAGCCCAGGGCACCGTGGATACGGATGGTGAACAGGTAGACCAAATTGAAGGAAGCCATGTAGGTGAGAAGGTAGGCGAAGGCCCCCAGTAACCCCACGGACACATTCACCACCGAGAAGAAGATAAGCAGCTCCAAGGCCCCCCAGAGGGGTTCCAGCAAACGGCCGGCCACCACCACCGTGGCCAGGCTAATGGCCACGTCCCACACGTGCTGCTCCATCAGCCCATGGGTGGCCAGGGTCCAGATCCAGAAGTTGGGAGGAAAGAGGTAGCCTGGGGTAACTGCTAGGCAGTCCGTGTTCACGGCGAAGGAGAGCAGATACAAGAATAGAACGGCCGCGCACAGCGCCTTCACCACCACGCTGGCACTGGCCAACACGGCCCCCAAGTGTTGGCGGGCGCCCGGGAGGGCGCGATGCATCTTCCTGGCTGGCGTGGGCCTGGAGGAAGGTGAGAAAGGTGGGGCTAGGGGCCTCCCCGGGGCCTCGTCCCTGTCGGCCCCGACGGGAGGCCCGGCCTCGGCCTGGTCACACTGGCCTACTACGGCCCCGGTGACGGCTCCGGTTCCGGTGGAGTCGGACTGCGGTCCTCAGGGAGACAGCCGGGCCTTTTCGCCAGGCCGGAGCCTAGGTCCCGTGCCGGGGACCCGAGCGAAGGCCCTGGGAGGCTTCGGTACGTCGGCCGGCCCGCTCCGTAGGCCCTGCGGCCGGGCTAGCATTGAACTCAATACTAGGCCTCCAGAATCCACTCCAGGACCGCTCTGTCCGTTCAGGCCCGTGTTAAGTCCGGTTAGCTCCGGCTCGGCCTCGGTCTTGGCTTCTTCCACGGCACCTCCTCCCTCCTCGGGGGGCCGACAAACAGGGGCGCTGCGCTTGCGCGCCCTCGGATGAGAGGGGGCGAGAAGCCCTCCGACTTCCGGACTTCCGGCTCCTCGGAATTCTGGGATATGGAGTCCCTGGTCAACGTCGGGGGAGACTAGTACACTGGGCTTCCGTGTAGGACTACAAGTCCCAGAAAGCTTCGCGCCCAGGCTATGACCATTCGGCGCTGGAGGAAGGTGTTCTGGGAGTTGTAGTTCTCAAGCGTGTTCTCGCCCGTTCTTGGGAGCTTGCGGAAAGGTAAAGCTTGGAAAGCTCAAGGTGTAGGTGGATTCGACACACAACAGAGCTTCAGGGTGCACACTCGCTGAATTCTTTGGGGAGAGAGGCATTGTAAGTGATGTGTATATGAACCTCACAGTGTGTCTTTGAGGGCAGGCATGTGGGTCTGTGCAAGGACCTCTTGTGGTCTAGTGAATTGAATAGGGCCTGACCCAGGCTGGAAACGTTGCTCTGTCATTTGGTGTCCACAGGGCACTGGCTTAGTTCCTGACCCTTTCTGAAACTCAAAACGGACCTCAAAATGGAGTTAGTGACAAGGCCTTCCTAACATAAGAATCAAAGGGGATTTTATTGTTTTTTCAATAATGAGGATTAAACTCAGAGCCTGTGAGTTTGCTAAGTAGATGCTCTACCACTTGGGCCAGGCTTCCAGCTCCTTTTTGCTTTTTTAAATTTTTTCTGTTGTTGGTCGTGGGGCTTGAAGTCTGGGCGTGGGCACTGTCCCTGCGCTCTTCAGCTCAAGGTAAGTGCTATACCGCTTGAGCCACAGCACCGCTTCCAATTTTCTAGTGGTTTATTGGAGATGAGTCTCATGTACTTCCCTGCCTGGGCTGGCTTTGAACCACGATCCTCAGATCTCAGCTTCCTGAATAGCTAGAATTACAGGTGTGAGCCACCGGTGCCCAGCTCTTTTTTTTTTTTTTGTCAGTCGTGGGGCTTGAACTCTGGTCCTGGGAACTGTCCCTCAGCTCTTCAGCTAAAGGTGAATGCTCTACCACTTGAGCCACAGCACCACTTCCGGGTTTTTGGTGGTTTATTGGAGGTAAGAGTCTCACAGACTTTCCTGCTTGGGCTGTCTTTGAACCACGATCCTCAGATCTCAGCTTCCTGAATAGCTAGAATTACAGGTGTGAGCCACCGGTGCCCAGCTCTTTTTTTTTTTTTTGTCAGTCGTGGGGCTTGAACTCTGGTCCTGGGAACTGTCCCTCAGCTCTTCAGCTAAAGGTGAATGCTCTACCACTTGAGCCACAGCACCACTTCCGGGTTTTTGGTGGTTTATTGGAGGTAAGAGTCTCACAGACTTTCCTGCTTGGGCTGTCTTTGAACCACGATCCTCAGATCTCAGCCTCGAGTAGTGGAGGAATCGAACCCAGGACCTCATGCATGCTAGGCAAGCACTCTACCATTGAGCCACCTTCCCAGCTCAGCCTTTCTATATTTTATCTGACAACTCTGTAGACTCTCAGGTGCTGTTTTAGGACATGAGAACTGTCTTGGGGGTTGAAGTTAGTCCTTGCCCTGTTGGTCAACTCCTTCAGAAGGGAAGCCCCATTTTGGCCAAGGACTGGAATGTCCTCATTTGTTTAGCAGGATTCCTCCTGCTGGCCATCTTGTCTCTGAGAACTTCTTATCTGGTGGGGAAAAATTTCTCCCATCGGTGGGAACGCTAGTACTTACTCCTAAGTCTGTGTGAGGACTCAGCCAAGCCCTCTCCAGGTGTGCTGGCAAACACAGTCACTGGAAATGCCCCTACTGGTGAAGTATGAGTTCACTTCCCCCACTGGGAAGTCACTGTGCAGGTGGTTACAGTTCTTTTTCCATGAAAAGAATGCAGAAGTCACATGAACTAGAGTTGGGGTTAAAATTAACAAGGGTGAGCTGGGTGTGGCAGTACATGGTGTCATCCCAACATTCAGCAGATTGAAGCAGGAGGACTGAAAATTCAACTACAGCCCGGGCTGTATAGTAAGTAGGACCTTGTCACAAACTGAGCAGCTAGAAGGGCCTGCCAAAGGAATGAATAAAAACTGGGTTGGTGGAAGTGGCGCTGTGGCTCACATGGTAGAGCGCTAGCCTTCAGCTGAAGAGCTGAGGGACTGCACCCAGGCCCAGAGTTCAAGCCCCATGACTTACCAAAAAAAAGAAAAAGAAAAATTGGGTTGGCTTCTGGCCTCCCCTAGACCCTGATAGGGCCCCTACTGGCTTATAGGTGGGCCTTAGTATCTTCAGGACAACAGGATTGGGCCTTAGTACAACAGAGTGCTGGCTTCTGCTCTTTTTGGTGAGTTAGAGGACCTGTCTGTCAAGCCCTTGTTAGCTGACTACATGGCTGGACCCAACTGGATTAACATCTCATTACTGTTTTCTTTCCTGGGTCCAGGCCTTGCCTTGAGGCTCTGAGAGGCTTCCTTTTACCTTCTCCTTCTGTGTGTGTGTGTGTGTCTGTGTGTGTGTGTACTCACGCACATGCTCATGCCACTCCTGGGTGGTGTCCCTGAGAATATTCCCTCAAGGTTAGGGCTCAACCATTTGAGCCATAACTTCACTGTGAGATAAGAAGGCCTTACAAACTTTCCTGCTGGGCTGGCTTTGAACCGTGATCCTCAGATCTCAACCTCCTGACTAGCTAGGATTACAGGTGTGAGCCATCAGCAAACAGCTTTCTTTTTTTTTTTTTTTTTTGTCGGTCATGGGGCTTGAACTCTGGGCTTGGGCATTGTCCCTGTGCTCTTCAGCTCAAGGGCAGCACTCTACCACTTGAACCACAGCGCCACTTCCGGTTTTCTAGTGGTTTATTGAGGAGTCTCACAGCCTTTTCTGCCTGGGCTGGCTTTGAACCTTGATCCTCAGATCTCAGCCTCCTGAGTAGCTAGGATTACAGGTATGAGTTACTGGCGCACAGCTAGCTTTCTTTCTTCTATATAAAGAGGTGTTTTTCGTTTTGTTTTATTTTTGCCTGGAGACTTGTAACTTGAGACAAAGTATGTCAGGAGCTAGGCTTTTAGTAGACACTGGAAGCATCCTGTCCTATGGCTCCAAGAGTTGTGGTCTTCATTCCCATCAGGGTAGGTTGAATCTCAAGGTCATGGCCACCCGCCTTCATAGTTACCCAGTCCTTATCCCAAGGCTGAAACAGTGGATGGAAACTGTTTGAAGTGAAAATATGAACATTATTTAATAACTGATCTTCTGTAATAAACCATTTGAAAATATTTTACAAGGAATCACACACACAATATTTTACAAAGTTTCTTGACTTTTTTTTTTTTGTCGCTGTTGTGTTTCCGACTTGTCTGTACAAAATAGAACAATAACAGAAAAAAAAAAAAAAAGGGCAGAGAAAAGGAAAAGGCCCCCTAATTCCCCAGCCTAAGGTGAGGGTGGGGGGGCGGGGAAGCCAGGTCAGGTGATGATGAGAAAGATCAGACCCATTTGGGGGTTAGACAACTACCTGATGGGGATTGTTTTGTCTGTTTTTCTGTTTTTTAAACTTAAAATATATATTTGTTTCTGTATGTTTCTTTTATATTCTCCATTGAGCACCTGACTACACTACAGTTACACACACGCCCCCTACAGGACACAGCTGACATCCCCGGCTGGGCATACATCATGAACACCCACCTTGGCACCAGCAGCGGGCAAGAGGCCGTACACACACACTGAGAAAGCGACAAGCAACATGACATTAATTAACGGAGCCATTAATTAATGCACTACCCTCCCCCCTCCTCCCAGTCCATCTGAGCCTCGTGGCTATATGCCCCCCAGCTCTCAGTCCCCTACTGGCCCCCAGACTCCAATGCCTTTGGGGGAAATGATCAGAATGAATGGTGGGAAAGATGTGCCCAGACCCAGCCTCCATACGTGCAGTGTGTATGTGTGTGTGTGTGTGCGCACGCGCATGTGCACTCTGAGTATGTATTCAACAGGGGAGGGACAATTTGGCCTCCTAGGGGCAGGGGAGTGTGGGTATGAGTGGCAATGATATAGGGAGTGGGCACAGGCCTGAGTGTAGAAGGGCCAGATGGAGATGGGATGACCCAGCCAGGAGAGACCAAGTCACTCCTGCTAAGGCAAAGGTTAGTGTCTGGTGTGTGTGTGTGTGTGTGTGTGTGTGCCCTCTGCCAAGGGGTGCAGGCAGTGGCATATGGTCCTGCTGGGTGTGGGGGGGAGCTGACACTAGTGAGAAATGGGTACAATGAGCACCTGGCAAAGAGGGGGGGCCTTGGGGAAACACTGATGGCTAGGGATGGGATGGGGGGGTGTCTTCCACCCAGCCCCAGCATTATTTGGCACTGTTGCACATTCAGCTTCAGAGATGGGAGGACCAGCTGGGCTGTAGCTCAGAATAGAGGCAGGCGGTGAGCACAGGTGTACAGCCCTCTCACCGGCCCCTTGCCCCGTGTAAGGCTATGTGAGCCCCCCCTCCCGCCCGTGGCATGTGTATCTATGTGTCTGTATTTGTGTGTGTCCCCTGGGGTAGGTCTTATGGGAGTCCTCAGGGTCCAGGTATGTACTTTGTTGTGTCTCAACTGCTGTCATCGTGAGACTGTCCTGACGCCTGCAGAGCTGGGCTGTGGGTGACTCCAGACCTGAATGGAACAGGAGCCAATAGAAGACTGTCCCCCCACCCCCACCCCAAGAACATCTCTCCCACCAGGATTTCAGTTAGGATGCACAGGCCTCAAACTACCATCTCTTCCTCTATTCTACCCAGGGAAACTACGGTAGAGAGGGCCAGACTGGACGTGTCCAACTGAGACAAGGTCACCTTTTGCAGAGGAAGCCTCCAGGCAGCCTGGGCAGCAGAGGCCTGATTTGGCACCAGTACAGGTGTCCAGGGCCTAGGGACACTTACATGGTTCAGGGGTGAGTCATGTCTTGGGTGCCAAAGAATGCGGCACCCTGCTTTGGACATAGGCTCCCAGGGTCCTTCAGTTGAGGAAGAGCAAATCTCTAAGGTGGATGATGTGGAGTGGCAGGAAGGAGAAGTGAGGGAGGCCAGGATGGGGGTAGGGGGCCCCAAGGTGGGATGTTCAGAGGCGGGGAGAAGGAGGAAGGGCGTGGACTTGAGGCTGTGGCCGGGGCGGCAGGCCTAGAAGAAGCAGCAGCTGCAGGGACACCAGGACGCCCAGCGAGGGTGGGAAGGAAGCGCCTCGGCCACAGTCTGAGGTATCTTCCTACGGAGGAGAGACAAGGTAACTGGTCGACCCAGACCACCTTCAAGGTCCTGGGGTGTCAGATCTGCCTCAGTCTCCCCCACCCACCCCTGCCCACCGTCGCATTGTAGTCGAAGCAGATGTGAGGTCCTCTCCTGTATCGCGGTCTCTGCACCAGCTCACACTGCTCCGGGCCGTCCGCTGGGCATGGGTGGGGAGTCAAGGAGGCGATGTCGTCGTCGGCAGCACAAGGGGACACGCGGGGCAGAAAGGGGCACATGGGTGGTGGCGGGGAGGGCTGGGGGGGGGCAGGATACAGTGTGTTTCTTTCTGCAGTAGCCGGCCAGCCTCACACTGGCTGCACAGCGGCTTCTCCGCCACCACGAACAGAAGGTTGGTGTTGGTCAGCCTCTGAGCATGGAACAGCCTGGAAAGAGAGGGAAAAAGAGGAGAGAGGGGAGAGAGGGAAAAAGAGGAGAGAGAGAGGGGGGGGGAGATTATAAAGAGGCGGGGCCTGAAAGTTAGCCCCGCCCCCAGACAAGCCCCGCCCCCACAAAACCACGCCCCCGACGCCGCGTCCCTTCCAGCACGCCAGGCCCCGCCCCTCGCCCTTCCGGACACGCCCCCCTCCGCCAAGCACCTGGAGCAGTTCCCGCAGTCGATGATGGCGTTGTAGGAGGCGTTCACCGAACCAAAGTAGTACTGGGTCTGTTTCATGACGCAGCTGCTCTCCCGCGCCTCGGGGCTCCCCTCAGCCTCCGCCGGGTCTGTGGGGGGTCCAGACGCCTCAGCCCCGCACACAGGCCTTGGCCAGGCTCGGCTGTAATTCCTCCCTCTCTGGGAGAGGGGGTGCGGGGTGGGGGGGACGGGGCGCCGCCCCACAGCTCCTACCCCAAAACCGGGATGCAGGCCTCCCAAGCCCTGCTAACCTACCTGCCTGGAACCAGCTGTGGTAGAGGAGACCGTAGAGAAGCTGCTGGAACAAGGACCTAAAAGGCACGGACAATGGAAGTGGTCAGCAGAGGGCACTGTCTTACTCCACTTGTGACTAGGGAGTGCCTTCCCTTCCTGGCTTACAACACCCCCCATCCCATCCCCACCCCCCCGCCAGGACCCACCAGGCCGCAGCAGAGGTCCACCAAGCCAGGTTAAGGAAGTCTGCAATGGTGGGCTGCAGTGGAGAGAGCGGGGCATGGGCTGACATGGCTGCCCCTCACCTCAGGATGCATCGCCGTCTGTCAGGAACACCCCCTTCCCCATCTTCAATCATGGTGGAGGGGGGGAGGGAAGGAGAGGGGTTCCTCACCACAAAAACACCCCGGGGTGCGGCTCCCAGGTTGCCAGGGGGCTGAGGGGCACAGGCTGCCTGATAGTCGTAGGACTCTTTGCGGGTGTAGAAGGAGTTGTTGTAGAGTGCCAGCATCAGGTTGGCATCTACTTCGCTGAAGAACCTGCCAACCTGGGATGCCGGGAAGGAACTGTGGTCATAAACCTGGCAGTGTCAAGGCCCCCCGGCCCTCCCCCCAACAAGACTGAAATATTTCCACCCTCCTTCCACTCTCTTCTTGGCTCTCACCTGGTCCCACTGATGGTTCTGGTTTGACAGCACCAGGAACCCTCCATCGTCAATGAGGACACAGAGTAGGTCCTGCCAGGTAGGGAAGGGGTAGGAAAAGGGGGGCAGGGGGGAGGAAGATGGACGGGGGGGCTCTACTGGAGATCTTCCACTTCAGGCCCTGGGAGGCTGCGAAGCTAGGGATGGAGTGCTGAGATCCAAAGGTTAAGGGATGAGCTAAGACTTGAAATTGGGATCCAAAAGCCTGGGAATGGAGGAAACCGGGGTTCGGGCAGGATCGTGGAGCACGCACCTCATTATTCACGTCGCAGTCCATCTCGCAGTGGCTGTTGGGACCACACTGCTGGGCAGAGAATGACGACTGTAAGGCACCCGCTGGGTTTTCTCCCTCCCGTTACCCTTCATAGATTTGGTTCTCTGGGAGCATCTGGAGCAGCCTCCACCTTCCCAGAGATGCTTGCAGCCACTCTGAGTGAGAGGCTTGTAAAGAACTCCAGAGAAAACGCCACTGGACTTGATTTTCTCTTCCCCTGCCCGGATACCTTCTGGGGCTGGTCCTGGTGGGTACGATTGCTGGCAAGCACCTTGAACTTCTCGGCCCAAGCTTCTAGGTCTAGCTTGACACCCACCACTGTGGGAGAGAGCAAGGGATCCGTCTGTTACTGGCTTTGGGTAGCAGTAGCCCATCTGTTGCCTCTTTCCCCCTTCTGTCCAGGGCATTCACCTGCTGGCCTCAGGGTACGTCGGCCGAGGCTGAGCTCCACGGCTGTGCTGACGAGGAGACCCACTGTACTGTTCTCCAGTTCCAGAGGCCTTAACAGGGCTGTGGTGAGGACAGAGCTGTCAGGATTGGGTCTTGACCACTCTGAGGTCTGGCTGATCCCAGCCTTAAGAACCCAGCACCCAGCATGGTGTTTATCCCTGCCTGTCCCTGTCTTCATGTTTGCCCTGATCTTAGCTAGCATCTAAGTGGACAGAAGTTTTAGAAAGCAGCATGTGACCCTAGGCTGGGGTTTCCCACCGCTTCTGGGTCCCATGAGTGTGACCCTTACCATCTTGGTGTGGGGGCTTGAAGATATAACCGTGATTATCCAGGCTGCGGCGGTAGAAGCTGGCATCGAAGGGTTCAGGGTTCTCCGTCCAGTCTTCAGCTGCCCTGGAGCACCCCGAGAGAGGCAGAGCTTGGTGGGTGCAGGCTCTTTTACGGGGGTCGGCCCAAGGACAGCGGGATGGGGTGAGGATGGTACTGGGTAGCAGGGCCGGCACTTACTTGTTGGGGAAGACACGTGTGATGCCACCGTCGGTGGCGGCGAACACGGCCAGCAGGCTGTACCTAGGGGTGGCAGGAAGGTGTGTGTGTGGGGGTCACAGGTCTTCTTCCTGTCAGGCAGGGCCAGGACCTCTGGCTCCAACCTAGCCTCCCGCCCCCACGGCTTGGGTGACGCATACGTGTTGAGATCCTGGTCCCGCCACACGCGTTCCACCAACTGCTGTGTGATGCCCGTGTCCAAGATCAAGTTGTGCAAAAGGAAGTTGTTGCCTGGAATAGACGGGCAGAGGTGGGGGGGTGTCTCTGGTTCCCCGCCCCCCCCCTTTCCCAGGGCTTCCCCAGGAGTCTTCCCTTTGCCCTGGCAAAGCTTGTGTCCACCCCTGCCCTTCTCTGGTCCCTCTGCAGGCTGCTCGGGCTTTGCCTAGATCCCGCTACCCTGCCTGACAACTCACACTGCTTGGAGTCTGGAGTCACTTTCTCCATGAGCTCAATGAAGTTCTTCAGGAACTCAGTGTTGTTGTCGGAGGCATTCAGGTCCTTGCAATACTCTCTGGGGGTTGGGAGGGGTGAGAAGAGCGGGCTTGGGGCGCTGGACAGAACAAGAGGCTCGAAGCTTTCTCAGTTGGCCTGCTCCTCGGCCACCTGCTGAGAAGCTCAGGCCACGGAGAGGGGCACACGTGTCCTCACGGGCTACGGCTGCAGGAAGATGGTCTGCTTCCTCCACCACCTTCACCACCATGGTAGTTTGTCTCTCCCAGGCTCGGCCCTTCAGAGCCTTCCATCTCTCTCTTGGGTCGTGAGCTCCAGAGAGCCCACTGGGGAGGCTTGGGGAACTGTCTGCTGGCTGGATCATCCACCTGTATGCCCTCCACAGCTCCCAGGGGCCCGGGTGGGTGGGCCCAGGTACCAGCACTGGCTTCTATTGGCTAGAGTCTTAAGGTCTCATCCTGCGGTGCACCTTTCAGCGACTCACTCAACCTCCCTGAGGCTTTTTCTCTGTGTGTGTACTGGCTAGAGGCGGGTAGACCAATCCTTCCCCTCAAAGCCTTCAACTGGGCTCAGGCTCTGGGTTCAGAAACTGTGAGGGCTGTGATGTGGCAGGGTGTACGTGTGGATCTGTTCTCCAGGAAGTCTTTCTCCCCCAATGACAGAGCCATCTCTCCTGCCCGGTCACCTGCTCACACCCCCATCTACATAGTGACAACATCCAGGTGCCGCTGGTAGCTCCCACCCGTCATCCCAGCCACCCGGAGGTTGAGATCTGAGGATGGTAGCGTGAGGCCAGCCCGTGAGACTCTCATCTCCAATGGACCACTGGAAAACTGGAAGTGGTGCCATGGCTCAAAGCAGTAGAGTGCTAGTCCTGAGCAAAAAAGAGCTCGGGGACAGCCCCTGGGCCCTGAGTTCAAGCCCCATGATCGACAAAAAATAAAAAACCAAGGAAGGATCAAGAGCCAGGTGCCGGTGGCTCACACCTGTCATCCCAGCTACTCAGGAGGCTGAGATCTGAGGATCACGGTTCAATGCTAGCCCAGGCAGGACCATCCATGAGACTCCTATTTCCAATGAACCACTCAGAAAACCAGAAGTGGCGCCGTGGCTCAAGTGGTAGAGCGCTAGCCTCGAGCTGAAGAGCTCAGGGATGGTGCCCAGGCCCAGAGTTCAAGCCTCACGACCAACCAACAACAACAAAAAAGTGAAGATAAAAGAAACATGCCCCTTCCTCAGGTTAGTGAGAGAACCTGGCACTTGCCAGAAAGAACTTTCGTGAAGCGCACACCCCGTGCCTCTGTCCCCGGAGGCTGCGCCTGACACACCCAGAGACACACCGGTACGGCCGTGCCCGGCATACACCACACGTATGACGGACGCATTCACGTTTGCGGGGTGCTCCACACACGCTCCACATATACCGAGCTCCCTGAAGCCAGAGATACAGAGGTGACGCGAACGAGCACAGTCCCTCGCCTTGGGGGGCTTCCTCGGGGCCACGTGGGTCTCACAGTTCTTCCCAGACATTCCCAGTCACGGACACACGGAAGCCATCCCACGCCAACACTCAGACTCTGCGGACACGTGTGCGCGACGGCTCACAAACACAAACACACATCTACACAGTCACAGATCTGTGGGTACATGCACGCGCTCGCATACATAATGGAGGTGAGGAGAGGCCAGAACCCCATGCGGTGCTTCAGAGCGCCCCCCACTCCTGTCTGTCTGTCTGTCACACCCACCACCTGCCCTCATCCAAAGCCCACTCATGAGAGAGGGCTTCGCCACTCCCTGGCCTCCTCAGACATGTGCACGACCTGCTCTGGGCGCTGACCCCTTACTTACCTAGAGTAGATCCTCACCCCCCCATCCTCCCTCGCACCCATCCCTCCTCCTCCTCCTCCTCAGTGACTTGGCACTGCTGGCACTGCCCACAGGGGCTCTGGCTAGCTCAGCCCCCCCAGACCCACACAAACACCGACACGAGACAAACGATGGGAGGGGAAAATGGCACCACACCACAAACTAGAGCAGCAGCGGCCCAGTGAGGGGCTGCTGGCCCAAGGGGAAGGGGCTCCTTCCTGGTTGCCTGGGACAGTGGGGTGGGGTTGGGAGGTCAGCAGCAGGGCCTGCTGGGAGGTGGACCGTGGCGGCCACTGGACACACCGCAGCCTGGCGCTGTTACATAGAGCCCAGGTATGCGCACGCGCAGCCACACATACCGGGCTATGTACGGAGAGGTGGGGGTGACACCGCACAGGACACAGACACACAAGAGCTCCAGGCAGCAGTGCGGGAAGTGGGGTAGTTGGGGGCGGGGGGGGGCGGGAAGGACACCTCAGCAAGGCCACACACAAGCTACCTGGGAGCAATGAAAACATGTCCTTCAGACTCAAAGCTGCTGGGGAGCAGGAACTCAAAATCTGCAACAGAAACGGGGGGGTTATCTGGCGGGGGCTGGGGGGGAGGCGAGAGGCCAGGGGGCTCAGAGCTCACGGGCTTGGAGAGGGACACGGGGAGGGGGGGGGCTCGAGGGAAGGGAGAGACACCAGCAGAGAGGGAAACCCGTCACTTCTACGGTCAGGTTTGAGCCAGAAGGGACGGGTGGGGAGGGGAAGGGCCTGCGGAGACTAGGCATCGCGGGAGGAGGGCAGTTATAGCCAATATGTTGCCCGGGCCCGGTCCTCTGTTGGCAGTGAGTCCCTTGGCGTGGCTGTATATGCTTCCATACGGCTGTATAGCACATATACACGGACACACACACACACACACATATATATACACACGCTGCTATATATATGCATGGTCTGGTGGAGGGGCCAGTCTCGCTCTTATCGCATCCATAATGGGGAGGAAAAAAAAAAACCAAAAACAACAAACCAAAACACCGCATGCTGAGCTTCCTTTGCCTCCAAAGAGACGTTTGAGGAAGGGAATTGGCTTTTTGGCTGCAGACATTTTTTTATTTTATTGCTCTTGCTTTGCCGCAGCTGTTTGCCTTTTGGTGAAGTCGTGCTTTTTGTTCCGTGTCAGGCATCAACATGGCCAAACCGAGGGGGTTTCTCACGGGCGTCGACAGTCCAACCAGAGACGGGTGTGGGCAGTCAGGGGGAAGGGGTGTGCAGTGCATCGTGGGGGGACAGAAGGGGCCCACCCTGAGTTAGGGTGCTTGGGAGAGGCGCACACATGGCGAGAGGGATGCCATTGACCTACACACTTGCTTTCCTGGGACACGCAGGGGCAGATGGGAAACAAAAGGCTGAATCTCTTCCTTTCCTGGGATTATTTCTGGGTTCAGAGAGGATGGCTGGGGAGGGGGAGGTGGGGAGTCCCTGTGGAGCCCACCAGTTGAGCCTTGGCCCTGGACTTAAGATCTCTATGTGTGAGATCAAATTTATCAGTGTGTGTGTGTGTGTGTGTGTGTGTAATGGGGCTTAAACTCAGGGCCTGGATGCTGTCCCTTAGTCCCCCCACCCCCTTCATAACTGGTGCTTTTACTGGCTTTGCCTTCTGACTCCTAGTTGGAGATCAGAATCTCAGACTTTCCTGCCTGGGCTGGCTTTGAACCTCGATCCTCAGATCTCAGCCTTCTGTGTGGCTAGGATGACAGGCGTGAGCCACAGGGACCTCGCTGCGTCTTTGGTTGAATATGATGGAACGGTTTTGCCGTGGCCTCTCCCTGTCCAGCTACACCGGCCCCCCTGCTGGGCTATATCCGGGAGTCCCCTGGCTCTTGGCCTGTCTCAGTCTGGCAGTCTACTTTTTCTGCCCCATGGGCCTTATGCGTGCAGAGGAGGGATTTTCCCCCACTGTGTTATTAAATACTCCCACGATGCACCGCAAGGTTCCGGGCGAGGGGAGACTGGGATGTTCAAGGGGCTGGGCGGTCACTGGTTGGACTGTTCCTTTCTGATAGGACTGTGAGGCGGGGTTTGGACACAAGCCAAAGGGTAAGGGGTGGGGGCGGGGAGAGGAAGAGGAGAAAGAAAAAGGAAGGAGAAGGGGCAAGGAGGGAGCCTATCTATGCTAATGGTTACCCCGGGGCCCTGCAGTCCTAGGGTTACTAGGTGGGATGTGGGAGAGGGGGAGAAAAAAACACCAGCACTGGGAGTAAGGGGTGTCCCCCACTCCCACCCAGATTGGGTAGGGGTGGCTGTATTGAGATCTTGCCCCAAGTCCGGTCAGGTCCACAGTCCCTGAATCTACCTTTATTTCTCCAGACTCTCTTTCCTAAACCTTTGGGCTCATCTAAGGAACAAGGAGAAGGCCAGAGCAGGGCTGCACCAAGGGGGCTTGTGGGAAAGCCTCTGGAGCAGAAGGGAGAGCAGGCTAGTACGGGGACTGGAACACTAAGGTGACAATGGTGTGTTGGCCTCGCTCTTCCGCAGTGGCTGGGCGGCTGCCCCGTCTATGTCTCTCTACCCTGGAAAAAGGCTGTGGCGCATCTGAGCCTGTCTGTCTCCTTTCTCAGAGGGCTACCAGCTTCTAGAGCCACTGCTAGAGATCAGAGGAAGGAGAGGTAGTCCAGAGGTGTCTGACAGGGCTGGAGCTTTCCCACAGCCTCACAGAAGCCCTCTGGGGTCTTGGGCCCCCCTGCCCACTGGGTGGGAGTTGTCTCTGTGGTCAAGATTTCTTGACCACTGGGGGCATCAGAGAAAAGGCAAGAGCTGAGGATCCAAGGGATGCTAGGAGGGAAGCCCCAGAGGGCAGGGGTATGGCTGGTCCTGGGCAGGGACGGGGGGCAAGCAGGGGCGTGAGGACGGGTAGGGTTGAGGGGAGGAGGGTGCACCGGTACTGGAAATACTTGCCCTTCAGTTTGCTGATTGGCACTGGGACAGTCCACCAAGAGAGAAAGCGAGGAAAACAAAAACACACACACAAAAACAAACGAAAAGGGGGAGGGGGAAGGGGAGGGGCACAGACAATATTTTATTCAATGGCTGTTTGAATGAAAATATTGTGTCTCATCATCATACCGAAAGGAAACTTCTTGCAAAAAAAAAAGACACGAGAAAGAGAAAGAGAGCGAGAAAACTCCAAGGAGATGAGCTCCTCTCTCAGCCAGGCAGGCGGGAGGGGGCGCCCGGTGGGGGCTGGAGCCCCAGCCTCCCTCCCAGTGTAACCTCAGGCAGGGGCCAGGCAGGACTGGGCCCCCGAGACCCAGACCTTTTCAGAGAGGCCCAGGGGGGAGCGGAGCATGCACAGGAAGCCACAGGCAAGAGGAGGTGGAAGGTGGGAGAGCAGGGAAGGGAGAAGAAAGGAGACAAGGAGGCGGCGAAAATGAAGGATAGAGGAACAGAGTGGATGGAACGAAGGAAACAGAGAGCAGAAGAGAGAAGAGGGCAGGAGAGAGGGAGACTACATGGAGAGGGGAAAAGGAGGGGTGCAGGGGGTAGGGAGAGATGGAGGGAAAGTTGGGAGAGTGAAATGGAGCCAGTGAGTAGCAGGGAAGGGAAAGAGGGGGAGGGAGAGACAGAAGGTGGAGGGAGATGGAGAGGAAGGGGTAGAGGGGGGTAGTGACCATGGGAGGTGCCACCATGGTGTGTGTGTGTGTGTGTGTGTGTGTGTGTGTGTGTGTGTGTGTGTGTGTGTGTGTTGGGGGAGGGAGGAAGAGCTGAGCAGAAAGATGAGAGAAGAGAAGAGAGGGAAGGGGTGTCTGCTGAGAAAGGAACCCCCGGGGAGCGTTCAGGGCAGGCAGGCTAAGGAGGGAAGACACAGAATAGGAGAAAAAAAGAAAACCGAAACAAAAAGATAAATCAATAAAACCAGAAACCTTAACGGAAACCAATGAGAGAATGGTCTGGAACCAAATCTGAGAAAAGGCGAGCATGCAGATTTCCATAGACTTTCCAAGGCTGGTGCCGCAGCCTGCGGGCACGCGGGGCTGGGCAGACTGGGCGGGAAGGGGTAGCCTCGCCAGCAAGCTCGGGCTGGCTATGCTGCCTGGGTCCGGCCAGGGTGCAGGGGGCAGAGGCAGGGGTGCAGGGCGCAGGCAGGGGCCGGGCCACTTACACTTGACCTGTAGGATCTGGTCGCTGAGGTTGGCTTGGAGGTAGAAGGTGCTGTAGGGTGGGAGCACCAGCCCCAGGCTGAGGAGGAGGAGGAGGAGGAGGAGGAGAAGGAGGAGGGAGAGCAGGTCACTGCTGGGGAGAGGTGGGCTGCAGGGGCTAAAGGCGGCCGCCCCTCCCTCTCGTGGCTATGGGACATGCACGGCCCAGGGGTCACACCTCAAAAGATGCTGGGGCCCCAGAAGTCTGCCAGAGACCTCTGAGTGACTCCACACCCCAGTAGACTCCCCCGATCTGCGGTTGCTAGTACCCCACTGGGAAGGTAATGGGAGGAGATGGAGGAGGTGGGGTGCACTAGGGCCACCCCTGCCGCTCACCCAGCCTTGGCCCACTCACCTGTAGTTGGTGCTCCTAATAGGCACCCAGGTGTAGTTCCGAATCACCTCGTCTACGTACCTCTAGGAGAGGAGGCTGTGTCAGGAAGCTGGGTGAGCGGGGTGGGGTGGAGAGGGGTGGGAGGGCGCCCACCCTCTTTCCCCGCCCCTCTCTTCCCGGCCTTCTTACCTCATCCAAGGACTTGACCAATGTTCTGATCTGCTTGTGGCCCTCGTCGCCGTCAATCATGCTCCGACGGATCTGGAAGGGTCGGAGCTGTGACCTCCCTCGTCTTCAGTGTCTGTCTCCCCGCCCACCCCCCTCCCCCAGCCCTCCTCCCCACCTTTAACTTACCTCCTCCTTATTCTCATCCTCCAGCTCGGCATCCAGGAAGTCCAGAGTGACGGGCTCCCGGAAATTGGTGGTCTGTTGGAGGTCAGGTGGGAAGTTGGGGATCCTCATCATGAAGGGGTCCCGCCCACCCTCAGGACCACCCATTGGGCTCACCTGGGGCTTGAGATTGGGGTGCAGCAACACGTAGCCATTTGGGTCGATGGCGAACACGTAGCCGTTGGCTCCGAGCTTGGGGGGGGAAGGGGGCAATACAGATCGGGGGGCTCAGGGTCCGGAGGGCTGGGTGGGGATCCCTGGGCTCTGGATCTAGCCCTCGCCTCTGAGACAGTTTTCTCATCACACACTGAGTCTGTGCCCTTCCTGGCCCTTGATGGGAAGTCTGCCCACCCCAGCTCCGGGCCCCGATGCCGTCACCTCCCCCAGAAGCCTTCCCTGATTTCCCACAGAGGTCCCCAAGGAGGCTCAATGATCGATCCCCGCTGAGCGGGGCAGGACACTCACTGTGTAGTTGGGAGTTAGTCTCTTGATGTCATTCAGAGCCACATCGATGCCCATCACACCCAGAATTAGCTGGTTCTGGGAGCAGAGGCATGGCGGGGGGGGGGGGGGGGGAAGGGGTTCTTTTAATAAAGTTTGATTCCACGCCCTCAAACACGATCACAGGTTTGCGGGTCCGCTCTATCCCACACCCTCACACACGCCACAGGTACACCCGGCCGTGCCTGGGAGCACACAGCTCCGTGTGGAGACCTCACCTTCTTTTCCCCAGGGCCGTCTCGAGTCAGGTTGAAAACTGGGAGGGTCCCTGTCACCACCAGTCCCAGTCCCTGAAGGAGAGGAAGATGGGGGGAAGGGGGGGTCTCCTGAGACTGGCCCTGCCCTCACCCTGAGCGTTCAGAACAGAGGCTGGTCGGGCGAGGGCCACCCTTTAACCTCTGCTAACCCCCCTGGGGACACATTCCCAGGGGGAGGCTCCAGTCCCCGCCCCTCCCCGCCCTTCTCGTTCTAGAGGCCTTACCAGCGCATCCTCATACACGTTGGTCCACTGCACCTGCTTAGCCTCCTTGCCCGCCAGCACCATGGGCCTTCCCAACACGTCCAGATATTCCTGGGGAAGGGGGGTGGCGGCGGAGGTCCGGAGTGCCTCTCTCAATTCACTCCCTCCTCCGCCTTCCTGTGTTTCGGGACTGCGGCCTCAGCCACCGGCAGAGGGCGCTGTTGGCCCATGGCGGCTGAAGGCGCACCGCGACCATAGGGAACTGGGAGGAGGGGCTTCCCCTACAGCCTCACCTGCGTGTTGATGCGGATGGCTCCAATGGAAGGGATCTCGAAATAGTAACCTGTGGAGGGAGGGGAGGCAGGGGTGGTCCTGGTTGACGCTGCGGGATCCACGGCACGGGGGTGGGGGACGCTCTGTGGGGTACATCTGCAGCCCCCACACGCTTGTCTGTCTCTCTGGTGTCACTTCCCCCCTCCCCCTTCCCCCTCCCATTCACATCCCTTACTGCTGCTCCCAGGCGATGATTTGTGTCTGAACTGGATGGAAGGGGAGGGAACGAAGGGATCTGAGGAAGCAGAGCAGAGGTGGGGGGCGGGCGGGGGCTAGGGAGCCCCAAACCTACAAACACATGCAAGCTGGGAGACAAGTGGACAATGACCAGATCACTAGCTAGGCAGACAGAACCGGTGACATGGGCAAGTAAGAAAGCCTACTAGACAGAGCGACAGCTGGCGCACGTATAGTAAGCTGGATAGAGAGTAGATGAACTGACAGCCGGACACATGGACAGGGGGCGGGCAGACCCTCCGGTGGCGCCATCAGACCAGATACCTTTATTGGTGCAGGCCATCCACTGCAGGGGTGTGACGTCATAGTTATGCTGCCCCACAGAGAATGTGAACACGCGTACCTGGCGGGGGCAGGGGGGGGGCCCCGACGTCACCGCGGTGCCCGCTTAATGACGACCCTCCCCCGTCCCAGACCCGGATGGAAAGCTCCCAGCGGGGTGGAGCCTCACCGTCCGGTTGGGCCAGTTGTACTTCTCAAAGACGTCCTGCACACGGTCCTCTCCGCCGTCGGTGAACATCATGATCATCTTATTGCAATTGGCACGAGTAATGTTGGACTGGGCAGGGGGTGAGGCCGGAGTCAGGTAGCTTTCGGTCCCAAGGGCAGGGTCCCCCCACCCTCCTGGTGTTTTATGTCCCAGGTGCGTGTTTGATGCTCACGAAGCCATTCATCTCGATCTCTCCCCCCCCCCCCGTGTCTCCAGACCCAGGCCCTCTCTGCCCACCTTCTGCCCCCCCACCAGCCCGCCCCATGGAGGCTCACGTTCTGCAGCTGGTCAAAGGCATATTCGAAGCCGGCCTTGTAGCCTGTGGTGCCCTTGGCCACCATGCCCTGCACCGCTTCCTTGAACACCTTCTTGTTACGCACGTTGGCCTGAACCAGGTGTGTGAAGCAAGACACGGGCTGTGCCTTCTCGTTGAACTGCGGGGATGGGGGGGCGGGGGGGACGGTGGTGAGTAGCTTCGGGCCGGCCTGGGCAGGCCAGCTGGCCCGTGGAGAGGCCCGGTCCCCCCAGCCTTGTCACCTCAGCACTCACCGAGGCCACGTTCACATAGTCGTCGTCAGAGAGCGTGTCCAGCATCTCGCAGACAGACGTCTTCATCAGCTTCAGGGTCAGGCCGCTCACGCTGCCGCTCCTGGAGAGATGGGGGGGGGCATGTGGGGGACCTAGAGGATTCTCCTATCCTCCCTCCCCCATGACTTGCCTGGGTGGCACAGTCCGGCCCTCATCCTGCCCCAGACCCGCGGGCAGTGTCTACTCACACGTCTACGATGATGACCATGTCCTTGGGCGATGAGGCCCCCTGGATGTACCTGACCCAGGAAAAGCCTTAGTTAAGAGCGACCCCCCACCTTCTCTGGGACCCGGGGGGTCCTCCCTTCCTTCAACTTTGCCTCGATGAATGGGTTTCTATTGACGATTCACTGGGTGGGTTGGATGGGGTCTCTCAATGTAGGGAAGAGGGGAGCAGAAGGCAGTTTCCTGGTTTTGATGGCTTCTAGTGTTCTCCACCCCGGACAGTCTAGCTGCATGGGGGACGGAGTAGGAAGGGAAGGTCACAGGGTACTGTGGGAGGAGGGGCAGGGTGGTGAGGTGTTTGGGGCTCAGGTGGCTGAGGTGGAGACTGTGACCCCACAGAAGCCCTACGCAACCTCAGGAGCATCTCTGCTGGTCCGATCTCTCTGACCTGAAGGGGTGAGGGTACCCAGTGGTAGACTGGGGGGAGGGGGGGTGAGAAACGCATCCAGGCGGCCGGGAGGCCTGCCTGGGTGATGGGATCCATTTTCCAGTGGCAACGATGTGTGAAATGAAAATTGGATAGAGCTGGCTGCGCCCCTGCTCCGAGGCCCGGGTATGGGGAGGGGAGGGGAGCAGGAGGGAGAGGTGGGGAGCTGAGGGCGCATCCCCGCTTGGCCCCTCCCTGCTCACTCACCAGGGTCTCCTTCGGACGTCATACAGGTCAATCTTCTTGGGGGCTCGCCATGGGGTCGCTGTGGGAAGAGAGATGGTAAGGGGCCGTGGGAAGCCTTGCCCAAGACTTACAAGAATGGCTGGGTTACTGAAGCTTGGAGGCCCACCCCACATGCGCCCCCGATGACCGGGATAGGAGATGGACATGGTGGGGGGCCGGGTGGACGGGAGAGATGGGCCAGCACCTACCCGGGTAGTAGCGGGTGACTCCCGTGGCGCTGCCAAAGACCTGCCAAAGCAGCGTGGGGTCTTGCCTGCGATTCTCCATGAACACGTTCTCCAGGGCCTCGGTCCAATTGAGTTCATTAAGGATGACGGTGGCTGGGGGAGGGAGGACCGGGAGGTCTGGTGTGGGGAGCTTGCCCCCGCTTCTCTGTGACACTCATGCCCGGGGCCTCCTCTGATCTCTACCAATCCAGACTCACTCCCATTCCAGATCCAGGCTGAGACTGGGCCAGATCCCCCAAGGAGATCTGCTCTTTACCCTGGCAACCGTTCAGAGGAATCACTCAGCCTACATATGACCTCTGCCAGATCCCCTTGTGAAGGGGCAGGGGAGCTGTGGCCTGCGGCTCTTGGAGAGGGACAGCCCAGGATGGCAGGGAGCCGTGAGCCGGGTCCCCTCCCCACCCAGCACACTGCCTGGTCCCCCAGGAGCTCACCCACTCGGCATGCACTCCAGGCTGCGGCCACAAGAAAGCAATTAAGGGCTCGCTGATGGAGCGGGAATTATTCAGCTATTAAGGTACCTGATAAGCTGGAAGCCACTCAGCTTCATGATTAATCAACTGGGGCCAGGAGCGGGCAGGGGCAGAGATGGAGGGGCGGGGGCTGTCAGAGGGGAAGGGTGGTGCCGGGATCCCGCTCTTCCACAAGCATGCACATGCACGTGCACATGCACACACGTACACGCTGCACCCTCAGGAGCTATCTGTGCACCTAGGACCTGTGTGCTCACAGCCAGATGTGTGATCCCTCCCCTCTCAAACCTTCTAGCCCATCCACCCAGCTGCTGTCGTGGGTGAAGGGCACACATACCCACACTTATATGACCCCTTCTGCACCTATAGGAGGTCACTGGTAGGCTCTGCCCTCACACCTTCCTACTATCAGTCACCCACCCCTCCCCTAACTCCTGGAGTGGTACAGGTATAATTCCTGGGCTAGGCCCCTGCTCTGCTTCCTCACAGAGCAAGGCTTCTCTCGGATGATCAGCTTCTATCCTGCTGATCGCCCAACCTGGGCAGCACTCCTATCATCTGACTCAAAGCAACTATAAATCTGCCTCCTGTGTGTGTGTGTGTGGGGGGGTGCGCACGCACGGGGACATATGCCAGGACACTCAGGAAAAACAGGAGTGGGAGCTGGGCACTGGCAATTCATGCCTGTCATCCTAGCTACTTGGGAGGATCACAGTTCCCAGCCCAACCCAGTCAGAGAAGTACCTGTGACGCTTATCTCCAACAAACCAGCAAAAAGCCGGAAGTGGAGATGTGGCTTGAGTGGTAGAGCACTAGCCTTGAGCAAAAAAAACCCCACAGAGACAGCGCCCAGGCCCTGAGTTCAAACCCCACAAATGACAAAAAAACAGAGAAATCCAGGAGTGGGATACCTGTGTCTGCCTGGCTTGTCCCCTCATCCCCCGGCCCCCATGCTCCCCTTATTTCCTGTTTCTTCTATCTCCTCTCTTCCTGGGTGGAGCCCTACCACTATCCGCCTCCCCATATGATTTCCATCAAGGATTACCCCAGTGAGAACCAGAGGGAGGCTCTGATCCTTCCAGAGAGCCTCCCAAAGGCTCTGATCTTTCCAGAGCAGAGGAGCTGTGATTTACACTCGCTCACGTCTGTTGCCCGTAGCCCAGAGGCTCCCACAGACCTAGGTAGGTATGACTGGGTCTCTGCTGTCTCATCTGCTGCCTAGCTTCACCCCCTCTCCTCTGGCTTTCTACTGTGTCCCATTATGTGAAAACAAAACACATTTCTAGCATTGGCTCTGCCTATCGAACACCATGTCACGGTCCCGTTTCTGATTTAGAAACTTAGTGAGTTGAACAATTTCTATTTCTCACTTTAAGGAAGGATGAAGTCAGGCTCTCCAGTATCTCGTATGTCCGCTCTGGGGGTCTGTCTGGCATGCCCATCCCTCTCTGCGCCTCAGTTTTCCTGTGACAAGCTTGGAGTGGACCACCTTGGGGTCTCTTTGAGCTGCTATGATTTTCCTAGCTCAAGTGAAGAGCCAAAAGAAGGAGCTGGGCACCAGTGGCTCCCGCCTGTGAGCCTAGCTACTCAGGAGGCTGAGATCGGAGGATTGGGTTTCTAAGGTGGCCCAGTCAGGAAGGGAGGTTCACGAGACTCTTACTTCCACCAAAAAAACCCAAAGTGGAGCTGTGACTCAAATGGTAAAGCACCAGACTTGGGCATAAATGTTTAAGGCCCTGGATTCAAATTCCAGTATAGCAGAGGGGGAAAAAAAGCCCCAAAAGACTGTCCTCAAAGGTATCTGTGATCACACACACACACACACACACACACACACACACACACACACACACACACACACACACACTGCAATCACTGCAGAACATGCTGAGGAAAACACCCTGCCCAGGGAAAGGGTCCACACACCCCACCCCCACCCCACGTGCACACACTGCTCAGATCACGCCGAGTTGGGAAACGGGGACCGTGCCCCCTCAGGCAGGCGATTACAGATTTAATTAAAAGTGACACAGTAAATAAAAAACATATAAAATGTAATTTGTGTGGGTAGCGAGGGGTGACTGGAGAGGGTGGTGTGGCTCCTGTTTTAATTAGCGTGCATGCCCGTGATAGTGCCCCTCTACTGGCTTAGGCAGGTGGCCCGTGGGAAGCCTCGAGGTGGGGGAGGGTTAGGGGTAAGGAGGAGCCCATTCCCCTGCTCCCCGAGGCTTCCCAGACCAGGCTGATGCTGATGGTGAAGGAGGAGGCCTTTCCCCAAGGACCTTGAATCCCCGAACACTTGAATCTGTGTGGTAGGTCTGGATCCTCCTTTGCCCCTAGACTCCCAGGTGGCACCCTTGAGATCTGCGACTAACTATGCATCGCATCAGAACTCAGGGACCCCAGTGTCTTCAACCCTGCTTCTGTCCCATGTCTGGCTCTTGGCCTCTTTGTTACATTTCCCAAGGATCTCGGGAAATTCCTCTTCGTGTCTGACACGTCTTTCCAGCTGTCATGAAGGGAATGGGCAAGCTGGCCCATCCCCGGGGCTGGGAATTCCACCCATCTCCTGTCTGGCCACTCTGAGCTGGGAACGATCGCGCCACCCCTTTGGCTCGGTGCCAACCGGCAGAGCGGTCGGATCGGGTCGGTGCCTGTGAAGTGCAGCTCCCAGTCCCCTAGCTCTGTGTCTACCTGACAAGTGCAGTGTCTTCACCACTCTTTATAGAAGCAGAGAACGGGCAAGGAGAGCAAGGAGCTGTTTTAGGGGAGTCAGACCAGTAGTGGGAGTTGGGGGAGACTGTGTCTGTATGCTCTGGTGTGGGTATGTGCGACACTCGGTGTCTCATAGCCCACTGTGGCATCGTGTGACAGGTGAGCATGTGTGACCGTGGGTGAAGGGGGCCGGAGGACGATGATGGCAGCATTCTGTTCCCCCGTGGACTGGAAGTTCCTGGACGGTGGATTTTTCTCCTACGTGGTCGGGGTGAGTTGTACAGATCGCTCTCACACTTACAGCCTTTGTAGATATCCGTGGGGATCTGCACCGCTGTGTAGGAGTAGTTGACCTTGTTCTTGAAGTTGGGGTCCTCAATGAAGTCCAGCCTCAGGGTGCTGGCCTTGGATCCCCTGTCCATATCCTCACTCTCGGGATCATCCTGCAGAAAGCCCCCGGCAAGGTCAGGGTCAAAGATGGTGGTTGGATCCGACCAGCCTCTTCAGGAAGGCTGAGAGTGTCAGAGACTGGGATGTGGCGGGGAGGCATCTCAAGGATGGCCGCCATTGTGGTCAGAGACAGAGAGATGGAAGACCCGGAAGTGTCCTGCTTCCCATCTGCCCTTGGCTACCACACTCACCGTCTGATTGCCAGACCGGATTCTAAAACCAGAACCAAACTGACCCCTTTCCCACATCGCCGAAAACCAGTGAGAAGGCAAAGAGCATGGACGTCCAGAGGGAGCAGGGAGCAGAATTCTGCTTCTATAGATGTGCCTTGTGCAACTGCAGGGAGGCCTTGGGGCAGCCCCCCCCCCCGCCTTCCCCATTGAGGTCCCTCCCATCTCCTGCATGGAGCCCCGTTACTGGGGAGGAGGTCTGAGGAAGGGGCAAGCACCCCGGGCAGCATGGCAGGTCTAGGGAGCTGCAAGGAGGGGGGTGAGGGTTGGGGGTAGAATTAGGACCCAGCCACCTCCACAGGGAGAGTTTGCAATGCCTGCGAGCAGCGGGACCGAGAAGGCCCCCGTCGATTTTCTAAAATGAGCCACGGCCGCCTGACAGGTGCCAATTACAGCATCTCAGGGCCGGCCGGGCATGCGCCGTGCGCTCCCTCCCGCCTCCGTGGGCTGGCAGAAGCAGGGCTGCTGTGACTACAGCGTTGATGCTGCGGTCTGGGGGGGGGGGAGGGTGGGCTGGGGTGCAGGTGTGTGAGGGGGTGCAGGGAGGATGGTGGGAGGGTTTGAAGGGGAAGAGAGGGAAAAGCCAGGCTGGGAGGCCACATGGTGAGCGAGGCAGGGGGAGAGCTGGGTGCTCTGGTATGGGGGAAACCTGCCCAGCATGTGACCACCTCTTGGACCAGGCTTAGTTCATCTCCCCCCCCCCCCCGTAGGTTCTGGGCTGCTCAATGGGTGCCGGCTGCCCCTCCCTTCTCCCCACCCCGAGGGATCTGCCCGTGATCGCTGGTGGCGTTCAGCCTTTCTACTGAGCCAGATGTGCGTCTGCATATCCTAAGGACACCGCTCTAAAGCGCCCAAGGCGAACACCCTGTCCTTTCAGAGTAGATTCTGGATGGCAAAATTCTGCCAGGCGGCATGCACCACGCATGCTCTGCTCAGAGTGGCGGGGCGGGGGGGGGGTGGGGAGTGGGGGGGCAGGTGCGGGAGAAGAAAGCCCCCCGAAATGTCAGCAGCAGACGAAGGGCACTGGAAAATTTAATCTCCCGACTTTCCCAACTAATGTGACATTTGGATTCTGTTCTGATAAGCTATCAGCTGGCGAACTTTTTCCTTCCTTTTCTTTCTCCCACCCCCACCTTCTGGCTGGTAATTTAAAAGGAAAACAGTCTAGAAAGATCTCTTAACTGTACCTCTGGCAAAGATGGGGGAAAAAAAAAAACCCACAACACAACACAAGCAGGAGTGTAGGCAGATGTGTGTGTACGTGTGTGTGTGTGTGTGTGTGTGTGTGTGTGCATGCTATTATTTATACTGAGGCCTGGTTAGCCCAGAACAGGCTTGATTCACTGTCCTGACACTGCTTGGAGTGACTCTCCCTCACGAGGTGGTCCTGGGAGCCCAGCAGATGTTCAAGGGTCTGGAGGTAGTCAGTGATTTAGAGACAGGAATTGGGGTCCTGGATAGAGTTGGGGGCTGCTGGCAGCAGGAGCCCCTCCACACCACCTCCGAGCCCGGGAGGAGCGGGGAGGGGGGGCTTTGTGCAGTGGGCAACTGCAGTCTGCTGGTTTATATTTAATGTACTGATTGCTAAAATTATAGCCCGCTGCCGAGGGGGGTGAGGAATTAGATTCAGGGTCTAATTAAAGGCTCGTTCTTCATTTGAATTTCAGATTCCAGCTTTAATTTTAGCGACTTCTCTGGGAGCCGCAGAGCTCAGCCAAGGGGAAGCACACCTGCTTGAGCCCACCCCTCCTTCTTCTCGGCCCCCTACCCTGCTCTCCGGGTCCAACCTGGCACCATGGACCCTCAGCAGGAATTCCTTCCCACTTCCTGGTGTCACAATTCACTTCCTGACGGCCCCAGCAAAGCCCTAAATACCCGGAAGAGGTGGGCTGGATCCTGGGTCATCTGCACCAGTGAGCACAGGCCAGTCTGGGGACCCAGCACCACGGTGACCACCTCTGTTTCTAAAGAGGACATTGTTTTGAAGTCAGGCAGAGACTAAGTGACTCAGGGCAAAGTCTTGATAGTGGGGCCAGACCGTAGGTGCTGTGCATGCTGATGCTGGGTTCCCCTTATCCGAAGGGTGGAAATCCAGAGATGACTGGTACCCTCCCACCTACTTCCGGGGAGCCCTGTCCGCCATCTCTCTCCTCTGCTGTCATCGTGCTGGATGGAGTCCCTCTCCACGCTGGGGAATCTAAGGTAACCAGTCATGGGGTGTCCAAAATGTCCACTACCCTCGCCCGAGGGGTGAGGCCTAGCCCATTAGTGGCCACACACACAGTGGTGGAGGGGTCAGATAACTGAGGAAATCGTGGGAGAAAGCATGGTGGAGCTAAGCATGCTGAGCGGGAGTTGCAACACCTTTCCGGCTGAGACTGATCCTTTACGGCAGAGCCTAGAGGAGGGGGTGTGGCTTTGCAGCTTCCCACCCCTTAGAATACAGGTCAGCCACTCACCAGCTCCGCGTCAGCCTTGGCGTCATAGTACGTGATGTCTTCCTCCTGGTTGAGGAGAGAAAGGCCTCGGTAGTCACATCTCAGGGGCTCCTGAGTGCCATCCAGACCCCTTTAAGCCCAAGGTCTCAGTTCCTCCAGAGATCGATCATCCCCTCCCTGATCCAGAGCCCTAGAGAGAGGCTGTTTGAGTCAAAGCTCGGGTGTCCCTCCAGTCTCCCAGGTCCATCCTCAGGATCCCTCACAGGCTAGAGGAGGATGCAGTATCCTGGGCCCTGGCGATTCAGAGACCTAGACCCCCCGCTATAGTCTAGCTGAAAGGCAGAGTCGGGGCTCACCCGCCTGGCTGCTGAGATGCCAGCTGAAGCGGGATGGGGCGTGAGGAAGATAGAAAATCAGAGTGGAGCCCAGGCAAGAGCGAAATAATGACTCGACGCCGCATCTTCCAATTTCTTCTATTAAAAAGCCTGCTCATTACGGGCATGTACTTATTAATTATCTGTGATTTGTTGTGAAACGCGAGGGGGTTTACACAACAGGAACGGGAGAAAACAAAGCCCGGCAAAGCCCAGCTCCGCAGCCCGCCTCCTGGCCCTCACCCGTCTGCGTCTGCCCGCCTGGCCTGGCCTGGCCTGGCCTGTGCCGGCCCCCGCCTGCCGCCAGGGTTCTTGGCCATCTGCGCGTCATAATCGCTGGCCGCCCCGGGGACCCGTAACACAAACGGGCTAATTTCGTGTTTAATGATCTTTAATCAGAACTAAGCACAGCTGACAGAGGCTGCCAGAAGGTGAGTTTGGTGTCAGCAAGTGCCACCTGCTCTGCCCCGGTGGACTCTAGGGCCAGGGCTACTATCCAAGTCACACTCCCCAGGTGCACTTCAGCGCCCCCACACACACCCCTTTTTAAAATTTCTCTTGTTGGTCATGGTGGCTTGAACTCTGGGCCTGGGTCCTGCCCCCAAGCACTTCAGCTCAAGGCAAGCGCTCTACTGCTTGAGCCACAGCGCCACTTCTGGTTTTCTGGTGGTTGGAGATAAGAGTCTCATGGACTTTCATGCCCGGGCTGGCTTTGAACTGCCATCCTCAGATCTCAGCCTCCTGAGTGTAAGGTCTGCATAGGGACACTTCCCTACCCCTTGGCTCAGTTTCTGCCAGTATCTGTTACCTAGGTAACTGGCAAACCTGGAAGCAGTCACCTTCCCCTCCTGCTAAGGTCACATCCTGGGCCACCTCTGGTCACATGCCTCCTATCTGACCTTAGGAGGGTCCCAGACCTTGAGGTCACATTCAGATCCAGTGTGGCCACACCTCTTCCTATCCCTGGCCTAAGAAAGTCCTGGCCCAGGAATGGGTCGCCCTTTTCCTTTTCAGCCATGCCTCTCTACCATGCATGGTGGGGACAGGAGTTTGGTAAATAAACTTCTCCTGCCTGAATAGCGCGTGTTGTTCTCTTCACCAGCTACCTAATGAAACCTATTATACCTTACACTGAGTAGCTAGGATGACAGGTGTGAGCCACTGGCACCCGGCTCTGGGTGCCAAGTTTGTGGCCATGATTTAAGATGATCTGTTGAATGATGAGGGATGCAGCCAATTGTTACTGGGTCCCAGGTTGACTCCCACCAGGGTCTTTGGTGTTCAAACCATTGGCTGGATACGGTAGTGGAGTCTGAGCATTCTGTAACAGTGACTGCAAGACATGGCACCATGCTTGGACAGGTCCCAAACATAAGGCCAAAAATGACTCCAGAGTTGGAGAAGCCTACTTTTTTTGGGGGCGTGGGGTGGGGTAGGGTGGGTGGGTGGGTCTTGAACTCTGGGCTTGGGCACTGTCCCTGAACTTTTGCTCAAGGCTAGCACTCTACCACTTGCACCAAAACACCACTTCTGGCCTTTTCTGTAGATGTGGTACTGAGGAATGGAACCCAGGGCTTCGTGCATGCTAGGCGAGCACTCTACCACTAAGCTACCTTCCCAGCCTTCTGTCTGGCATTTCTGTGACCCAAACATACAGATGACACCAAGCCAGGGGCAGAGGAAGGCTGCAAACCCAGGCTCTGACCTGCCCTCCAAGTCATCTGCAACCTCATTCATACCCACAATCCACCCGCTCGCCCACCCATCCAGGAACACTGCAGACAAGATGGGCGGGCCAGGGTGGGGGCAGGGACTGGGCTTAGGCTCTGGGGTACTTGGCCTTTTCCCCGCGCCCGGCTCTGACCGCAGCACATAATGAAAGCTGACATTACATCAAACACAATAAGGAGTTTCGGTTGATGAAGATCATTCCTGAACACACAAACCCATTAAACCGAGGGGGAAAAAAAATATCAATTCAACACACTCGCAGGCGAAAAGAAAATGTGATTTGTTATCTAAAAGGGGGTTATAAACACGGCTCTGATGCTCTTTCCCTCCGTAATGAAAACAGGCGGGTGCTGTGGGAGGACTGCAGATTACAACCTGGGGCTTCGCTCACCCACTTCTTTTTTAGGTTAACGTTCTGCAAGGACGGGAAAGGGCACGGGAAGAGGCCGGTCAGTCTCCGGCCTCCAGGAGTCCTGGACTCCTAAGGTTGGACTTGTCTGCCACTCCCCCCCCCTCCCCCCGTCATCCTTGGGATGCTTGGGCACTTCACTCTGGCTCCTCTTCCCCTGTTCCAGTGGCCCTGTTTTCCTATTTGTCCTGCCCTTACATGGTCTCTATGGGAAATTGGGTCTTGGTAGCAGCGGGGACGAAGGGGAAACAATGCAGGTGACCACAGGTGAGACTCAGATCTGTATGCTTTCCCTGCCTCTTAGGGCTTGGATGCCTGTGGGCGGTACTACTCTGGCTTGGAAGATGATCGAGCCACACCCCTTCCTAAGGACACACAGGAGCCTGGGTCCGGAGGCAAGGTCTCCCCAGAAAAATGGGTCCTGAACACAGCTGTGATTGGAGCTGGGGGTGTGGCACAACAGAGCTGTTATAGTTGGGGTGGGAGGGTCCCCAGGAAAACCTTGGAGTCCATTTTGGCTGGCCCAGTGCTGGATTGTTCACATTAATGATGCTCTCTGGGTGAAGCAACAAGGAGGCAGGCCATCTAGCAAGTGCAGGGACTTTGGTGTGCTCTACCACTTGAACCACACCTCCATCTCCAGCTTTTGTGGCAGCTGATTGGAGGGAAGAGTCTCCAATAGGGCTTTTCTGCCCAATCTGGGTTTTGAACTGCAACCCTCCGATCTCATCCTCCTGTGCAGCGAGGATTAAAGGCATGAGCCACTAGTACCCGTCTAATTGTCTGAAGTTCACACTGACACCTCTTCTGTTTCCTGATATCTTGTGTGTGTGTGTGTGTGTGTGTGTGTGTGTGTGTGTGTGTGTGTGTGATTTTGCTTACATTCTGCACAATGTGGGGAATTCTTTCTCCCCCCCAAGTTCCCACATAGGACCCCCATGTATCTAGGTGACAAGTGGGGGGGGGCTAGATCTCTGAGTGAGCATAGGACAGATGCTCTGTAGCAGAAACCAAGTCCAAGAGAGGGCATGAGGGGTGTTAGCAAGCAGGAAACCATGTGAGCAAGAGCCCGGGGTGAGTGGGGGGCAGAACGGTTGTTATCCAAGTTCAGAGCACTGCAAGGTGGCTGCCAAGGCCGGCCAGAAGGGACTCCTGCCTGCCCAGCGGCCCTCAAGGCGGGCCCCAGACCGGCCACCCAGCCGTACTGGTGAGGCCATGTGGCCTTTCTGCCCTGGCCCACCGCCAGCTCAGCTCAGCCAAAAGGACTGGTTTCTGAGAGAGCCATCTGTCGCTGGCTTGGCAGAGAGGAAGTCGGCAGGCCCTATGGCCGGGTCAGACCCTCAGGCTGTCCAGCCAGCTCTCCTGCTTTGGCCCTATCATCTGGGTCTTCCTGCTACAGTCATCAGGGCAGAGCTACCTTCCCTAGTAGACTTCCAGGGGATGGTCTTGTTTCCTATGTAGGTCAATCATGGCTGGCACTGAGGTCCTAGGGCCGATGGCCTGTCCTCCTTCACCCACCTATGCCCCAGTTCAGCTCCTCCCGTGGAGTGGTTCAGGTGGCACGTAATGCTGGCAAAAAGCAGTACTGGCACCAGGCACGGCACAGCAGGTGGCCCGTCTTCATCTGCCCTGGGTATTACGGGCACCAGAGCACCTGCTGCCTGTCTGACGAGCCATGGAGGGGCTGCCCGCTAATTGAGATGATAGCATCCCTGATGTGAATGGGCCTGGGCCGTCCAGGGCTGCGGCTACAGGTTCTCTGCCCCTAATGTTCATTGCCAAGCACGGAGAGTCAGGGCCTAGGACTAGGAGAAGGAGGTTTTGTTGTTTTTTTTTTTTCTTTTTGGTGCTGATACTGGGACTTGAACTCAGGGCCTTGTGCTCTCACTTACCTTTTTCACTCAAGGTGGCATGCCACCACTAGAACCACACCTCCACTTCCAGCTTTTTGCTCACTAATTGGGAGTCTCTCACATTTGTCAGCTGGGGTGAGCTTCGAAACCTTGATTCAGCCTCTGGAGTAGCTGAGATTACAGGTGTGAACTACTAATAGCACTCAGCTAAAAGTTTTTTTTTGTTTTGAAATCCCCCATAGGGGCTCGATGGTAGAGTGCTTGCCTAGCATGTGTGAAGCCCTGGGTTCGATTCCTCAGTGCCACATACACAGAAAAAGCCAGGAGTGGCGCTGTGGCTCAAGCAGTAGAGCTCTAGCCTTGAGCAAAACGAAGTTCAGAGACAGTGCGTGGGCCCTGAGTTCTAGCCCCAGGACTGGCAAAAAAAAAAAAAAAATAACATAACATAAAATAAAATCCCTTCTACTCATTGCCCTTGATCACATCCCAACTCTGACCCTGAAGACGTTGGGATCCTCAGTCGCTGGATGGGATCAGTGCGGTGCTGTGTGGAAGAGGATAGCACCGCTGCCTCCCTCCTGCCTTCCTCGGAGGTCCACGTGCCAACCTACGGTGCGCTGCCTGTGTAGGGAGGGCCACGCCCTACCGACCGTGCACCCAATCCCACTCTGGTCCCATGGTCCAAGCAGCCCTCTGTGCCCCAAACTTTTGGTTGCCGCTCTTGCCCTCTTAGAGGTGAGATGATCATTCCTGGTCATTTCTGCCACGGGTGTATCAGTCTGGGCTCATGGCCTGGCATTGACTGGCACTGGGTCAGGCCTAATTGCTCCTGGTCTAGAGGAGCTATGAGTAGGGTAGACAGATGAGGTGCCAATGTGGGGAGTCTGTTGGCAGTGAAGGCCAATCCTAAAGTTTAGACCAAAAAAGGGAGTCCTCCCTTTGCTGGAATGGATACAGAATATTCTTGGGAGAAGGCTGGCTTGGGAAAGGGCCTGAGTCTGAGGCTGCAATTATGGCCAAAGCCAAGCGTCTCTCCCAAGTGAAGGGGAATGTGGCTCCTTGTCTGTCACCTTCTGAAGGTCATGGGAAGGAAGACACCAGCCCTTCCCAAGCCTCAGTCCCGGCCCCCGTTGGCATGGATGACCCCACCGACAGTTCCGCTCGCCAGCGATTCCTGGCAGCCTGGCCGGCGTGGGGGCTGATGGGCGCCATTAGCACTGATGGCTTACAGCCTGGGAGCCGGGACAGCAGTGTAGCTTCCTGTGACCCTGCAGTCAGGAGGAACTGAAGAAGGGGGGGCGGGGACTACAACCCCCCAATCTGAGAATCTCAGGCAGTGGGCCTGACAAACAGGCAGACACATGGAGGGATCAGGGCAGGGAGAATGGAGGAGGGTTAGGTACACAAGCTCAGAAGCTTAGATCATAGACGGGAACCTGTTGACATCTGTTAGCCAACTATGAATTTCTGGTAAGATCAGGAAACTCTACCCACTCCATGCCCGTCTCCTCAATGCAGTTGGAATAATGAATGACTCAACTTGCTTTTTTTTTGGCTGGTCGTGAGGCTTGACATAAGGAGCCCTATGAGAGCTGGCATGGTCCCCGAGTTCCATCATCTCTGGGACCTGCCTGGCTTCAACGGGACACTACTACAACAGGAAGGGTCAGGTATGTCCAGCCCTAGCCGGAAACTAGCTACCTGGCTTTCTCTTCCTTCATGTCCGTTCTGGACCCTCTACTTTTAGTACTTTGTACTCGGCTCCACGATTTCTGAGCCCTTTGGAGCTTTTCCTGTTGGAAGGAGAAGCTTTTGTAATTGTGGTCTGAGGGGGCCTCTTTAAGTGCAGGCTGCTGTTCAGTTCAGGGAAGAGAATATAGAACAACAACAACAAAAGCAAAAACACAACCTGTTCCTAAGGTCTCTCCTCCGGGTAACAGCATTGAAGTCTCGGTGTCCTGAGGTCAAGAGAGCTGCTTTGATTCAAAGAACTAGAGTGCCTTCTTTGGAGAAGGCTACTTTAGAGCAGCCTGTGCATTCACTGGACACCCAGTGATTCATGTGGAGTGATGGGGGTTCAGGGGGCTCCTATCTATAACTGCAGGTCCCAGTACTGCAAGAGAGCCAAGGATTTGTGTGTGTGAGACAGGGAGTTGGGGGAGGGGGAAAGAAGGAGAAGGAAAGGAGGGAGAGGGAGAGACAGACAGACAGACAGACAGTACTGGGGCTTGAACTCAGGACCTGAGCACTGTCCCTGAGCTTTTGCTTAAGGCTAGCAGCACTCTACCACTCGAGCCACAGCTCCACTTCTGGCTTTTTGGTGGTTAACTGGACCTAAGAGCCTCGCTGCCTGGGCTGGCTTTGAGCCACGACCTTCAGATCTCAGCCTCCTGAGTGGCTAGGATTAAGTGTGACCCGCAGGCTCCCGTGTCTGTTGAACACTGGAGAAAGGCTTCCGCTTGGGCTGGGAATGTGGCTCACTGGTAGAATGCTTGCCTTGCATACACGAGGCCCTGGATTCGATTCCTCAGCACCACATAAGCAGAAAAAGCCGGAAGTGGCGCTGTGGCTCAAGTAAAGCCTTGAGCTAAAGAGCTGAGGGAGAGCACCCAGAAAGACAGACAGAAAGACAGACAGACAGAAAGACAGACTTCCATTCTAGTCTAGGACCTCTTGTGTCCCTTGAGTGTGTTGTCCACACAGTGTGATTTCCTTCTCTCCCCCCTCTCCCTCTCCCCTGTCTCAGGGTGCGCTAGAAGGTGTTTCTGGTTCTTACCTTGATGTGGTCCTGCCAGCGGTGGGCTTTCTGGAAGTTCTCTGCAGCATCGGCCAGTCTCTGAGGGATAGAGCAAGAAGATCAGAAGATGAGGGAGGCTGCTGCCCCATGCGCACCTTCTTATTGCCAGTACTTCTTTATTTCCCTTGGGGCAGGCTGGTTCAAGGCCTCCCTTCCTCCATCCCACCCTACCCACAGACGGTTCCGTTTGCTGGGAGAATGTCTCCCTGATCCGAGAGAAAGCCTGCTCAGATAGCCCCAGTGGCTTCTCTGTGGAGCTCCCTACACTGCAGCCTCTCCTGCTGAAAGGATGGCTGGCGGGGTCGCCCTCTACAAATCAGTGTCATTCTCCCTGGCTGAGGGCAGATCCTCACAAATTACTGAGTCTCTCCCCAGAAGTGCCGCTAGCTCACCACTGCCCACTCAGGCCTGCTGTCTCCTAAGGGCTCCTGAGCTCTGTAGCCACATGAGCCTGGTCCATCTTTTTTCTTTGTTTCTTTTTGTTGGTCATGGGGCTTGAACTTGGGCCTGGGCGCTGTCCCTGAGCTCTTCAGCTCTAGGCGAGCGCTCTACCACTTGAGCCATGGCGTCACTTCCAGTTTTCTGGTGGCTCATTGGAGAAAGAATTAAAAAAAAAAAAAAAAAGGAGTCTCACAGACTCTCTTGTCCAAGCTGGCTTTGAACTACCATCCTGAGATCTCAGATCTGAGCCTCCTGAGTAGCTAGGATGACAGGTGACGGTGCCCAGTGAGCCCTGGCCATCTTTTGGCCCTGGTTTTAGTGGCCTCTACCACCAAAGCCTGTGGGCAGAGAACCCTTGAGAGCGCAGCTGTGTGCCCGTCTGTGCCACATCTGTCACTGGACCTGCTCAGGGCCAGACTGTGCTATGTGTGCAGATGTGGCAGACTCAGCCTCGCCGCTCACAGATCACAGCCTGCAGGGGGAAGGTATCACATAACTGAGCACAAACTCCAGGGCAGGAGCGGCTGAGATGTAAGAGTCTCAGTGCTGTGGGTATCGGGCACCTCAAACAGATTTGTGTACCTGTTCCTGTGCCTGCCACAGTACAATTAGATGAAGACACCCAAGCATGGAACGGAAAAGCAGCCAGACAAATCTGGGTCAGGCCAGAGCCTAGGCCTAGTCCTTAGCACCGTGTTTATGTCACTCGGCCCATAGCTCAGGTCCAGAGGTCCACTGTGCCCAGCCATCTTTCCCTCTGGCCTCCACGTGTACTGGACTGCCCTGCCACTGGGCCTCTAGCTTTACCCAGAAGGCCCCAGTCTCTCAGTATTCAGAGCACCTCGTCTCCATCTATCAGTCTAGGCCTCACGTGGCACGTAGGCCCCAGAGGAGAGGATCTGATATAACCCGACAGCTGCCGTCGCAGGGAAATGGAAGTCAGGACGTGGGAAACCACCTTTTCCTCCTTTGAAGCGAGGAACAGGGATGAGGAGCCGTGTCTGGGGGCAGAATGTCACCTCCAGCGGTCAGAAGGACTGCAGATGCCAAACTGATGCTAGTGGAAGGCTCCAAACTGGGCTGTGGCCTAAGGATTCGATCCCTTCTGCCTCTGCCTCCATTCCTGGAGAGGAGGCCAGCTCCTTCACCCCCTTGGGGCTCAACTGTGGTCCTGGGATTCACAGGCCCTGATCATTTAGCCAACAAGGCGGGGGAGCCCCAGAGAGGGGGGACCCCAGCCCTCAGCCTCAAGCTCATGGAGCCCCGTGTGGGGCTCAAAGGGCTGGGTCAGCCTGCTGACTCGTGAATGACGGAGTTGCAACAGCCACAGAGAAAGGATTACTTTTAATCCTCGGTCACGATCGAGCCGTTATTATTTTTTCAGTGCTACAGATCGATCGGTCAGTCCCTGGGCACTGGACGTGTGAAAACTGCTAAACGGGCGTGTCTGATGATACAGGAGGAGGGGCCAGGCGGTGGGCTGGGAGTGGAATGGGTAGGCCGTGGCCACACAAGGTTCCAATAGTCCCGAGAGCGAGAGGGCGAGAAACCCGGATATTCACGGACAAACGCAAGGATTCCCGTGTGAATCGGTTTGGGCTGGGGTTCAAAATGCCCCAACTCCAGCAGCTGCCCCCGGGCGACCCGTGCGGTGGGCTTCTCTTTCCCCTGTCTAGGACTTTTATCCATTCCTGCTGTCTGGTTAGCCTTATTGGAGAGCTTCCGTTCATCTTTTTCCTGCCTATAGACTTCTCCCTTTTCTCTATGGAGCAGGGCAATGTCCTCAGACGGGGACCTGAAACGTAGCCTTGGTCGGAGTGCTCAGAGACTTGGTGTCCTGTATTCACATGGCCCCAGACGGCCAGGCCCGCTAAGGGATGGCTGGAGGCCATGTTCTCCCTGCTCTGAGGTGCATCTTCCTAGCATTTCTCTTCCAACTGCTTCTGGGTCCTTCCACTGGGACAGAGAAGATACGGGCCTGGTAACCAAGGGAGACTACTGGGATACCTAACAGAGTGGGGGGTCAAGCTACAGCCCCCGGTCCTCCAGCTACCAACCCCACGCACACGCTGCTCCTTCTCTACTCCCTCCAGCCCAGATCCTCTAGCCAGAAACATGATGGCTGCCCCTTAAAGGGTAAGGATCTCTGTATGCTGAGGCCCTTTGCTTGAGTGTTAGGGACTGGAACCCTCGGGGCGCCATCCTCTTAAAAGAGTCTCCCCCACCAGGCTGGATTCTCCTCCATTCTCCTTCACCTGAGAGCTGGTGGCCCTGGGCCTAGGGAGCTTCCGTACATCAAAAAGGACTCATGTGACTGTACGGCCCAGAGGCTGTACAGTTCTTCATCTTCTTCAGTTTTAGCTGCCCCTGCTGCCAAGAAGACGCGAGCAGCTCAGAATGAAAGGCCCTGAATTCACGGAGCGCAGGATGTTGAGATCTGAGGTATGGGAAGGGTGGGGGGCGTCAGTCGGGTGGAAGCTGTGATAGGGGTGGAGTTCCGAGGCGGAAGCCAGGGCCACTGAGCCCAGACCCACACTCACCCTATGCAAGGGCTTCGCCGATCGGCTGAAGGTGGACCGCGCATGTCTGAGAAGGGGATTCTTTGGCAGCTGAGCCAACTGAGGCTCAGAGCATTCATGCCACTGCCCCAGGATCCTGGTGAGGAAGTAGTAGAGGCCTCACCCTCAAGCCTAGAAGTGGTGGACAGTGATCCCGGGGATGGAGCCAGGTGGGGTCTGGCTGGATGAGATCGGCTCCTCTCTAACCTCCCAAGTGGTTCCCTTGCCTTTCACTCAATAGAAAGGATTGGTAATGAGCCAACCCCACAAATCCAGATGTCATTGGTCATTGGGTCCGGTCCCTAGCCGGGCACCCTCACGTTGCCACCTTCCCTCCCTCCCTCCCCGTGGGCCCTGTATCGGTTCCGTATCACGCGCCGATAACTACTAAATACAGATTTCCAATTTCCAGAGCTGTTATGGTCTAATGAGTAAATAATATACATATTCAAACCAGTCTAAAAACATATCTGCATAATTAAAATATCTGCATAATAATGAAGCGAGATGTGGCTCGGCATAAGGAAGGAGTTGGAGTCCCAGGGCTGACAATAGAAGTGCAGGCAGGGTTGGAGGTCTCGGCCCTGTGGGTCTCTTCTTCTGGCCGTGTGGGTCTTGGGTAGGCATCGGTGTGTCCACCCGCCACCTGCTCCAAGCAGGTACACCCACAGACAAGGAGCAGGAGGATTACAGCAGGGCCTTGTCCCTGAAAGACTAGTACCTGCTGCATGACCTATGCTTGTCTCCGTGGCTCTGACCTCTGACTCCTAGCATCGACAGTCCTTGATGTGCGAGCTCTATGGGTATGACCTCATTTGACTGTGAGCCCCACAGGTCTCCTCCCAATTCCCCACGTTGCTGAGTTCTGAGGGATGAGACAGAAGGCCCCCACGGCCAGAGAAACTTGTCCAAGACCCAAGGTGTGACAGGGACATGTGGTGTCTGTATCTTTCCCCTCCCTCCCTCTCCCTTCCTTCTTTATTGATTTTGAACTCAAGGCCTGGAACTTGCAGGGCAGATGCTCTACCACTTCAGTCAGGCCCTCGGCCTATGTGGCCTTTTAGTGTGGTCTTTTTTGTTGGTGGTGGTGGTGGGGCCTGAACTCTGGGCCTGGGCGCTGTCCCTGAGCTCTTCAGCTCAAGGCTAATGCCCTACCACTTGAGCCACAGTGCCACTTCTGGCTTTTTTCTGCTTATGTGGGGTGGAGGAATTGAACCCAGGGCCTCATGCATGCAAGGCAAGCACTCTATCACTGAGCCACTTTCCTAGCCCTTTTAGTGGTTTTTAAAGTAGAATCTTATGCTGTTTGCCCAGGCTGGCTTCAGACTGCATATGATCCTCCTACTTCTACCTCCTGTTTAACAAGTGCAGGCCACCATGCCTGGCTTGTCTTTTTTTGACTTGAACACTTGGCCTGGCATTGTCCCTCAGCTCAAGGCTGGCACTCTACTGCTTGAGCCACGGTGCCAGTTCTGGTTTTCTAAGTGGTTTACTGGAGGTAAGAGTCTTGAGGACTTTCTGTGATCCTCAGATCTCAGCCTCCTGAGAAGCTAGGATGACAGGTGTGAGCCACACTGGCGGCTGGCCTGGCTTGTCTTTGAGATAGGATCTCATTATTATTACTATTATTATTATTGGCATGGGCTAGCCTCCAACTGCGATTTTCCTATCTCTGCCTTCCAAGCAGCTTGGAAGTTTGCTTTTCTGAGGGGTCAAAGCGGTCACTGAGCCTTGTCCAACCTATATGGCCCTTTCCTTCACACCTTGCTGCTATGTCTGTACTCGACACATCTAGCTCCTAGCTCAGGATTCATCTCCATAGACTACCCTTTTTTATAACTGCTTCTATCTTAAAGATAAAACCACCACCACCACCACCACCACCACCACCACCACCACGCGACACAAACCCCTCAGGCTCAAATTCCAGCATCCCTAAACCATCGGGAAATACAAAATATCCTCTACCCTCATGTGGAGGGGTGGAGGGGGTAGAATGGCCTTGCTGTTGCTAGCAACCATCAGACCGGCTCCCTGACCTTTTCTGTCACAGGCCGGCTTGCCCTCCTCCAGTTAAAAAAAAAAAAATTTAGCAAAATGGATTTCCTCTCTTTAAAAAAAAGAAAGGTCAGAATACGTGTAACGGAAAAAATGCATTGGATTTGTCTCCCTCGGGGGAGGAGGTGGGAGGGGGTGGGGGGATAGACCACCGCTCCACTCCTGGGCCTCATCTTTCATTCCCTGTAGGCAACACTGACTTGGTTACTGATTCCGTATCCTTTGGTGTTACTTGGAAGGGAAAACCCATGTTTTTATTTCCCAGGAAAAACAGGAAGAAGTGAGAAGTGGTCTCTCATGGAGACAGCCAGAGCTAGACCATGATCAATCGATCCATCAGTATAGACCACCTTGTGTCCTGGAGGTATGAATACCAGACCACACAGGATTTTCCAGAAACTTCTGCGTCTCCAAAGACAGGTGATATGTTGCATTTTACCAAAAAAAGACACTCACAAAAATTCACGCTCAAAAGCCGGGCGCTGGTGGCCCACACCTGTCATCCTAGCTACTCAGGAGGCTGAGATCTGAGGATCGTGGTTCAAAGCCAGCCAGGGCAGAAAAGTCTGTGAGACTCATCTCCAATAAACCACTAGAAAACCGGAAGTGGTGCTGTGGCTCAAGCGGTAGAGTGCTCACCTTGAGCTGAAGAGTACAGTGACAGCGCCCAAGCCCAGAGTTCAAAGCCCCACGACCGACCAAAAAAAAAAAAAATCCATAATCAACTTTATTTTCTCCTGTTGTTAATCTCAGGGCTCGAATTCGAATTCAGGGCCTAGGCGCTGAGCTTCTTTGGCTCAAGGCTTGCATGTGGAACCACGGCTCCACTTCTGGTCATTATCTGTCTCTTTCTTGGAGGTAGGAGTCTCATGGACTTTCCTGCCTGGGCTGGCTTCCCGTGGGAAGGGTTGATGTAACTCTCCTTCCTGTCCACAGAAGTGTTAACTGGGTACCTACCACGGCCTGACCTCCGCCAGGCATAAGTGGGTTGGTGAACGGTTCAGACACGGCCCCACTGGCCTGTGATTCACAACATTCAGTTCTGTATATCCTACCTAAATCCTTCCCACCACAATTCAGACCCACTGTCTGCGCAGACTGCACAGAATCTGCAGTAAGAACTGCTTGAGTGTGCAAATTCAGTGGCAGAATTAGGCTGCTAGGATGCCTCTCGGCGACGGAATGTGTTTGACCGGAAAGCCAAACCCGGGGCCCCTGACCCCGAGTAAAGACCTAGCCCACACCCGGCCGCCACGCTCACTTCACAGGATGTTATTTTTATACTTTTCCCTAAAACACAGCCCAAGCAGGCCCTTCTCGACTCTATTAACATTAGGAATCTAATCAGTAATCAGGCAGCTCATAATTTTCTGATTAGCTCTGATTAGGCCCAACCTCAGGAGAAGGAGTGGGATGGTGAAGAGGGAGGCGGGGCTGGAGGGCACCGGATGTGCCCAAGGGGCACCGGATGGGATGGGTGTGGAAGGCAGAGGGACAGAGGCTTGACCCTATCCACCCTATCGCTGTGTGTCCTGGGGAAGGGGTGTGGGATGGAGTCAGGAAGCAAAGGTAGCAGGAAAGTAGCCTTTAACCTTCATCGGAAAGTAGGTCAGGCCCCCCGTTTTTGGTACCATGGACAAAGACAAAGAGGGGCGGGCAGGACAGCCACAAGGGTCCAGTTGGGGCAGCGACCTGGGTTCCAAGGTCACAGGAATGATTCAGGGCACAGGGTTGAGCGATGGTCACAGAAACAGAGCAGATCTGTTCGGATGGATGGCGGTGACACGTGACCTTGGACACCGAGAACCGGGCCTGGGTCATGCTGGCTGAGCAGTCCGTCATAGACTTGATGAACATCACCTTCGGCACAGAGGCCCCAAGACTGAGACCCACTGGCCCCATCCCTGGGGGAGCCAAGGCTTAGAGAGACTGCCTTGGGGCAGACCCAGTCTGCACCTCTATGGGGTGTTCTTTCTTATGTAGACCCGGTGAAAGAGTGTCTTATTCTTTCTTTTCCCCCCTGGTCGTGAGGCCTGAACTCTGTCCCTCAGCTTTTCAGCTCAATGCTAGTGATCTGCCACTTGAGCCACAGCGCCACTTCCGGCCTTTTCTGCTTATGTGGTGCTGAGGAATCGAACCCAGAGCTGTATGTATATGAGGCAAGCGCTCTACCACTGAGCCACCTTCCCAGCCCAACACGCATCTTATTCTTGCAGTGCTGGGGGATCAAACCCAGGGCCTTGGGCTTGCTAGACAAGCACTCAACCACTGAGCTATAACCCCAGCCCTTGGAAGCCACATCTCGGAGCCCTATTCTGTTCAGGGTCACAGTGGCCCTGCCTGTCCCAGGTCTGGGATCACAGATTGTCACCTTCTGCAGGGTGCGACCATATGGGTGACCTCTGATGAGACACAGGAACGGTGCACAGCTCCTCTGTGCACCGTTAATGCCGTGCACATCGGCACGGAGGCAATCAGTCTGACTCTAAAAGCTGCCCCACCGGCCGCAGGCTGGCTCATTGTCTTTTCTGTCAATTTACATCTCATTACCCAGAAGGCTGTACTCACTGGAGGTTAAAAAAATAAAAGAACCAAGCAAGCCCTACTGCATGCCACCTGCGGTGAGGGCATAGGTCACAAACGGGTCAAGGCCGCTTGGTGGACAACCCCAAGTGGTACACTCCACAGGGAGCCCCGTCAGCTACCTACCACTACCATCACACCACCAGCAGCACCTCGCCACCACCAATGGAAACTACAACTCCCGTGATCGTCACGGCTTTATTTCACCCACACTGGAGCTGGTCTCTGACCAGCCTCCTTGTATAGCTATGCCAGGACACGGGGCCAGCCTGAGATGATGTCATGGTTTCTCCAAGTAGTCTCCAGATCTTTCCACTAAGGCTCTTGAGGTGCTGGGTGTGACTACCTGCTCCTCCTGGAGCCCAGCACTGGCTGGCCTAGGGACAAAGCTGGGAACCCAGGCAGAAGTGACAGGCAGACAAAAGCCTGGAAGTAGAGGGCAGGGGTGGGTGTGGCCTGGCTGCCAGGTGGCAACGCCCAGTGTAAAAGCCGCTTGGAACACGGGCTGCCTCCCGCCGCCACAATCAGCCTCGACACTTGGTTATTATGAGGAGTAGGGGCGGCCGGCAGGATGGCTGGAGCCGTGGCGACAACATTTAAGGCGTCTGTCAGAGCCGTGGGACACGGACTGCCGGGCGCTAATGGTTTCTGCACGTGGCTGCCAAGTGAGAGGAGGGCGGGCGCGCGGAGGCGGCCCGGCTCCTGCCTGGGCCTCGTGCCTACCTCATGCTGCGTGGCTGCTCCACGATGGGTGAGGCCCGCCCGGGCCTTACAGATGCCTAGCAACGGCCGCAGAACCACAGTGCCAATGGCAGAGGGCGGGGCGGCTTCAAGACACACGCCTGTCTATTAAGGGCACCTTGACTACCGCAGCCTCGGTTCAGGCCGTAGTCCCTCTCCAATGCTATAAGGACTCCCGATCCCAGCTGGCTCAGATTCTATCTCCTTGGGGAGCTGAGCTTTGTGAGGGAGACATCCTTTCAGAAAAGGAACCATACTGGACTCACGCCCATCCCGAATGGAGGGATCTCAGCTTTCCTGGCCTTCACTTTACTTCCTGTCAAATGGGAACATGGGAGTCTTCCACCCAGGGCTTTTGGTCCTGTCAATAAGAAAACTGGACTTCCAGGGAGGCGAGTGGAGCTCAGGCTGGTGAAGAAGGGAGGATTATTCAGGCAGGGACAGTGTGGGCCCGGGGGGAGGCACCAAATCAAGCTGCAGGGAAGGGCTGGGAAGTTTCCCAGGAGAGGTGCATCATGGCTGGGGATCTACAGTGGGGCTTCAGGTAATAGGTGATTCTAAAGAGATCCAGGTTAACTAGGAACTCCGGAGCACCTGTTGAACTTGGCACCAGTACCAGGTGACTGCACGAGAAATGCCACGGAGCTTGTTCTGGGCGCTGGTAATGCCAGCTAATCCCTTCACCCACACCTGCAGGGTGGGTCCCAAACCGAACCACGGTGCAAAGGAAGGATCAGGGCTCAGAACTGGTTTGCTCATTGATCACAACTTCCTGAGGGCAGGAGAGGGGGTTGTCTCTGACACTGTGTCAATTCTACTCCTCACCCTCACCCACATTCACTGTTGAGCCTGAAAGACACCCTGAGCCCTGTCTGAGGAGGAAGAGAGGCATGGGTGGGGGACATCGTGTGACCGAGAAGAGACCCCCAGGGAGCAGAAGGACACCTCAAAGGACTAGAGTTCTGCCTCAGAATCCCTGCATGACTATAGAGAACGCTATGGTGTGGGATAAATACAAAGGTGACCTTGAGGATTCCCCCTTCTTGCTTTTGCTGTCGACATCTGTGGTTGGTTCTAGGTGCTAGAGATGCAGGGTGAGTGAGTGAGCCTGCCTCTGGCCTAGAAGAATTCAAGTGTGTGTGTGTGGGGGGGCTTGTCTCCATGTTCCCCACCCCCTTCCACCCTGCCACTGTTCCATGCCCTTGTCTACAGCCCAGCCGACACCAGGCTAGACACCTGCTCAGACTGAGGAAACCTTGTGTACCAGTCCTAACCAGCTGTCTTTGGGATACAACTTGTCCCTAATAGCTCTCACAGTCATAGGGGGAAGGACAGTGCTACTGGTCCATTCCTTGGGAGAGAAGCTCAGACCTCTATAATGCGCGCGCAGAATCCACGATGCTACCAAGAAAAGGAACTGGGATCAGAACCAAGGCCTTTCAGATGGCCAAGTACAGGCCCTTGGCATCTCAGGGTGCAAAGGCTGAAGCGGTCCCTGTGGCCTCTACCTGTCTGTCACTCTTGGTAGACACAGATGCAGCTCTGGGGAGAAAGGACCTGTCCAGTGTCCATCCACTAGACTTCAGGTGCCAAGTTCTGCTCCTGGTAAAGGTGAGCAGGATCCAGGGTCCCCAGTCTGGGAGCCTTTCCCCCCGCCCCAACACCATCTTCTGGCAGGTGAGACTAGACCTTTTTTTTTTTTTTTTTGGTGCTGGTACTGGGCTTGAACTGAGGTCCCGTGCACTGTCCTTTGCCTTTGTTGCTCAAGGCTGACATTCTGCTTGAGTCACAGCTCCCCCGATGGCTTTTGGCTTGTTCACTGGAGGTATAAGAGCCTTCTGGGTTTTCCTGCCCCACCAGCTTGGAACTGAGACTGTCAGAGCTCAGCCTCCCGAGGGGCTGCAATGACGACAGCATGAGCCACTGGCGCTCGGCTAAGACTTTTATAGGGAGCCGGCTGAAATGTCTCATTGCCTCTGGTGAAAACACAGAACCCCAGGTCTGCCCTCTGCCTCCGGCTTTCGCTCAAGTCCACCTGTAGGCTCCGCTGGCCTGAGTGCCCGGTTTTCTCTCCAGCTGCTGATTTTCACTCTCTCGCCCTGTCCTCGTTATTCATCTTCCCTAGGAAGAGCTCTTCGGTATGTTGCCAAATGAATTGGGGGGGAGGATGGGGGGGGGACAAATCCAATTAAACTATCTCCTCCCACCGGCGGGTCGGGGTGGGTTGCCTGGCGAGGCTAGACTGAGGGAGGGGCCCCCGCTCCGAGCCGCCACCCCGACGTCAGGCAGGCCGGCATCTGGCAGGCACAGCCGTCTGCCTGGAAAATGAGCTGCTTCTTATTGAGATAATGAATCGCTCCATTTAGATCCAAATTAACCTCCCCCAATTACCCCATCCTCTACCGCATCTCACCAGATCGAAACCCCTCCGGCCCGCGGGGTCGAGTGCCCGGCCCTCCTTGAGGCCGGTCACGTGCTTCCCCTCCCTCCACCCGTCACATTTCCTTTGCTTTTTTTTTTTCTTCCTTTTTTTGCTTGGCGGGGGTGGGGGGTGGGGGGGAGTAGGGGTGGGGGGAGGGGAGCTCAATGCAGCTGCCGCTCTGAGGAGTGGGAATTTGTATTTTTTTTAGCTCGTTCTCTGAAATAAGGATGCGATATGGGATCAATTTTTGATGACAGCGAAGTAAAAGGGGAAAATAGTAGCAATTTTCTCTTCTGCACATGCCCTGTTTAATGGAAGGATGTCAAGGTAGAGTTTTATCCGGAGGAGAGAGGGCTTGGTTCCCGGGGACACACGGTCAATCGGAGATGCCTGGCACGTCTCTCAGCCTGGGGTGGGGGGCTGGGCACCTCCTTCTGTTCCCCCCTCCCAATGTCCCCCATCAGTGGGGGTTGGGGTGGGGTAGGAGGGCTGCCATGGCGTCAGACACGGGGAGGGGGGGGTTCGGTTTCCACCTCTCCCTACCTGGCGGTCGGGACAGACCGGCCTTGTTCTTGCCCTGCCGCAGTCTCAGTCTGAATCCGGATTCTCCAGCAGGGACCGTGGGGAATAGGTGTTAATTAGGGTTATCGGATCCCGTCCAGCCGCTACAGCCAGCCTTTGTGTGAAACCTAGAAAGCTGAGCTTCAGTCGGTCTGGAGTCGGCAGGGTGGAGGTTGAGGGGGGACTGAGGTGGTAGCGAGGGGGGCAGGGAACAGGGAGGGAATGGGGCTGAAGTCTGGACGGAAAGGAGGGCCGGTCTCTTGTCTGGAGACTTGGGATGGAGAGGTTGGGGGGGGTGACGGACAGGGCGTTCAGAGGATACCACCAGGGGGACCACCACATCCCGACTCCGCTTGGTCAGAGACTGTTTGTTGGAGTCAGATCTGGGCCAAGTAGATGGGAAGTTCCTCTGCTCTAAGATGCTACAACTGAGGTCCCGGCCTGGGAGGGGGGGAGGGTTCTGACTGCTACAAGACCCCTCCCCTCCAAACTGATTCACCCCGTAACAGCCCTGCTAGGCCTGAGCGGTGCCCTGGCCAGCCTTGGCCCGTCTCTCCCGAGGTATGGTTCCCTGCGGCCATCTGTCTCCCCAGGCCCCTGTCCCCTTGCGGTGGAGATCAGAAATAAGACGGAAGCAGCACACCTCAAGGCAGACACAGCACCACCACAGACATCCACCAGATGCACACAGCTACAAGGGGTGGCTAGTGACCCCCAAGCACGGTGCACAGGCGTGTCGGACCCCATCTGCACATGACTCACGGTTATGAAGACACCTAACCATGCACTGCACGTGTGGTGCCCCCGCCAGGGGTGCAGTCCTTTCAGTCGGCGACTTTGGCTTCACACAGGGAGGAGAAACACACCGAGATCTCTCCAGCATCTTTTCCCGTCTACCACCCACTGATCCACCAGAGACAAGCATTTCATGATCTCGAACGTAACCTTCCAGAGTCCTCAATGTGGTCCAAGTAGCATCGGTCAAGAGTGGACCTCATAGCCTGGCGTCAGTGGCTCATGCCTATAAATCCTAGCTATTCAGGAGGCTGAGATCTGAGGATCGTGGTTCAAAGCCAGCCATGGCAGGAAAGTCTGTGAGACTCTTATCGCCAATAAACCACCAGAAAACCAGAACTGGCGCTGTGGCTCAAGTGGTAGAGGGCTCGCCTTGAGCTGAAGAGCTGAGGGACAGCACCCAGGCCGAGTTCAGGCCCCACAACTGGACCCCAAAAAAAAAGAATGGGCCTCATGACCTCCTCCAGGATACTGGACAGACAGAAACTGAGAGGGAGGGCAGCCCCCCCCCCCCGCCTCCTGCCCCGCTCCAAAATGTCTACCAATTCTCACAGGGATCGAAAGGGGTAAGAGGCCGGGCCTCCTACCAGCACCCGCTTTGTTGACAGATGTCATCCCCAGACTATGCCTGCCACCTCCCTTCTTTCCTTCCTTCCTCGGCTGTGGCCAGGCCTCCGAAATAATTAGCGATTCTGCTCGACAGAACACCGGCCCGATGGGATAATGGACTCCAACATCTGTCAGAAGAGTGAGCTCCTAAGGAATCGCCGAGAGAGACATTTTTCTCCTCGTTCCATTCACACTGAAATCAGAAACAACCCCTTCAAGTCTGCGCCGGGCCACGAGCTGTTCCTGGGCCCCGCAGAGAGGCTTGGATGGGTGGCGATCGCACACTCAAATTAAATCATTTCATTTAGCAATGCAAAGAACTCGGACGGATGGCTTTGGGGGCCACTGACGAGGAAATATGCCGGCCGTCGGCCCTGCTGTGGCACCGGTGGCCCGCGTCTTCCCAGCACACGAGGCGCGGATGGATCAGCACTTACCGCTTTTACAACCACCCAGCGTGAGACACAATCTGGGAATAGTGTTCCCGTTCTGAGAGAACCGAGGTTCTGGCGGAGGAAGTGGCCGAGGTTCCTGGCCGTTTGTGCTGGCCTGAGGAGGATATGGGCTCTGCTCTGAGGCCCATCCAGGGCTAGCCCAGCCCCAGAAGGAGCCCTGGGGCCTGCAATTCCACCTCTAGGCTGTAGGAGGCACTGTACACACAGGTCATCCCCAGTACACAGCAGACGCTTGGTGTATGTGCTTGGGGAGCAGATAAGTTGTGTGTGGTTGGCATGATGGGATTGAGGGGCGACTGGGACGTGCTACGGTGGGAGGAAGAGCCCCCTCCTTTCTATCCCTGCATTAGGCTTGGGAACCAACTAGGAGATGGCAGTACCATGATAGGTGGGACTATACTCTCCTATTGGCCAGAGGAGGCTCCGCCCCTCTCCCCTCAGTGAGGCCACACGGGCTCCCTCTACTGTCAGCAGGACCATCCTCAGAGCCGCGGGATCCACAGGGCCAGGATGCGGGTCCTGGCACACAGTAGGGAAGGGCTCAACATCTACCTGTAAGACGAACGAGGAAGACCCTCGCCTTATTCGAGAGGCTGAGAGCCTTCCAGGACCTAGTGTCTCCAGCCCTGTGCCAGCCCTTTCTACTCTCGGCCCTGTCCCGTCCCCACCTCTCGTCCCTTCTGCAGAGCCTCTTTGAACTCGGGGGCTCTGCTAGTGCTGTGCCCGTGCATGGCTCTCCAGCCCCTCCTTCCAGAGATTTCTAAGTCCACCTATCCCCACGGAGGCATCTCCTTGAGTGGAGGGGACAGCAGAGGGACTGGAGGGCCTGGGATTTGTCAAGCAGGGCACATGCAGGGAGAGTCTAAGGAGGGGTGTGGAGGACAGCCTGGAAGATGGCATCACCAATGGAGGTGACAGGGCAGAGCCTCTCAGAGGGTTGAGCGTTCTAGTGATGCCTCTGTCCCTCTCTCGGGCCAGGGCTGTGTATGTGGCTTCTGTCCTGGGGGTAGGAGAGGTGCTATCTGTTGGGACCATCTCAGGAGGCCACATGGAGGTACCTGGGTGAGTCTGTCCATTTGTGGGGGCTTCCTGGGCTTGAAGCCCTACACCAAAGGTGCTTAGCCTGCAAGATTCCTGAGAGGAATGATGGGTGTGGGGGGGGGGTGAGCCTCAATCCTGCCTCCTGGGTCAGAGAGCACTTATGGGAGGAGTCCATACCCAAGTTCCCTAGAGGTGGAACAAGGAAATGGGGTTCGGCTTTAGGAAGAGGGATCGTGATCTGACACAGGAAGAACTGGCAAATAGTTCAATTAGCTCCAGATCGCAGACAGGGGCCTGAGGATATGGGATGGTTGTCTTCTCCCACCCAGAGTCAGGAAAAGCCGACAAGCCGCTGCCTGGAAGAGCGTGTGGAGACCAGCCCCCTCTAGCTCCTTAATCAGGGATGCTGCATCGGTTCTGATGTCAAGGATCCGTGTCCCCAGCATCTCTGGGGTCCTGATCTTATGAACTGGGATGCAACATGGTGCCCCAGATTTCCGAGTTGGGAATTCCATGCATGACCCAGAGGTGACCCTGAGCCCCGCCGACACTGACCCCGGGCCTCGCATCTCACCTGACAGTACCCGGCCTGTGGTCGACGGGTTCCGACGTGATCTGAGGCTGCCAGAGTTGCCGGTGTCCCTTCCGGGGAAGCAGTGGGGCCCCTCCACTCGGGAAAGGGTGTGCGTCGTGTTCTCGAACGCCCAACAGGGGACACAGGGGGAATGCACGCAGGGTCCTGGGGTGCCGGTGTCAGTCTGTACCTGGTGGCACCCCTGGGGCCGAGTCCACACCTGCCCAGCAGAGCCGGGGTGCCACAGAGGTGGCTCAGGGCAGGGGGGGGTACAGTGAGTGGTCTCCTGGAGGTCAGGTCGCTGGTTCTCCAGGTTGAGACCCAACAGGCCTGGCCTCTGCTCTGGCCCTTCCCCCCCATCTTGCCCTTCTAAGAGGAAAATCACAGGGACGCAAACCTCGGTAGGGAGGATGGAGAGCGTTTTTAATTAAAAGTTTAAGAGAATTCACGTCCCGAGGGGGCCTCAGAAAGAAAAGGCAGGGCTGATAGAGTGGGGTGGGGGGCGGGGTGGGGGGGAGTGTGAGAAAGTAGGCCACGCCACAGAGGATTTCAAGCTGGGTCCTTCCCATGGCCTGGCTGGGCGTGTCAGATTGGCAGGCTGAGCCTCGGTTTATCCCGATTCTCCATCTAGGGAATGGGGGGGGGGAGCGCACATGCAGTGGAGGCTGGGCCAGGAGGGCACCTCAATTTCCAACCAAAACCACGCAATGCTACTGCATGCCTATAATCCTGGCACTTGGAAGGCTGAGATCACCTAGCCCCGAAGTCTGCTGGTGGGAAGTGGGAAGCAACCGGTCGCCCGGGCGACGCGGCCCATGCAGGTGAGTTGCTGAGGGGGCCCTTGCTGAAGCCCCCAGAGGGGAGTCTGGCAGGAGGAGTCCTGCAGCTCGAGGCTGGCCCCAGGGCGAAGCGGAAGAAATCAGGGCCAGCTCCAGCCATGGGAGGGCAGACTCGTTCCCCTTGTACAGAAAGGTAAACCGAGGCCCAGAGGATGTAAGTCCGCTCACACGCAAGTAGGGGCTGCAGTACAGGGTAAGTGGCTCAAGCGGTAGAGCACCGACCTTGAGCGGAAGAGCTCAGGAACAGCGCCTTGGCCCAGAGTTCAAGCCCCGAGACCCACCAAAAAATTATAAAAAAGATTCTCCCGAGACTGAGATCGGGAGGACAGTAGTTCAATGTCAGCCCAGGCCAGAAAACAAATTGGCAAAACCTCACCTCACACACGCCGACGATCCCAGACATGTAATTCCCTCCACCACCCGCCTTGCACTTGGCCATCCCCTCTGCCTACGGCCTCCTTTCTCATACACTTGCCCTTGCCTGGGTCCCCTAGGGCCCAGGAGCGATATGGGTCACATCGACGTCACCTTGAGCGGACTGCATGCCTGTGGGCCTGTTCACGCTGTCCCCATCCTTGAGAACCTAGCACAGAGCCTGCACAGTGCTCAGCGCTGACTAGACAGAGGCAGAAGCCAGGGCACCCAAGGTATCTGGTGTCCCGTGATGTGACAAACCAGCCACCCAGCCTCCTCCCGGGCCACCTCTGCCTGGCTCATGGGGTTGGCTGGTACTTTCAGTGTGGACTTGTGGAAGACAGGGGAGCCCGGGGTTCTCTCTCCACCCCCACGCCCGCGGCCATGGCGACCACTGTGACATCACCTTCTACCACCCGTGCTTCCTCCCGTGACGCCCGTGGCCACTGGGGACACACTGCTTTCGAGGTTCCTCCTGCCTTCTGAGGCTCAGCTCAATGACCGCTTCCTCCAGGCAGTGCTCCCAGATTGAACTTGACCAAGGTGGTACAGGGCCCTGCACCCTGGAACCGGCACCCCACGGCTTCCTGTCTGCTTCCTCAAAGTCCGAGGCCGGGACTGGCTCGGACAGCACTCCTCCCCACCGACTCACACACGAAGATTTCAGAACAGAGGGCCAGATATTATTAAAACTCAATTAGATCTTTTTCTTCTCGGATGCTAAATTAGTCTAGCTCGTCCCTGTGGTACCTGCCAGGCCCTTGCTCGCTGCCTCCTGACATCTGCCCTCCTTACCGGCCAGGACCTCCAAAGAGCACAAGTTGGGTCGGGGAGAGGGTCTCTCTTAGTACAAGCCCGCTCCTGGGAGTGGTAGTCTAGCATCCCCTTAGACCCAGGGACCATGTTCTCCTACAGCTGCCAAGATGCTTCCGGTCCTGACACGTATCTGACTTTCAGCCACATGGTAGAACTCAGCAGCAGGGTGTGTACCTGCCGACTCTGGGGTCCTTGGGATGCCACACCCTAGCCCCACTAGATCCTTCCTGTAGCTCAAAGATGCTGAGGGATGGTAGCATTACACTAGCTCTGACTATCTCGGGAGAAGAGGGAAGGAGAGTGGAGTACTGGTGTCTCATGCCCATGATCCTAACTACTCAGAGGCTGAGATCTAAGGATCTCGGTTTGAAGCCAGCCTGGAGAGCAAAGCCTGTGAGACTCTTCTCTCCAGGGAACGACGTTACAGCCGGAAGTGGAGTGGCAGAGCGCTGGCTTTGAGTGAGAAAGCTCAGGGACAGTGCCCAGGCCCTGAATTCAAGCCCTAAGACCTAGATCTCAGGGGAGGGGGGGGAGGGAGGGAGGGAGAGAGGGAGAGAGAGAGAGAGAGAGAAACATGCTTCCCAGCAGAACCCTCGGCTCTGCCCCAGCCTTGTCCTGCCTGCGTTGGCCCTCACATGCCTCCCGGCGACCTCAGGATTCTTGGCCACCTGACAGGATGGTCCTCAAACGTATACTGCAGCCTATCTTTGCCCAGGGGTGAAAGCTGACCGACCCCAAAGGTTCACAGGTGGACGACACAGTAGATGCTAGAGGTTAACCTTCTCTTCTTTACACTTTTAGCCCATCTCCTCCAGGGGGCTCCCTTGAGCTCTGTTTCTAAATAGCGGCTCTCTACCACCTCATGCTCTGTGAGCTCTCCCCCTCCATGCTCCGTCCTTCCCCCCCCCCCGCCCCCAATCCACACGACAGGTGCTCGAAAAGATGCCCGTTCACTAATCCGACGCTCCCCCGTCCCCATGGGCCCCCGGCTGGCTCCTCTGGGTGGCACCTTGCCAGGAAGCGGCGACGCTGTCTGGGTTAGGGGAGAATAATCAGCTGTAAACGCCGCAATCACGGAGAAAAGGCTGCTTGGGCCCTGGGCGCCCACGCGCGCTCCTAATCGGCTCCGCGTGTCTCCTTTCGAGAGCGGGAAAGTGGAAGGGTCGAGATCTGTTAATGTTCGTAATGGAAGGGAGGCAGAAGCCGTCGGCGGTCCCACATAAACACCTGTTAATTGCATGGAGACGGTGGGGGGAGGCGGCGGAGTGCTACAGGATCCCCTGCCGGTTGGCCCGCCGTGATGGTTCTTTTTAGGGCTTCCAAAGACTGGAGTCACGCCTGGATTTTTTTTTTGGGGGGGGGGGGTCAGTTCCAGGAGGGCCCAGAGCCTGGGCTTCGGCTCTACAGATGTCTGTGAATCGGCTCCTATGGGGCCAGATCTCGACAATATGTGATCCATGGCCCGGTTCTCCAGGGCAAACCCCCATCCAAGAATGCACCAGGAGCCCAGGTGAATGGGTCTCTGGCTGCCTCAGTGCCCGACTTTTCCCCTTCAATGTCTCCTCCAGGAAGCCTTCCCTATCACCCCCTTGGATCTTTTTCCTGCCAGAGGCTGCCCCATTCCTTCCGCACCTTCCCAACGTGGGCCACGTCCCCCAGCTCGCGCAACTTCTATTGACCGCGGTCGCATCTCCCCATGGCTCTCAACTGGGACAACGCTGCCCCCAGGGAACAGTACTTAGAGACACTTGATCAGAGCGATGTGCTCCTGGCTTCTACTGGGTGCAGGGCAAGAATTGTGCCAACACCGATGGTGCACGAGCAGGCCCTAGAGGAAGGAGTCCATGGAAAGGTCCCAGGAATAGAGGCCGCTTGTGACAAAGCTTCAGAAAAGAAACACTAAGTGGGAACTGGACAGAATGTTTCCCCCAGGAGCTTAAAGGGAGAAAGCTATCCACGACCCCCACAACCAGGCCGTCCTCCACGTACATCCAGCCTGAGGCCACATTCCCGAGCGCACACGACTGCGCTGCAAACGACGCATTGGTTTAATCAGGTCAGGTGGCCATTAGCAGCAGAGGCGGGGAGATGTGTGCACAAGGACTTTTCATTTTACCCTTTAAATGACGCTCGCTCCCCAGAGGCCTCTGATGGTAGGAGCGAGACCCACCAAAGTCCCCAGAACCCAGGCCAGGGCGTACCTCCCGTGCTCCATCCTCAGGAGCCTGCTGGAAGGAGTGGGAAAGAAACCGAGGGGACGGGGGCTTGCCCAAGGTCGGCACCCCACCCCACGTGAAGTCCTGGTCTGAGAGGCCCAGCTCTGTCCTCGGCTCTGATCCCCTATGGCTGGCAAGTGCTTCAAGTCCACTCAGAGGCTGTTTGTAGGGCCAGAAATAATCTCAGGTAAAAATACGTATACAGGGCTGGGCATGGGGCTCATGGTAGAGGATGGGCTCCACAGGGATAGACGGGTCCACCCGGTCCCTCGACTGCAAGAAGCCCCTTTGTGTGCCTAACTCCAACTAAAACCGACCCGTTCCTGTCACGGTTCCCCACGATCTCCACAGACTCGGGCCCACTGAGACCGGCCCTACTGAGATGCAGAAAGCCCAAGTGGCAGCCTACCTTCAGGGCCTGCACCTTTCTGTCCAGCAGGGTCTCGATATCCCCGGCCACCTTCTCCACCAACTTCTGAGGCTCGTTCTCTTGAACCTCAAACAGGTTCCGGTTCTCTTTGTAGATCTGGAAGGAAACAGAGCCAGAATGAGGCTGGAATGGCTCCCAGAGTCCCCTACCACTGGCCCCTCTTCATGGCTCAGCCCCTCACCCCTCCAAGGGCCTTCATTGTGGCCCCTAGGAAAGTACATAATCTTAGGGTCTGGGGGAGAGGAGGGCTGGAACTCTCTAGCTTGCGTTTGGGATGCAAGCCCAGTGGCTGTGGGTGATGGATCCAAATCACTGCCTTTTCTGGGGTCTCGGGGTCCCACGTGTAGAGGCCGTAAGCTACATCCACCAACTAGCTCGGAGTGGTCTGGAGCAGCAGAAAGGGAAGGATGAGAGGAAGGAGGCGGGGTGCAAGAGAGATCGAGCTGACGGGCACACACCACACAGCCACATCTTTGCAAGAAGATGCCCCCCACACACACACGTGCACCTCGAGTGCACGCACGCAGCCACCCCACATATGGCCTCAGGAATCTGTGATCTTTTTATTTTTTTGCTGGTGCTGCCCATTTGCCAAAAACAAACAAACAAAAAAAAAAAACAGCAGGAACTGTGGGTATCCCTTGGGGTTTCTCTCCTTCAAGGTACGGAATGTGGGAGTAGGTAGCAGGGAAGAATGGGTAGAGGGGGGAACGTATGTGCCCATTCTTCCTCTCCAGTGGGAGGCTCTGAATAGAAGTACACGTGGCTGTAAATCAAACGTATACGTGTGTGCGCGCGCACCTGTGTGTGTGTGTGTGTGTGTGTGTGTGTGTGAGCATGCGTGTGTGGTGCTTGTATGTCGGTAGAGAAGATTTCTGCAGGCCCCTTTGTTTGTGGCTGGGATACGTACACATGCACGTGTCACACACCCTCATGTAAGGCTCCAAGCCTGACTGGGTGCCTGTATCCACTCCAGCAACCCCGGGAGGTCTGTGCCCTAAGCCGGCTCCTCTGGCACCAGAGATCACGGGCGTGGCTGGCACAACGAAGCCAGGCCATCTGGCTGTGCAGAAAGTGGAGGGATGTAGAGACGAGAGGACGCAATGAGGAAAGATGAGGGGGTACCCGGGCAGCTGACGAGAGACAGGCAGGCGGGGAGATAAGGTCTAGAGGCTGACAGAAGACAGCAGGGAGATAAGGACGCTCTCATCTGACAGGCCGGGTGCTGCCAGAGCCCTTGCCCCTGCTCTCAGCCAGTGCCCGGCGGTTCAAGGGTTAAAGCGACGCACGAAGCTGGCTCAGGCGATCTCCTCCTCTCCCCGCCACCCCCATCCCTCCCGGCTTCTCTTTTCTTTTCTTTTTTGTCCTTCTCTTGGAACAAAATAATTTGTGGTGAAGTCGCTCCTTCCTTCCTGCAGGGCCACAGCGCTGAGGGGGCGAATCGCAGAGCCCGGCCGGAAAGGACAGAGGCCCCAGGTGGGCACCGAGGCAGGCTCTTGCACAGGCCCTGCCTTGGGGACCCTCGGCCAGGGGGGACAAGAGGGTGAGGAGAGGTCAGAGACCCAGGGTCCTGGGAGATGCGGGGAGCCCGCGTCTTACGGTTGGAGAAACGGAGAAGCAGAAATAAGAGGACGGACTGGTTAAGGTCATCCGACCGAGTGGCAAAAGGCAGGGCACCCGTCTGCCACGACCTATCCTTTCTGGGTTCCTAGACGCTAAAAACACTTCCTTCCTCTGTCTTGAACTGCACGCTGCGCCTGGGTGTAGACACGGTGGCCGGCGTGTGGGCCTTGCTGCCCAAGGTTTTGCGAAGTGGCAAGCCACCCCCGTTTGTGCCAGCAGGGGGCGCAGCCGCCCGACTTCCTCAGGGCTGGGGATGAAGCTCCCGCAGCTCGGCTTCCCTGTCAAGGTCATTCCTGGAGAATGGGTCTCACCCAGGGAAACCGGGAACCTTCTGCTGGAAAGTCCAAATCCAGCACTCTCCTCACAGCCTGCGTGGTCGTGTGGTTAGGGCTTAGGACTCACAGAGAGAGTAGATGATCTTCAGGTGCCAGGATCCTGTCCTAGGGCCCCAAAGGTGACACAAGGCTTGGAAGTTGCACCTTTGCCCAAAACTCACCCACCTCCGAGCTTCAAGGTCCAGTGTCTTAAATGAAAAGGACAGGCCTCGTCTCACGGGCCGGATGGGCATGGCCCGATTCACACCGCATTCACCACACATCTTGTGCCATCGCTTAGGACCACCGGGATTCTGTGGGAGCCGCCCCCCCCACCTCCCGGCTGCCATTTTCTCCCTGCTAGATCTGCCTGCTGAGGGCTGGCTGAAGCCCCTCCTGAGTGGCCAAATGCCATCTCCTGGAGTCTGCCCACCTCCTGTCTGGCTCCTTCCCCACTCCTAGCCACCCCGTCTTTGTCACATTCCTCCCCCGCCCCCCAACCCACCCAGAAGGCTGTCCCTGTTTCTCTAGGCCTCCCCCACCAGTTTCAATTCTCTGGAGAGCAAAAGGCAGAGAAATGAGCCGGAAAGGATTTCTACCGTGCCACGTTAGCAGAACCCCAGCAGGGCGGGGTCAAGCAGCCAGCCAGGTCCGCTCTGGTTCACGAATGAGTTACCGGGGGTCCTCCAATGGCCAGCTAGCTCCCTGCGCCTCATTCTCTCTTCCACATTACCCTGGGACCTGTTCCAGCTCCCCTGCCTGTCGCATGGGCCCTGAGCAGAGCCCTGAGCCCCAGAGAAGATCCAAATGACAGCCCGGCAGATGGCCCACCCCCCCAGAGAAAAGTCATCTTGACTGTGCCGTGGTCCCAGGAGGCGCTTCCTGACCAGAGCCCAGCGAGGAGCCCAGGAGGACCCGGATGCCACCCGGGGGGAGTGTCCCTCCAGGGCCAGCTTCTAGTCTTCATTCCTGGCACCAGCAGAGAAATGACCGAGAGGCCGGGACACACCAGATGTGAGACCTCGATGATCGCGGCAGGAGCGCAGGGCCGCCGGCGTCCTCCGCCCAGACAGCGAATGGGAAAAACCCACAGCTCCCACAACCCTGCGCCCCGGGGGGGCCCCTGCCCCCGCCCAGGCGGCCAGATGGAGGAGGGGGATGGGGCCGGGCCAGCAGGTCCACGTGCAACCACGATGGTGAGGAAGAGGCGGGGGCCCCATCCCTTAGAGGATGGCGGAGTGGGAGCGGGACGCAGCTAGCAGTGAAGTGAGGAGGTCAGGGCAGAGGAGGCGGAGGAATACAGAGGACAGGGGAGCGGAGGCCGTGAGGGACAATGTAGGGAGTCGTCTGGAGCCTCTCATTCCCAGGAGCCCCCGGCTCATAACTCCTGTAGTCCCCCATCTATGTCCCTGTGGCTGATACTGAGTAGAAGCACCCTCCTTTGAAGAAGGCGCCCTAGCCCCTCTCTAGTTATATAGACCTCTCCCTCCCTCCCCCTTGCCCCCCACCATCCCTTGGGCCACCTTTCTGAGTTCTGGCAGTTCCTCTCTGCAGGCCTGTGTGCAAGACAGACTACCAGCCTTCTTGGGCATTTTCGTGGCCTGTGGAGGTTGAGGTCTCCTCCAGGCCCATCCTCTGCCCAGTCTCTGGAGAGGACTCCCGGCCCAGCTTCCTCCATGATGCCAGGCCACCCCGCTCCTCGGTCGGTGGCCCATTAATAGCGCTATTTTTCCCTGTCCCCCACTACACCTGTCCTTCCGTTCCCACCGGCACTCCAAATTCAGGCCACAGGCTCTCTCCTTGGGGCTCTCAGGAGAAGGGCCTGCTTGAGTTCCTGATCCTTTGGCACTTAGGAACAGATCCAAGGAGCTCTCTTTCCCCTCCTTCATAAGACTCACAGGGGCAGGAAGCCCCCACCGCCGTCCCCCAGCGACGCCTCCCCGTTTTTAAAGTTAAAGTTGAGTTGACTGCCATCCATTACTGCAATTAGTACATTATGTCTAATTACGCAATTAGTGTAAAAAGCGCACTTGCCGCCGAGAATGGGGAATTACGCTGCCTTGTTACGCTGTAAAATCCGTGTCATAAAAAGGCCCCATCTCCTGTTTTTCGAAAGACACACACACACACACACACACACACCAAACACAAAGCAATACACCCAATCCTCCCAGCAGAGATGTGGCCAGTCTCAGCCATCTTCCCTGACATGGCTGTACGAAGACTCCTCTCCCCATCAGACCCATTCTTGGGTGTGGCCGCATGTCTGATCGCCAGACAGACGTTTTTACCTACTCTTCTTTTTTTTGAGACAGGGTCTTGGTACAAAGAAAGCCCGGGCTGACTCTGAATTCCCTATGCTCAGACTTCCGTGTGCTATGATCACACATCATCATGCCCGCCCTGAACTGACTTTAAAACCCTAGCGATCCTAGCCGGGCGCTTGTAGTTCCCATCTGTCATTCTAGCTACTTAAGAGATTCGAAGGCAGTGCAGGTAGGAAAATCCAGGAGAGGGTTGGGAAGGTGGCTCAGTGGTAGAGTGCTCGCCTTGCATCCATGAGGCCCTGGGTTCGATTCCTCGGCACCATATAAGCAGAAAAAAAGCCAGAAGTGGTGCTGTGGCTCAAGTGGTAAAGCGCTAGCCTTGAGCTGAAGAGCTGAGGGACAGCGCCCAGGCCCAGAGTTCAGGCCCATGACAAAAAAAGAAAAAAAGAAAAATCCAGGAGACTCTTATCTCCAATGCAGCACCTAAAGCAAGCTGGATCGAGCGGTAGAGTGCCAGCCTGGAGCCAAAAAGCTCACAGACAGTGGCCGGGCTCTGAGTTCAAGTCCTGAGACTGACACCAAAGGAAAAAAATGGTGGAAAACCCGATTAGCTCTTCATTCACTCCAGATCTGGCTCAGGATAAGAATGTCCGCATTCGGGTCTATAGCTCCCCGGACGGTCATAGAGAGATGTGGTCTCCATCCAGTTTCATGAAGGAGTCGTTCGGGATTTTCTTCTCTTTCTCTGCTGCTGGCGTGAAGGGAGGCGCACGTGCCACTATGTCCCGACCCGTCTGTGCGAGCCTGGGGCGACACCCGGGTACCCCAAGAACCTCGTGTTATGAAGGCCTGGGACCGCACCTAGGGCTGACAATCGGAGCCCAACCACGGGCCAGATCTGGGGGGGCCCCCTCCTCACCCCGCCTCCTCCCCCGAGCCGGGAGCCGCCGGCTGTCGAGGCAGCTGGGAGGGAAGCCGTGCCCAGCGCACCAGCTGGCACGGGGGAGTGCGAGTAAACATACCCACGCTCTTCCCCACTCGCACAGGTTGCCGGGTGGCGGCCGGCTGGCGCGGGCGCCTGTGTTGACGGCAAACAGATCGTTTGTGTCGGGCGTCTGCCTCCCCACCACTGCCCACCTTGGCTCTGCTCTCTCCCGCCGCCTCCCCACCCGGTTGGGTCCACCGTTCCTTCCCCAAGGCCTCCCCTCCTCCCCAACAGGGGACGAGGAGAGCCAATCCCCAAGACAATCTCACCATCAGCAGCTTGCTCGGGAAACTGGGGGTAGGGGGTGCCTGTGACCCTCGCCTCTCAGCCTCCCGAGCGGCCGGGGTGACTGACAGCCAGTGCCTAGCTCTGAGCGACATGTTACGCCCAGGACCTTTGATATCCTACCTCCCTCAAGTGGCTGGGATTACAGGCGTGAGGCACCTTGCCCAGCCTACTGGAGTGCTTGACACAGGGCCTGGATGTCAGAAAAGGGAAAGCTGTGGGCACAGAAGCCACACTGGAGCGGCCTGTGGTGAGGGTAAGGAGCACATGTATGAAGGAGCACACTCGCCCTTGAGCTTTCTCATCTGCCCTTTCTAGCACTTTGCAGTTCTTATTTCCTCCCCTAGCTTTTTCTTCTTTTTCTCCTGCTCCCAGTTTACAGGCTCTTGAATTTTACGTATGCCCGCGAGTGTCCTTAAATCTCCTGTAGAACAAGTCAGGAGTATAAGCAAACAAGACCAAGGCGCTGGAGGAAAAAGTACATGTCAGGGACATGTATGAACTGAGGCACACACACAGGGACATGTTTACCCAGAAAAGGCCCAGTGTTCTTTTTTCATCATTCACATCTCCTGGCATATTCCCTCCCCATCAGCTACCAGAAAACTTCCATCCAGGGCTCGCCCTCCTCTCCCCAGCAACTGTTTAACAGTGCCAGGGGCCCTGAGACCCTCCTTAGACCCAACTCTGCCCCACCCCTTCCTTCCGGTGGGAGGCCACCCCCCCCCCCCAAGGCTAGGAGAACCAGGGTAGCTGAGACCTAGGCTTGGGAAGTCCATCCTGGGCCTCAAATTCAAAGCCTACACACCATCCTCGAGTTTTGTTGTTTTTGGTTTTTTTCTCAAGCACTCTACTGCTTGGGCCACAGCTCCACTTCTGGGTTTGGGGTGTATGTAGTTAATCAGGGAATCGAGTTTCACAGATTTTCCTACCCGGCAGCGTTCTGAACTGGGATTCTCAGAACTTGGCCTCCCGAGTAGCTCAGATGACGGGCGTGAGTCACGGGCGCCCTGTGAGGATTCCACTCACGGAGTCGGCTACAAGTGAGCAAGTCCCTCATTCATCTGCCCAGGGGGCTCATTCCCACACCATCTTCCCTCAGATGGAGGAAGGGGGCCGGGGAGGGGAGAGGCAGCTGCATTCCTCGCTTCTTGCTAGCACCTAGGGGTACCCTCCAGTGAGAACTCCCCAGGAACCTGTGGATTCTGTCAAAGGCTGGGGGCTAGAGGTCTGGGGCCCCACACATGTGGTCTTTTGTCATCTTGACCCCCCCCCACATTCTCATGGCCTACACACCCAAGCGGGTCTTAGCGGTGAGGGCGCTTGGGGCTCTACATCCTCTATTCCGAAGCCTCCACTGGGAGGGGAGGAGGGAGGGAGGGAAGGAAGGAGGGAGGGAGGCCCAGGCTGAAGCGCTATCCCCGAGCAAGGAGGCAGGGAGGGCACTGATGCCAGGAGGACAGGAGTGGAACAAATTGCCCTGATTACATAAGGCAGCCCTATTTCTTCCTCAGCGGAGAGGAACTGGACTGCGGTGTTCTTTCTTCTCCCGTTCCTGAAGAACCCCACAGTGGAGGCTCACTTGGGGATGCCCCAAGCAGGATCCGTAGGCCCGGGTCTCCCGGGGTGCTAGAAAGGCTGGAGGAGCCGGTCCCCAGTCCGTCTCTTTCTTGGGGCCTGCAAGGCAGAGGGCTGGTTTGGACCTGCCTGGTCATCACTGTTCGTTGACTCTCTAAGCACATTGCAGTCTCCCTCTGCTTTTCTAGGAAGACCCTGGGGGGCAGCCTCAGCTCCGCGCCTACCCCCCACACAACACAGAACCTGGGGGGAACTCTGAGCAACTCTAGAATCTCCCTGTGACTCCTGAGGACCCGGATCAGGTCTGTTCTTCTCCTGTCCCATCCAAGCAGGAAATTCTTTCCCCTTCAGGCCAAGGGATCGGTCATGACCTCCATGTGACCTCCAAAGTTGCCTGTCCCCACTCCTGAGTTGTTCTCATCTCTCCCCATTTTAGGGCTTTGGAGGAGCCCAGGAGACGTCCCGGACCGAGGCACCGAGGTGGTGGCTGTGGCCCTGACTCTCAGCCCCTGCCGGACCGCTAGAAAGTCCCTGCAGAGTCTCCGCTGCCGGCCAGGCCTGGCATAGTCTGCCTGGAAGGATGGTTCTGGAAAGCCTCCTCTGCCAGAACGTGCTTTGCGGAGCCAGCAGAGCGCAGGGAAGCGCCGACTATCTGGCGCATTTGAGTTTGGAGCACTGGCAAGGTCTCGGGGCGCTAAACCACCAATGTATCCCTTGCTGTAAGCCCAGGGTGGGCATCTGAGCACGCTTGTACGTGCCTGTCGGGGGGCATGCACGTGTGTGAGTATGTGCATGTGTGTGCATGGTAGTGCATGTATACTCATATAAACGTGCACTGACCTGAACACACAAACTGAAATGGGGTGTCTCCACAGGCAATACGTGCCAAGGCTCTGTCCCAGTGACTACTATCCCCAGGGACACAGGTGTCCAGGGGTGCATGTGTCTACGTTTACCTGTGCAACCTGGGCAGAGATCTGTCAAGAACAGGGGGATGGGAAATGAATGTATCCTTTCCGGAGGACAGCCCCGGGTCCCCCTTTTTTGCCTCTGCTTAAATCTAGTACACAGTCAGTAGGTCTTGGGGTTGGCAGGTCAGCAGGTTCGAGACCCAGCACTCTGTTCTCTGCCCACCGTCACGGAGGAACTGGTCACATACAGGGTCCCAGGCCACCAAGACCCTCCCACCGAGGACAACGCGCAGCAACGGAGAACAGCTAGGCAGTTTCCCTCCTGGGTGTGTGGGAACAACAACAGAACTGTCAAGCCCGGCGTCGCCCCACCCCGCCCCCCAACAGCATGTAGAAGCAGCGCCAAGAGTCCAATCTCTCTGCGGATCGGTGGATGAGACAAATGTACCTTTCTCTGAACACTCCAAATAAGGTCCAGTTCCCCCAAAGACAGCTCCCCCAACCTGTGGCTTGGAGAGGTGCGGCCACGTCAAGCATCACTCAACTCCGAGACTGCAGACTTGTTGAGGCCACGAGGGGTCTCTCAAAGCCTCAGCTGCCTCTCATGGTAAGGTGGAGCCCCGTACCCCCAAACAGAGCCTGGAGCTCAGACCACGCGGTGAGCCCGGACTGTGTTGTCCAAGGCAGGCAGGAAGAGGGCAGGGGGAATCGGGTCCATAAGCTGCCTGTGCCCAGCTAACAGGTGGACAGATCAGCGGGTCTCCCCAGTAGAAGTGATGAATGAGTGGCAGACTAGGAGAGCTGGGGGGGATGAGCTGTCTCCCCAACAGGAATCGCCTGGCCTCTCTGAAGTTCCCAAACCCACCCGAATGCCTTTGAAGTGAAGTGTGTGGGCCAGATGACTGTGGATTGGGGGGCGGGGGAGAGCGGGCAGTCCCAAACCAGGTACCAGTGACTCACAACTGTCATCTGGGCTCCTCAGGAATCTGAGATTCAGAGGTTCACAAAGCAGAACCAACTCAAGTGGAACAGTCTACAAGATTCCACCTCTGAGATGCGAACACATCAGCCAAGCAAGCGAGCTCAAGGCTTTGAGTTCAAAACCAGCATCGCAACAAGCCAACTGACCCACGAACAATGCAAACACCCGAAAACGAAGCCGGGCCTCAGAGGACACTGGACGTCCCCAAAGCAGCCCAGTCAGGAGAGCCCGGTTCCTGCTGGTGAAGGGCACCTCAAAGAGTCTCTCCCCTTTAGGATCCCCTCAGGAGCACATGGGTGGCCCTGGGGCTCTGAAAGGCGGTGGGCCTGGGAGCCTGTGTCTGAGGCCCCGCCCCTCCACCACCACGTGACTCCCAGCATCGGAGACTGACAGCGTCTGAGGCTGGGCTGGAGGTCCACGCATGCACAGATGTCCCTTCCATGCAGTGACAGGGCTGTGCCTATCCGACCACAGGGAGGTCCTTGCAGGAGGGAGGGGGGGTGTGTGGAGTAGGGGGGGTGGTCCCGTGTGGGGAGGGGGCTCCTTGGAGCCTTGACCCGAGGACACAGCAGCAACTAGGGTCACGGAGCTCTTCATCACGGAGAGAGGTAAAACAGAAGTTGATGCGCTCTCTGATGGTCACTCCTGAGCAGAGAGCCTGTTTGTCTTAAATCCTTCTGGAGTCCTCGGTGCTCTCAGGACACCTGACGAGGGGAGGAGGGATGGCTCCTCTCCAAAGCCAGGGGAAGCGGCCCGACCCATGCCTTCTCTGGGGTCCCTCTACAAACAGTCCCAAGCCCCTGCTCGCACCCCTCAACCCCCACCCCCACCCCGTGTAAACAGAATCTGCCTGCCTGTTCTCTCCCAAGGGCTAATTCCTCACCAGAACTGCTCGGACGTGAAATTGGAGTGAGACAATGTGTGTTTAAGGAAATGAATCTCGAATCTTAAGAGGCTCAGAGAGCCTGCCCCGCCCCCGCCATCACCCCGCCTGCCCCCCCTTCAACCCCCCCCCCAGCTAGGAGAGGCACCCTCGACATCCAAGAAGAGGGAGGCGGAGGTGATGTTCGGTGCCAAATTAACAGCCGCCACGGCTAAATATTGTACTTGCCTCCAATCTTCTTTTATTTTTCGAAAGAAAAGGCTTTCACGGAGTGAAAGAGACTGTTGGAACACTAAGGCGGATGATGGTTTTCGGCGGGTGTGCCCGTCCTGCGCATGCTCGGGCTCAGAGCCTGCCTTTCCTCTCACGCTGGAACCTCCCTGCCCACGGCCACACCTGCGAGACAAGGCCGAGTGCATCTTGGCCACCGTGATTTGGAGTCTCTCACCCTGAGGTGGGTGATCTTGAACCGGAGCCTGCCTCTGAGCGATCTCCTGCCCACGTGGGGCCCTGCCAAGTGAGGAGTCACTCGTGGTACCCCCGGAACCGCCTGACCCACAGAGGTCTCGACAAAAGGGACGGGCCCTCGGCCTCTGCGACGACTCTCTGACCCTCGTGGCCTCTACCCAGTTGTCACTTTATCCCTGACGTGTTGGGGGCAGAGTCTAAGCTCTGCCTCCAGCTTGCCTGATGGGCCTCTCTGTTAAGCGTTTGGTCAAACAGATATCACCAGTCTCCGTCCCCTCAAACTCCACCTGCCTGCATCTGCTGATTCACGTTGAACGGGCTGAGGGGTCTCCTGCGTGGCTCTTATTTCTAGCCTCGACCTCAAACAAATGCTAGGATAACTTTTTGTTTTTGAACATTAGGTTGCTTTGAAATTTCAATCCCCTGCCTCCGCTTCTCAAGTGTGGAGATTACAGGCAGGTGCTACCATACGTGCTACTCTTGACAGCTTCCATGGGGCTTCGCTGAGGGTGCTGACCTAACTTACGGCTCCTGTTGTCTCAAACCTGTGCTGACCTGGTTTGGGCTGGCTCGTACAGTGAGAGGATGGGGACAGGGGACACCTGGCCCACCCCACACATGCTCGGCCTTGAGCTCATACCACACCTCAACCTACCCTACCCCAGGGGCCAGAGGCTCGCTAGTGTCCCGGGTGGAGGTGGACACCGGCCAAGTGCTCTCTGGACTTACCTGAGGCTCCAGGGCTGGTAAAAGGCTCAAATGCAAGTGGGGTCCAAGTGGCTGAGGTTCTCACGCCCACCCGCCCTGCCCTCCCACATCCACCACCAACAGCATCGTCCCAGGGTTTGAACTCAGGGCCCGGGCACCGTCCCTGAGCTTCTTTTGCTCAAGGCTAGGGCTCGACCACTCAAGCCCCAGCAACACTTGCAACTTCTCTGTGTATGGCGTGCTGAGGATAGAACCCGGGGGCTTCCTGCGTGCTGGGCAGCTGCTGTATCGTGCAGCCACCTTCCCAGCCCAGGGCTCAGATTTCATCACAGTCAGGCTTCCGTTGCACCGCACCGTCCCAATTCCAGGTCTGGTCCCAGCAAATACCTGTATGCGACCTCTTATCTCCAAGTCTGACTCCAGGGGACCACCACGCACACCACCACACACAGCTACCACCACAGCTGGTGGCAGGAAGGGCACTAGAAAATGGGGTTCTAGAGTGGGTGCTGTCCAGCCAGAGAACGTGCATGGGGTGGGGGAGGGGTGGTGCTCCTGGCATGTGACAGGTGCGACCAATCAAACGCTCACCCACGGTGAATTGAGATGGGATACCGACGAATGGGAGCAATATTTCAGGAGGTCCAGAGGCTTGGGGGAAGTGTGATCATCAGGACTGTGGAATGGAATGGCCGCCGCCGGGGGCTATGGACGCTTTGGAGATACGATGAAGGATCGAGTGTGATTAATCACGGATTTAAGGTGACATGTGAACGTCGGAAGCCCCCCTCTGGCGGGATAGAAAACGACTTTCATCTCCCGCAGCCAGAGGCGCAGAAGCAGAGGGTCAGACACAGGGTTTAATTAAGAGTCAAAGACTCCAGAGGGGATCTCTGTCTCCATCCCAGTGGGTCGCTGACACCGAGGTCCTGAGTTGCGTGAGATGGGGACCTCTGGGTCACCCCAAACCTCTAAAACCAGCTTGTGGAGGGGCCCTCCTGTCCCCTGTAAACACGAGAGCTTGTCTGCGTGCACACGTCAGAGTCACAGCCTCTTTTCCAGGAATAGGAACAGGCTGCTCGCTCACCGTGGCCCCATCACCAAGACCCTGACACCCGCCTCTCTCTCTCCTCACTGCTTGGTCAGGCTTCTCCAGTACCGCTCACCCCTCGGCCCCCCGTGCCCCCCAGACCCGTTGGCCTCTCTGCTGATCACACACACACACACACACACACACACACACACACACACACACACACACACACACACACATTACAAGGTCTGTAGCGCATCCGTCACCCGCTTGGGGTCCCTGGGCATCCAGATGTCCCCTGAATAAGGCAGAACCGCCCAAGTCCATCCATGTTCCCCAGTCCCAACCTCTGGGCCAGACTAGAGAGGCTTAAGAAGCATGCTGTGGAGGGCTGCTTAGGACTCCAGATCCCCAGGCCTGCCCTTCACATCCCTGAGTTCAAGGAAGTTCCATCATTAGGCCCTTGTACAGACAAGGAACACAGTAGCAAGGAATTCTGCCCAAGGTTCCAATGCTGAGAAAAGGGCTCACAGGATTAAACCTAGCCTGTCTGAATCTGTGGGGGTGTAGGGGTGGGGGGGGTAATATAGAGATCTGAATGCCAGGTCCCCAGCTTGCTAGGTAGGGACTCTCTTGTGCCTTTCCACATTCAGTTATTTTTGGATAGGGTCTCCCTTTTTTTTTTTTTTAGATCCGGTGGGGGGGGGGGCCTGAACTCTGGGCCTGGGCGCTGTCCCTCAGCTCTTCAGCTCAAGGCTAGCGCTCTACCACTTGAGCACAGCACCACTTCCGGCTTTTTTTCTTTCTGCTTATGTGGTGCTGAGGAATTGAACCCAGGGCCTCATGCATGCAAGGCAAGCGCTCTACCACTGAGCCACTTTCCCAGCCCTTTTTTTTTTTTTTCACCTAGGCCCAGGTACAGACAGCCGTCCTTCTACCTACAGCTTCGCCTGTAGACAGGATCACTGACGTGTCTCACACCACCTACATTTTATTGCTTGAGATAGGGTCTCCCTAGCTTTTTGGCTGGACTGGCCACAAATGGTGATCTTCCCTCTCTCTGCCTCCTTGATAGCTAGGATTACAGTATGAGCCCATCTGAAGTTTCCTTTTTTCTTTCTCTCTTTTCTTCCTCTCTCCTCCCCCCCTTTCTCTGTTCTTTTTACTGCCCAGTCTCCATGACTACTGTAATTTCTAGTAGAGCAAGACAGAGAGCACATGGCAGGCTCTGAAAGCTGGCAAGGAGGGAGCTCACTTGAGGCTAGAGAGATGGAAACAGTTTCCATAGAGGAAGTGTTGGATGGGCCAAGTACATGGAGAGGTGCTGCTAGATGAGGGGAGAGTGAGGCGGAGGCGAGGAGATCGGTCAGAGGAGGGTGAGAAGGTTTTGGTTTGGGGAGGTACTGAACCAGGAGAGGGAGTCACGTGAAGGTCACGGTGAACGCAGACAGGCTCTAGTCCCACATCTGTTCTGTCTGTCCCCACCCCCTTGCCCGAGGCCCATCGCCCCCACCCCCACGAGTTCCGGTGCCTGCTCTGAATGGCCAATGAGGCCATCTGATTGGCTCATCAGGGGCAAATAATAGCTTTTGCTGAATTCAGCTGCAGCCAATCAGAGGCAATCAAGCACACAAGAGACCTGATGGGCCACACAGGCACACCCATAGGCACCAGAGCTGGCCCCTCCACCAGGTTCCGGAAGCTTCCCCCACCCCAAAAAGGAGAGGGATGGGGGGTGGATTTTCGTCGAAGGCCTCAGGAAAAGAGAGGGAAGGAACCACACTAAACTCCAGAGCGTGGACCTGACACCCGCTGGGTACTCAGAGCACTGGAAAAGCCATGGGCTGCGGGTCCTCCCTGGCCTGGCAGCCTCCCGGCATCTGTCCCTAGGTATCTCCGGGTGGAGTTCTCGTGTCTTCTCAGAGGCACGTGGAGCCTCCGATCAGGCCCTGGGAAAGCGATTTTCCAATCTCCGACGGCAAACGCTAATACCGCGGAAGCTAATTTGACATATTTCCACTTGGAGGCCTCGCTTTTGTCCCAGAATCCCTCAGCCTGGGAGATTAGCAGTTTAGAGACTGGAGGGAAAAAAAAAAAAAACCAAGGTATTTTTAAAATTCAGCATAAAACTCAGACTCAATGAGCTAAAAAAAATTTGTTTTTGATTGGAAAAGAGGCTGCGAGGGAGGGAGGAGTCGAGTCACCTGCAGCTGGAAGAGGGGGCGCTGTCCGGCTCTCAGACCGCTCCACGCCTCGGTTCCAACCCCCAGCCTATTGAGGAGTACGGAAGGAGACAGAGTCTGGGACTGAAATGTGGGTACACTGCCTGCAAGACACACAGATTCTCTGAACTCTGGATATTCGCCCCCCCCCGGCCCCCTGAAGCTAGCCAGGGCTTCTGACCCCCAACCTCAACCCTTCCCAGAGGTAGAGGAAGTCCTTGGGGATAGGAGAGCCAGGGCAGTTCATTCCTCCCCAAAGCAGATTCTATCTGGACCTCGGTTTCCCCATGAGAAACAATGTCCAAAGTCCCCAGCCTACTGTCCACCTGGTGTATCTGCGGCCCGGCACCGTGTACCCTCTGTGAGACTGCACCCCAAGCTTGAGATGTGCTTGGCGGAAGTTCATTCTGAGAGCATGTCTCTCTCTCTCCCTCCCCCCCACCCCCACTCATCTCTCGCAGATGAACAGCGTAATCACTCTGCTCTCCGGGGGCCACAAGCTCAGAAACGTCCTAATGAAAAATAAATGTATTTACAGGGAGACGTCAAAGCCGACGGGATGAGTCAAAGTAATATGCCTGCGAACGGCACGCGGGCTTTTATTTCTCCCCCCCCCTCCACGCTCCAGAGCCGCTCCCGTGGCGTGGAGAGATAAATATTTTAAATAGCGACACTTTGGCGATGCACGGTTATGCAAGACAAGGAATAATTAGAAAATAAATTACTTTAAAACACACACACACACACACACACACACACACACACACACACACACACACACACACACACACACACACACACACACACACACACACACACACACAGCACCGCAAACCTTGGGCCCGTCAGTCAGCTGCTTTCTGGGGGCCGGAGCCGCACGGTCCAGGGGGCTGGTCGCAGTAAGGACCTCTGGAGGCAACCCCCACCCCCAGTCCCCCCTCAATCATGATCAGCGCCCCCCCCCCGCACGTTCTAGGAGGCTCCCAGCGTTTAGCTGAAGACCACACTTGGCAGCTTCCAGAAAATCTTCCTCCGGCGTCTCAGCGCCAGTAGTGCGGGCTAAAAATAGTTTAATCTCCTTGAAAGCAAAAGGAGCAATCAGCAAAACAGACGCTGGGGGCCCCAGAGCCCCCGCTCCTCTCCTCATGCCGCCCCGTCCATCTGGGCCCATCCCTCGGCACCAAGCACCGTCGACTTTTGACCGACCGCAAGACATTATCCCCCTGAGGAGATCATCTATCAGACCCCTGTCTGCAGCCCGGGACACACCGGGTATGTGTCCTTTATACCTCCAGACGGGGGGGGGGGGGGGGGGGGGGAGACACGGGACGTGTCAACCCTACTTCACCAAAGAAGAAACTGAGGCATGGGGAGGTACAGTCCATCGCTCAAGGCTAGGAAGGGGAGAAGGAGAGGCTGGTGGCTTTTCATCAGCATCCATCCTGAGTCTCTGCGGTTGGCTTTCTAAACACAAAAGCTGCCACGGCGCAAAGGGGCAAGGGCCGGGAGGGTTGGTGGGGGAGGGGGAGAGGCTCACACGCCAGGGCCGGGTCCGCTGCCTTCACGGCTGAGTGCATCTGTCGCACAGATGCGCTCTGTCTACCGAGGGTCAGCGGGACGTCGTGACTTCATTATTTTACCCATGGGTCATATTTTGGAGCTTTCAGGACCCACTTTCCTGCCTCTGCCCCCACCCCCTGCCCCCCAGAAGGCTCCGAGCCTTGTTCCCCCTGAGCGACTCTTTCACTAGTTAGCAATGGAGACGATTTACATAATGCATCGAGTGTGAGCGCAGTAATGGCTGGGGAAGCAGGGTGCCCGTCAGCAGCTCCTCCCGTGGCTTCTCGGGAGGGAGGATACCTGCTCCCGCACCACCGCCTCCTCCCTCGCAGAGCCGGGCCTGGGAGGCGGCTGGGAAGCAGGCCCCACCAAGAAGAGCCTGGAAAGGATGCGCCCGAGGATGGGACCGAGGACGGGACCAGAGCACGGGGAAGGACATTTCTGAGACGTCTGAGTGCAGAACGCAGGTCGTCCACCTAGCCACCTAGCCGTGCTCCCAGAGCCACAGCCCGGCCGGGCCCGATGCTTCCTGGAGGAGGAGGCCACTCTTAGCAGGCAGGCGGCTTCCCCCGGGAGGCAGACCGCCCCGCGAAGCGGTCACATTCAGAATGCAAAAGGCAGCCGTGCAGAGGGGGAGAATGCATAAAAATCACTGGCACAGTAATTGCTTTTACATAAACGTTCTTTTCTTTTAAATTTTTTTCCCCAGTGTGAAAGTCCCTCTCTTAAGAAGAAGAAATGCACCGCACACCAATTTATTCCACGCCTCAAGATGGAGCATAACGAAGGCTCCGTCAACATCTGATCGAGAGGCAGGTGGCTGCTACTTGACTCAGCTTTCCAGGTCTCAGGACACAGCCACGAAGCGCTGCATTGGGGCTGTGAGGGGAGGGGTGTCCTCAGAGGTGCAGTCCGAGATGGGAGGGGGAGATGTCTGTCCTGCTGACCAGGAGTGAGTGTGAAGCCCAGATTCTAAGACCCAGGGACAGAGCCCAGTGCCTCGGGAGCCTTGCTTAAACAGGGGCAGCTACAATTGAGGTGGCCTGTGCTGACAGGGAGAGGTGGGGAGAGATGGGAAGCGGGGAGTGAGAAGATCCTTGCTTTCTAGGGACCAGAGGAGGCATTACCCAGGCTTCCTGGGACAAAGTGGGAGTGGGCTTGTCCTGAGCTAGACAACACCCCTTGTGGAAACTCCAGCCCTGCTCTGGGCTTGGCAGTGCCCAAGCCTGTTGTCCCACCTTCAGGAAGATGGGGTCCGATGGGCCGCTGCGGCCAACCTAAGAAAAGTTTGACTGCACCCACAGGTTGTAGAGACGTACCCCGCACCGACAGGCCCTGAGCCTGGAAATGAGACTCCTGTCCAATGCCCCCTCACCAGCTGTATCTCCTCCTCTGTGATGAGGGGATGGGGGACTCACGCCCCAGCCTCACTCCCTGGCTTCTGTGAACGTCAGATTGGGGACCATAAGAGCCACCCAGGGCAAGGCCAGCGATCTCCATGGCAGAGGGGAAACAGTACGAATGTGTGCTCTTCACACACACCTCCTCAGCGGTGCTAATGAATCCGTTAAGTAGTTCTCACCTGCTTGGGTGGCATGTGGCTCTCCACACCCGCCTCCTTCGGTCCCACCCTGCCCTCTACACGCCCCTACACCTCTCCACGGGCGATGCTAGAACCACGCGTCAGTCCGTGTACACGCGCTCACCCGGTCTCACAATCTCACACATGGCCATGCACTCGAAAATGACCACTCCCCTCGAGGACCCAGTTGCCCATTCACCCCATGCATAGGTGCCCGCACCATCTTCTACACACACACACACACACAGAGGCATGCGCACCTGCTCTATACACATCATCCCTACCTCATACACACAAGCTGCACGGGCCAGACATTATGTCTCTCTGTGACTCAGGGGGTCAGGGATCGCCCACGGGTCTGAACCGGGTCTGACTGCCAGAGTCCAGGCAGACTCTTGGGAGGCATAAGCCTGTCCTCTAGCCTTGGCCTCCACACCCCCGTGTGATAGGATTACGAGACCGGGCAGCCAGAGATCTCTGGCGGCCCACATGTACCTGCGGAACACAGAAGCTGACAGGTGCGGGGAGCCTCAGACACCACTGCGCCCCAGTGTGGATGGGAAGGGCTTCCTGGAGGAAGAGAGCTGTGGCGGTCTAGGTTTAAAGCTGGGAGTGGGGAGTGAGAAGGGCATCAAGAAAATCTGGAGAAAAGTGTCTAGTGAGGGCAAAGGGAAACAAGGGCAGCTGGAAGGCCTAGGTGGGGCTCTACTAACCCAGACCAGTGCCGCCCACCTAGACAAAGACTTCAGATCATCCTGGCCTCCCTAGTATGGGCCTGATGTCCGGGTAGCTTCCGCACCTCTGCAGCTACTCCTCGGCCAGGCTCCTCTCCGTACCCCAAATCCTCTCTTTCTTCTCCAATAATGATCGAGGGCTCTAGCTGGTGTTCCGACACATAGGTGTACTTCTGCAGGGAGCTGGAGCCAAAGTTCCACGCTGATGCGCTGGTCTCAGTTTCCCCAGATGGGGCTGGGTGACTCCCATGGCCTTATGGGACGGTGTGAGAGGCCTTGTGGTTACCTCTCAGTCCTCCAATGCCTGCTTCTGCTTATCCATCCGATGCGCATCTACCGCCTCAGCACCCAGTCCACATCAGCTGCGTAGGCACCCGCGAGGCACGCCCACCGCCATGCGTGTGTTCATGGCCCGCCTCTGCTTCCACGTCACCACCCCTCGTCTTGACATCATGAGTGGAGAATGGGCATTCCAGCCTAGATGGTCAGTCGTCGGATCTCTGGTTCATGAAAACCCGTGGGTGGACAAGGCCTGGGTCCCATGGGTCTGCTTCCGGCTCTCCCTCTACGTGTAGTGGGCTGGGTCCCCCTTGGGTCCGAAAGGGTGAGTCTGTGGCTCTGTGACATCCTCCCCATGTGAAATCTCTGCTTCACGTGGAGAGGGAAGCCGTGCTCAGAGAAGATAGGAGGGAGGCCACATGAAGCCTCCATTTCCTGCCTGGTTGTGGTAAAGGCTGCTCCTGCGGTCCCCGGGGCCGGCCGGGTCCATCAAAACTGATTATGTCTCTGCCTCTTCTGAGCGCTCGGGGCTCCGTGAATCTGAGTCGAGCGTCCCCACGGCTGCCACAGATCCGGCGACGGATGGGAGCGGAGGAGGAGGAGAAGGAGGAGGAGGAGGACTGATGCTTTGTGCCCTTCCTAGTAAAATGTCCCTAAAATCCTAGGGTGAGCCGAGCAGAGAGGATACCCTGTGTATCAGAGCTTGGTGGTAGAGTGCCCGCCTTCGTGCGTGTGATGCCCCCAGTTCAAGTCCTCTGTACCACATGCACAGAAAAAGCCAGAAATGGTGCTGTGGCTCAAGTGGTAGAGCACTAGCCTTAAGCAGAAGCAGTTTGAGGGACAGTGCCCAGGCCCAGAGTTTAAGCCCTAGGACTGGCATCTGTAGCCTTTCTAGTGCCAGCCTCTCTGATATCTTCCTATCTTCCACGATGGCTCAGATCCCCAATCACAGGTAGGGGACCGAGGCTCAGAGAAGCAGGACAACACACCCCAGAGATTCCCAAGTGTGTGAGAGCCACCCCCACCATTCCTGTCCACGTCTCTCTCTCTCTCTCTCTCTCTCTCTCTCTCTCTCTCTCTCTCTCTCTCTCTCTCTCTCTTCTCTGTCTCTCTGTCTCTGTCTCTCTCTCTCTCTCTGCTACCACCCACCACCTGACACCCACCGCCTGGTTGTGGTCCTAGGTTCAATTCCAATTCTACATCAACAGAGGACCACAGACAGATCACACCTTCAAAGATCACGGCACCCACCGCACATTTCGCTTCTCTTCTCCTCCAAACCTCCCTCCGTGCCCTGACGACTCACCTCGAACATGCCCTCACCGTGACCTCCCAGCACGGGTGAAAGCCAGAGGCCCCGCTCCCCATGCCCACATGGCCAGCTGATCCAATTCAAAGAGGCCCTCCCACGCTCGTGCCCTCCGAGCCCACGGACTCCACAGAAACCTGGGCAGCTGAGGTTATTAACCAGAACCTCTGAAGCCGCCCTGCCCCAGCCCTGCCCCCCCACCAAGAGCCCAGAGCAAGAGATCACTGCTAGCTTCTGCCCAGCCCTGCTCTGGGACTTCCAAGTCACTGCCCGCTCTGCCTGCCGTGAGGCTGTCCCAACATGATACCTCACACTCCCACGATGTGGGGTGGCACTGAGGGAGGAGAATCTGACGAGGACAGCGGTATCAGTCAGGCACTGAGGGAGGAGAATCTGACGAGGACAGGGGTATCAGTCAGGCCTCGGTGGTCTTGGAGGAGCTGCTGGGGCGGGAAGTCTCCAGGTGGCTAGCACCCAACATAGGGGGTTGCCAACACAAGCCAGGGAGACTAGAGCAGGGGTCCCTGGGGTGCCCGTCCTCACCGCAGGCCTCTCTAGTGTGCTGTGTGGAAGGGTAGGTAGACCTGCATCCAGCTGTCCATCGTGGATAAACAGCTTTAGAAAAAAAATACTCTCCAAAAACAAATGAGAAATCTCTTGTGAGACGGAGAGTGTACATTACCTTGGGGGGAGGGTGAGAGGAAGGTGGGAGCAACAATCACTTCCCCTCCAACCCCAGTTTTTGCACGCAATTCTCAGGGCAGCATTACACATTCCAAGGTGGCTTTTAGCACCCTGGGCCAGGGAAGAAAAGACTTGACGAGCAGTCTAGGCGGTGGGGGGGGGGAAGGGGGGTGCGCGGGGAGGGAGGGGGAGAGTACAAGAGGTCTAGGCAGGACCCGGCCAGGCTCCTACGTGCCGGCCTCTCGGTACCCAATGATACTGGAGCGGCGGCCTCGTCACGTCTCAGACACCCTCCCGGGAGCCCCCCCTCGGCCCCACGCATCCCCGCTGGGTGCCGAGCGAGAAGACCATATGGAGGGAATAATAAGACAATTAACTTTCCATTAAAGAATAATATATGTGGGTTTTTACGGAGGCAAGCGACAGCGATCCCAACCCGGCAGCGTATTTCGCGCCCGAACCCCCACCCCCGCCGCCAACCCCGCTGCGCCCCACAGCCCCAGCTCGGGGCGGCCTGCCCAGGCTCCCGGATGACTGGCTGGCGGAGGCGGCCAATCAGGGCCACGACTTGGCTAAGGTCATAGCGAGAGGAGAGTCGGCCCAGATACAGGTAAGGCGATAGGCCATTTCTGTGGTAGCCCATGGGCCCTAGGGGAGAGCCACCCTGTGTGTCCACTCTCACCCCGGTCCGGCCAGGCGGCCTTCCCTCACCACCCTCAGAAAGGTCTCTTCTCTCCCAGGGTGGTCAAAAATCCATCCTGAGGTCAGCATGCCCGACGGGCCCATCAGCTATTCTTCCTGTCTGCTCCGTCTTCTCACGGGAATCCCAGGACCATCCCCTTGCCCCCTGGCCAGCGGGGAGTCCGCACCTGGCCGGCCCACTGGTGACCTAGGCTTCAGAGAGCAGAGGATCTACCCTCCTCCACACCCTCCCTCCGCACCCCCAGGAACCTGATGAATTATTCATCCCGATCAGCCTCATTATGCAAATCAGCTCAGAGCCCCAGCATATGCTCACCCCCAGGATGGGGACAATATGGTGCTGGTGGGGGAGGGTGGAGATAGATTCCAGAGAATTGGATGGGTCCTGAGGATCTACAGTTCTGTGACCTGTTTGGGGCAAGGGGGGGAACCAGGGATGGGGGTCGAGCCAGGGTACCTGGGAGGGCATGGCTCAGGCTATCTGGCTAATCCCAGGGTCAGACCACCCACCAGGATGCCTCGAGAGCTCGGGTTAGATGCGGCCGGTTAGATGTCTGTGAAGGAGTCTTCACAGACGGGGCACCCTACCCTACCGAGATACGCCTCGGTTTCCAACCTGTAAATGGGCCATGGTGCGCCCCCGGCCGTGCTCCCGTGGGGTGGTGGTGAGGTCAGGAGGAGGAAAATGCCAGGGCCGGGAAAACGCTCCCAAATGCCACGATCTGCGGTTGCTGGCCTCTCGCAGCTGCCAGCCCTCAAAGCTCCAGGCTTCTTGGGGGTGGGGCAGCCGCAAAGATGAGAGGGGGCGGGGAAGGTAGTCGTGGAGGGGACTGGATGCCGGGTGACCGAGTGGCAGACATCCAGGGGCAGCTCAGATCAGCTATGAGGGAGGGGCAGCCCCATCGAGGGCCAGGGCTGTCATCAGCTTGGCCAGTTCCCAATGGTGCCAAGCAGCCAGTGGGGCTCTGCTCTGAGCACCCTCCTGACCTCGATGCCGACATGGGCTGGCACACAGGTCCTCTTGTAAGGGGGACACGGTGTGAGGCTCGGTTGGGTGGACGAGCCGGCCAGTGGCCAACTCCTTCTCGTTCCCACAGGATCGCCTGCTTCCTCTAGAACATTTTACCCATTCCCTGCCCTATCCCCACACCTTGGCAGGGTGCCCTGTGCCAAGAAGCAGTCCCAGAGCTGTCAGCAGGAAGAGGCTGAATAAGCAGGTGAGGAAAAAAACTAGAGCAGGACACAGCCACTGGAGAGCTGGCAGCCCGGGCAGCAGAGAAGCGGGGCCAGGTCTGTGCTGCTCCGCCCACCTGTGGCTCTGACAGGTTCTCCGCCGCTGGGGGCCAATCCCATTCACCCTCCTGGGAGCACGGGCAGTGCCCTGGATGGTCATCAGGAGCATGGGTGCCCTCCCCGGCGCTGCCTCAAGTCAGCTGTGTGATGGTCTGGTCCCGGCGGGGCGGATGAGGCGCACATGGATTAAAGGGCCTAGAACCATCAAGTCCATCCCAAGGGAAGGAGGTGCATTCCATGAGTGGAAACGATCAATGGAAGAACTTTGATTTCTAAGGGGGGGGTGGGTAGGGGTAATATGTGCATCAGCCTATCCACCGCCATTCTCACCACTTCATCCTCAGAGCTGACTTCCCAGCCACGCAAGGGGCAAATGACAACCATCAGAGTCTAGGCCTCGTCCAGCGTAACAGTGCTGGCGCTTCATCTCTGGTCCTCACCCTCCCGGAAGCTCACTCATCTAGATAGAATGAGCTGCATTGTTCTGTTCTCTTGGATAAATGCGCGGGGTCTGGGTGGCCCATGTAAATACAAACGAAAGACGTCCCAGAACTGAGAATTTAAAGTAAGGAGGATCCTATGCCCCTCCAACACATACATCCCACGTCCTAATACAAAACCTAGTAAGAGTGAAAGAAGCATGATCCGAGCAACCACCGTCCCTTCCTCCCCATGTGTGGCTATGCTTGGAGACATCCGCTTAAGAGCCCAGTTGAGGCCAGGCTCCAGGGGCTCACTCCTGTCATCCTAGCAACTCAAGAAGCTGAGAACTCAGGATCAAGGTTCAAAGCCAGCCCAGCAGGAAAGGCAGTGAGACTCTGATCTCCAATAAACCACCAGAAAACCGGAAGCGGCACTGTGGCCCAAGCAGTAGAGCCCTCGCCTTCGCTAGCCTTGAGCTGAAGAGCTAAGGGACAGCACCCAAGCCCAAAGCTCAAGCTCCATGACCAACAAAAAAAACTGAATCCTGTTCAGAGCAGCTTTTCATAGGGCACTTTCTCCGGAAGCCGCACTGGCTGCCACATGCGGCTGAGTCATCGAGAGTTCACAGGAAGAGCGAAATGGGGGCTGTTACAATTCAAGACCAGCAACTAAGAATGAAAAGTGCAGAGACCCGGGCCACTGTGGGGAGAACCCGGAGCAAGCCAGTGGTGGTTCGGATCTCTACACCTGGGGGCCCCCCTGCCCCATGGTGTTACTCCCTCATCTAATCAGCCCCCCGTGCACCAGGGGTCCTACATTCATGAGTGACACCGACGTGACCATCACCCATCTTTCCCGGTAGAAGCTGAGTGTGAAGAAAGAACTGAGGACAGCATCTAAGGTTCTCACCCTCTAAGAGCTGACCCTAGCCCTGACCCACAGAGATGACAAGAATGCACAAACCCCGGGGCCTAGACTCTCCATCGGGCCCCGATTGTAACTCTCTGCTGTTTCCATATCACCTATGGGCAGGAAATCCTCACTGATCCCCTACTCGATCCTGCCGAGGACCCCCCCACCCCCCACTCCATCTATCCCACGCACATCCCGATGGAGAGATTCCCCTTGAGTGCCGCCTGTGCCACTCCAAGAGCTCAGGTCCCCGAGCCTCTGAATCTCCACGTGAAAGAGCGACAGCTCAGAAGCCCGTGGCCCGACAGCAACACGTTTAGCAGCCTTCTGGGGGTGACGGATGGTCCGCTCTTCACATTGCTATTTGAAACATTAACATAATCTCCCACGACGAATGTGGTCGGCTGGCGCCTGATCGATCACCGCTCCCGCACCTCCATCCCTCATCCTGCCGCACTGTCAGACACGAGGGCTTTCAAGTGCCCTGAGCCCCCGCCCTAGCCCGAGGCTCATTTGGCCCTGCCAGCTATCCTGCTGGCTTAGAAGCCAGAGGACCTGGGTTTCTACACATGCCCTGGACACTGGTCCCAAGCAGGGAGCAGCCTCAAACACAGAGCCCACCCATCTGGAAAGCTGAAAGCCCCAACATTCTCCCAGCGACAACAGTCATCAGCACCATTTGGCGACCCCTATGTTACCTCAAAAGGGAAAGACCAAGGCTGGGCGCCGGTGGCTCACACCTGTCATCCTAGCTACTCAGGAGGCTGAGATCTGAGGATTACGGTTCAAAGCCAGCCCGGACAGGAAAGTCCATGAGACTCTTATGCCCAATGAGCCACCAGAAAACCAGAAGTGGCTCTGTGGCTCAAGTGGTAGAGCGCTTGCCTTGAGCTGAAGAGCTGAGGGACAGCTCTCAGGCCCAGAGTTCAAGCCCCACGACTAACAGGAAAAAACAAAACAAAACAGGAAAGCTTAAGACCCAAGGGGTCACTGATTCAGGTTTAGGGGCGCCCTATCATGTTGGGGAGATGGTAAGGATATCAAATCTCACTCCTTATTTCTGCATCCTCTCCCCATCTCCCCATCCCTACTTGGAAAAGGATGTGTAGAGGAAAGGCACGCATGCCAGGCTCACCTCACGGAGCTGCTGGACGCCTCCAAAGATCCTCATCACACCGTCGATCTCTTGCTCTAAGCGCCGGGCCCAGTGCTGCATCCTGTGGGGGAAGGGGGAAGAGAGAGAGAGAGAGAGAGAGAGAGAGAGAGAGAGAGAGAGAGAGAGAGAGAGAGAGAGTCTGCTTAGAGTTGCCACAGCCTGACTCCTGCCGCCCGGTGGGGAGCAGGGCAGCCGCTTGCTCAACCCAATTTTCACCAGAGGAGAGACAAAGGTAGGGAACCAGAATGTGCCTCTGAACCCCCTTTGAAGTCTTGCCCCGTAGCTCGGGCACTCCTCCCGTATGGATGGACGGCCAGGGAGAAGAGGGGAGTGTACGGTCGACGCACTAAGGGAGTCGAATAGCTCTAAGGAGCCCACGGGGAGGCTGTTCTTCACTGTAAAGAGCCAGCCCTTGATGTAGCTGCCCTGAACAAGGGAACTTCTGAATAACACGGAGGAGGGAGGTGTGAGATGGGGCCCGAGGAAGGGGAGGGAACACACTGCCCTCACCATAGAATCGCCCTGTATGCCTGGGCGCATCCCTACCTCTCAGGGCCTTATCTGAGTAGTGGTCATGGAGAGCCTCCACCTCAGAGTTCTCTGGAATATACACAGATGTTCTCTGCTGGATGTTCGGCCCAAGCCCACCCACAGGTGGGAACAACACCTCCGCTCTCTTCTGCGGGCCTAGTGGGCCCCTGACTCCACCCAAGCCTGGGTGGATCTCCTTCACGCTGATGACACCCAGACCCAACCCAGCCTCCCTACCCCATGTTCTTCCTCAGGCCTGTGGCTGGAGGGCTGGGCCCGTGTCGTCGTGTGTGCCCAGGTCGGTTGGCATGGGAACTCGGAGCAGGAGGCGGGCAGATTGCTAATTACAATTTGCCAAGCTGAATGTCAGGACTGTGATGGGGGAAGGAAATCAACATCAAAAGAAAGAGGTATTAGCTTGGGCTAGCTGCTAGCCGAGCCTCAGCCTGACTCCTGCTTTCACTCCCCACCACAGGGGAAAAATCTCACCCCAAGTCCAGGTGGAGGCCAGGCCGCAGGCCGGGATAAGAAGGGCAATTAGACTCCAGCTGCCAGCCGGGAGGGGGAGAGACACAGAAGAAAATAGGGCCTTCTCAGCCTGGCCGCTGTCCACTGGGCACCGACGCCTCGGCCCTGGCTGAGGTGGACAGTGTGGCAGGGGCTCTCTGTGATCCTGAAATAGCAGGACTCTGGGGGGCTGATTCGGGGACAGACTGCCACACAGACCTACTGTACCCCATCAGGCGGGTAGGTGGCAGACCAGTGGGCGGGGTCGAGGATCTGGTCTTCCAAGGCTCCGCCCTAGCCCTGACCCTGACCTCAACAATTCACTGCTCTATGGGACAAAATGCCAAGCCTTCCCAGATGACATACAAAGACACCTACAAGGTACCAGTGCCAGCACGTCACATGCGCTCTACCCCCACCCCCACCCCCACCCCGATCTAGGGGTGGCTCTCTAGCCCTTGGTTTGGCATCCTAGACCTGTCAGGCAGACCCTAGGCCCCAGTTCATGGCCTGGTGGCCTTAAGTCACTGATTCTGCTCCTAAATCAAACCCAATTACGAAGGCAGCGCATGTGTCCTAGAGTGAAAGAGGACACGATGGATAATTCGTTTCATTGTCACAGAGACGGGACTTTGATGTTGTGGGTCTTAGGGTTTGGCCGGTGTCCTGGGGCTGGCTCTGAGGAAATGACACACGGACACCGAGGAGGCCGGGAGGTAACGAGGCCTGCGGCGTTCTTTCCTGGAGGCCAGAGAAGCTGTCCACCCACCCAGCCCAGTTCAGCCCTGGCAAAGCTCAGCCACGTTCACTCCACAGAATGGTATAGAGGCTCTGGAAGAATGAGGTGGGGGTGGAAGGGGGGAAGGCATCAGGATCCACGGCCCTGCTGGGATATAAGTGAGCTGACCAGATTCTGCCCGTGCTCCTGTTCACTTGGATCCCGAGTACCCAGATCTGCCCGATGCCTCCTGGCTGGACTGCACTGAGCACCGGCCACGGGAGGTGAAGAGAGGGGCCGGGGGGGGGGGGGGGAGAGCCCATGCGTGGCTGCGGTGAGCGCAGATTAAACTGTTGCCCGTTGTTAATTTCCTAGGTGAAGTTGTCGATCGGAATGTGATTTAATTGTATGGTATGATCCGGGCTTTTGGAATAAATTATGCAGAAAACTCATCTATAATTAAACAAATCAAAAACCCAGAGACAGGGGACGCCACAGGTTCCCCCTCAGAGGGTACAGACGAGCGTGGGTGGCTGGACCCCACGGGGCGGGACCGAGAGGAAGGGAGCAGGCAGAGGCGGGCCTGGGGAAGGTGGCCAAGCCACAGCTTCCACCTTAAACCCCAGGCACCGTGGAGGGGAAATGAGCCAGAGTCATGCTTGGGTAGAGCCAAAGAGGCACAGAGCTCCTCTGCCAGCAACCCGCAAGCAGAGAAACTGAGGCATAAGACTTGATCTATTTGTGACTCTGTCCACAGACCTACCTATCTCTCTGTCTTGCTGGTCCTGCTTGAACTCAGGGCCTGGGAGCTGCCCCTGAGCTTCTTGGTGCTCAAGGCTATTTCTTTACCACTTGAGCCATAGCACCGCTTCTGGTTTTCCTGAGCAGTTTACTGGAGGTAAGAAGTCGGCCCGTGTGTCACTGGGGACACTGGAGACCCCTCAGGAGTTGGCAGAGAGGACAGTATGGCAGCAGCTCGAATCAGTCCACATCTACCATCCCCGAGTCTACTCCTCTATGTGTATCTTGGGACCCTGCCCAAGTACTGCTCCGTAATGAGGTTATTAATTATGGGGCTGTTCCTTCCCTTTCTCTGCTGAGAAAGAACTTTTCCTTCTAATTGGCGCTCAGCTGGGAGGGAGCAAGCTCTCGCCTCCCCACTCAGATGAGCAGAAAACAGTCATTGGGCTTTAATTAGGGCACCGGGTCCAGCCCAATATTTACTCTTATCAATATACTGGGGGGAAGGGAGGAGCGAGGGGAGGAGTAACCAGATCCGGGAGTGACATGGATTGGATGGGGACTGGGAGAGTCCTGGTGGCTGACTAGGTCCAGAGAGGTACAGAGGATGTCCAGGATCACACAGCGATCGACCACTTGGGCTCTGGGACAAGGGCAGTGACAGTTAGGCAGGGCTGGGTGCTCAGGGAAAGGCTGAGAAAAGGCAAAAGGTGATTTTTCCCAGTAGTGGTTGAAGGATGGCGTTGAAGGTCAAACTGAGCCTGACCAGTGCTTCTGCTAGTAATGCTGTGTGAGCAAGCCCCAGGCAGAACCCCTTCCTCCAGGGCCTGATCTGGGCATTTTTTGGGGAGGAGGGAGGGAGTGCCCTTAAGTTGGTCTGGGGAAGCTGGAACAGCCCGTTGTAGTGGGGGAGGGGCTGGGGCAGGAACAGGGGGAAGGTTTGGACCCCATTCTGCACCTAAGCCCAGGGCCAGAGGGGATAGCATGGATGGGGAGGCCCCCAGTGCCATCTCTCTCCCATTCCCCGCTCTGTCACCTACAGGGAGCTCGGGCGTGGCCTCTCCAGGTCTGTCTCCCACACCTAGCTCAGGGGCGTGGCCTCTCCAGGTCTGTCTCCCACACCTAGCTCAGGGGCGTGGCCTCTCCAGGGCTGTCTCCCACACCTAGCTCAGGGGCGTGGCCTCTCCAGGTCTACCTCCCACACCTAGCTCAGGGGCGGGGCCTCTCCAGGTCTACCTCCCACACCTAGCTCAGGGGCGTGGCCTCTCCAGGTCTGTCTCCCACATCTAGCCAGGGGGCGTGGCCTCTCCAGGTCTACCTCCCACATCTAGCCAGGGGGCATGGCCTATCCAGGTCTACCTCCCAAATCTAGCCAGGGGGCGTGGCCTCTCCAGGTCTGTCTCCCACATCTAGCCAGGGGGCGTAGCCCCTGCAGGTCTGTTTCCCTCCCTAACCACAGACTATTCCTGTGTTAGAAGTCTCATCAGAGCCCTTTCTTTCCTTCACAATCTTCATCAATCCGATAGGCTCCAATTCTCAGGGAAACTGAGGCACAGAGCAGCAGAATGAAGGACCCAGGGCTAGACAGGATGTCTCCCTTATCCCTCCACAAGATGCCAGGCTTGGATGCTCAGCTGCTTGTGTGCCGTGGCCATTTGGGTAGTCAGTGGGCCCCTGACCTCCCTCCGGGCCCACCGCCCACCATCCGTGTCCCCGCGTCAGCTGAAGGCCTCTGTTATGGCCCAAAGCCTCAGGATGACTAGGATCCCGCTTTTCCTCACACCCACATCCAACTTATCTGCAAGTCCTACGGCTCTATCTTGCCAGCATGCTCCCTACCTATCATCTCCCCGGCCCCCTGCCTGAGCCCAGACAACCACCATCTCTCTCTCCTGGCCGCCAGCTCAACCAAGACTACCTCTGCCTCCATGCCCCAGCCCTTGGGCTCCGTTCACTTCCACACACGGCCCATCCCTCCCATCGCTACCATTCTGCCACTGCTATACCTCCTGTGGCTCCTCCCCAGTACCGCAGGAACCATCTGGCAGGTTGGGCCTGGAAGAGGGGATCCCGTCCTGCTGCAGGCGGGGGGGGGGGGGGGGGGGGGGAGGGCCCGCGCAGCTCACACAGGCAGAGCACGCGACTCCTCAGTGTGGCTCATACACCCCTGACCCAGCCTTTGCACACCACACCCCTCACCTGGAACTGTCTCTCATGGGCAATCCACAGGCCCTTCTAACCTAGGGACTCTCTGAGCCCCACCTCCACACACACACACACCCTCCCATCCCCATTTCCAAAGGTGCCCTTCCCCAAGGATCACTCTTTTACCTAGCGGTCCTTTCTCCTTTAGAGTCCCTTCTGCCTCGGGCTGTTTTTCCCGAGGGAGGTGGTCTGGCTCGGCAGCCAGGAGTGGCAGACTCCTCTCCGAGCAAATGCACCTCCCCAGAGCCCCAGAGCCCCGCTGGCCCCCAGCGATCCCGCCACACACCCAGACGGAGTGGGCAGAGAAGCCTGCGGGAGGCTGCCAGTGTGGCTGCTGCCCCGGGGCCGGCGCAGGCGGCCTTCCCTTCCCCTGACTCCTCTCGGATATGAATTATTTAGGCTCATTTAGGATGGGCCTGCCCAGGCCTGTGGCTTCCTTGCATAATTCATGACGCTCCCAGAAGGACCGTACACCCGCACAGCTGCTTCTTCCAGGAAGCAAAAAGAAAAGGACAGAGGAGAAGTGGCCCGGACCTGGGCTGTTTGACACCCTGACTCCGCCATCCCGTGCCGGGTGCAAGCCACCCCACACCCTATCTACACCCCCCCCCCCCCCCGCCACACAAGCATTTTCTTTTATGCTTGCAGCCTTCATGCAGGCTCTCCAATCCGTCCTCTGTCTACGCCTCACCTTCCCACCTGTGAACTGAGGAGCTGCGGGCCACACAATCCTAGGTGGAGGCTCAGTTTAGTCCCCTCCGGCTCCTACTTCACTCAGAGCAAGAGCCAAGAACTCCATGACCGACCTCTGCCCCGCCTCTCTCCTTCTCCTTCCTCTGCCTGAACCAGGTCCCACACCCCAGGGCCTTTGCACTGACTGCTTCTTGACTTAGGACACTCTTTTCCTACACACCCTCAGGGCCCTTACCTTCCTCTTTCCAGGCTTCACTCTCGTTTTTTTTTTCTTTTAAATGTCAACTCTAGGGCTGGGAAGGTGTGGCTCAGTGGTAGAGCACTTGCCTTGCATGCCTGAGGCCCTGGGGTAGATTCCTCAGCACTACATAAGCAAAAAGAAAAAAAGCTGGAAGTGGTGCTGTGGCTCTAGCCTTGAGCTGAAGAGCTGAGGGACAGCGCCCAGGCCCAGAGTTCAGGCCCCACGACCGGATCCGGAAAAAAAAAAAGAAAAAAAAAGTGTCAACTCTATTTGTTCAGTCCAAGTGCCACCCTTCCCTGATTTCTCCAGCCCCTTCTCCACAGCCTGGGTGACTTTCTGACGCAGCATGACCCCATCCCCCAGGCTGGTATCTACCCGCGCTGAAGGATGAGCTAGAGGAAGCCTCCTTGGGACTGACCTGTGCACCCCTAGGTTCTGGCTTCCGACCCATGGCGCACCCCGTGGTTCCTCCGGCTCAATCTATGAGAACACGCCCCGCGCTACTTCGCGGCGGGCAGGCGCTCAAAAAGCACTGGCGCAATCGCCACAGGTTCTGTCCTCATCACGAGACGTGGCAAACTCGATCCCCTTTTGAGGACCAAGTAACAGAGGCACGACAGGACTGGGATCCTGTAATGTAGGGCATGGAGCTCTCTCTCCAGCTCCTCTCTCTCCCCAGCCCCTCTCTGGCCCAGGCTCTCTCAAAAGCAGTAAGCGCACACAACAGAGCCCACAGCTCCAGGCCCCTCTCGATGGCTCCATGAAGTCCCTACCCTTTTCCATTTGAGAGTAATGGCCTCTTCTCTACGCCACCAGTCTGGAAATCACCTGTGAAATATATTTCCCCCGGCGCCAGTTCCAGAACCGTGTAAATCATACCACTTAATGGCCTCTGGGATCGTTGCCCACCGCCCCCTCCCCGGCTGCTGTGCCGGGAGACCCGGGGCTGCGGGGGGCCCCGGACGGGCGGGGGTCCCAGTCACCAGCTCCAGGCACCCGGGGTGTGTCGGGGGGAAACACAGCAGCCTTGGGGAGCAGGTGGGAAGGAGAGAAGGCCAGGCCCACAGGGGGCTTTGGGACCCAGAAGATGGGCCCAAGTGTAAGGCACACCTCCTCATGTGTGCCTTACACTTAGGCCAGGCTTCACAAGCTCAGAGAAAACCAGAAGCCCGTGACAATCCTGCTGGGGCTTCCCCAGAGAGGTGGCCTTTTGTTTGGTGTTGTTTAGTCCTGGGGCTCGGGGGGGCCCCCCGGGGCTGGGCACTGTCCCAGAGCTGCTCTTGCTCCAGGCTGGTGCTCCACCGCTTGAGACACAGCACCACTTCCGGCTTTTCCCGTTCATACGACACTGAGGAACCGAACCTGGAGCTTTAGGCGTGCTAGGCACGAGCCCTCTAGCACCGAGCCATGTTCCCAGCCCAGAGAGGCAGCCTCTACCGAGTGCCACAGGTGACGAAGCGGCGTGGGAGCATGGAGGCGCGCGAGGGTTGGGCGTTGCAGGTGACACCCTAGCATCGCTCGGCCGGGCCCAGTCTCCCTTGCCCTCATCTGTGACACCGGGGTTTGAATGCACCAGGCCCGTGGCTTAGCTAGCACACGTGAAATACCACTCCTGGGGGGGCCAGGCTCCCCTAGACTGACATTGTGCACTAAACAACTCCTTGTTTCCTTGAACAAGGCCTGCTCTCCTCTCCTCTCCCCTCCTCCCTTCAGGCCGCCTGTGTGACCCCAAAGCAGCCACTGGCCTCCCTGTCCTCCAGTCCTCCATCTCTCCAAGCCTGCAGAATCCCCGCCTACCAGCCCCAAGGTGACCCCACGCCTGGCTCAAGGGTGACTCCCGATTAGCCTCCGCCAATCAAAATGTGCCTTCTCTATTGCCATGATTGGTGTGGAGTAGGCACCTGACCCTCCGCTGGCCAACCAGGTGTGAGAGGAAGCAGGCTGGGGAGAGAAGGCTTCTGGGTAAGTTTTCCTCCCCTCCTAAGAAAAATGCAAGGGAAACATGTCCTCTTTCACACCTGAGCAGAGCCCAGGACAGGACCTGGCCCTGACGGCCCACACTTGTCCCCCTCTTTTTCCAGGTCCAGGATGAAGGGCCTCGGGTAAACCTCACCCTGGGGTCGCTAACGCACGCACGCACGCACAGAAGCATCTTCCCTCCTCCCCGGGAGCGGGCCGACCCATCTGCGCCCACCCTGCCATCCTTTCTGGGGAGACGCAGAAAGCTGAGGTGGCCCAGACCAAGTGCCGGGACAGACACGGGCATCGAGGTCTGGACCGGAGAAACTCCTGGAATCGGGATGTCCCCCTGGAGGCACCCTGCTCTGCAATTTTCCCTGAGGAAACCTCAGATCGCTCCCTCGCCCCGGGTCATGGAAGCCGTCATTTAAGAGAAATACTTGCAGGTCACGGCGTGGGTTAGGCCACATGGGGAAATCACCCTTCAAGAGGTGTCTACCAAGTTCTAGGGCTAGGGACCGTACCCCGTCTACATCACAGACTGCCAGTACAAGTGGGAAGTCCCTACCCAACCACACACTTGTGCACACACATCTTGAGCCTCAGTTTCCCTACTGATGGGAGGGAGGATCATCTGGAGCTGTGATACGTGCTTCCTCAGTCAGGGAAGCACAGAGGTTCACAGAGCCCAAAGGAGATGGTTCCACCCAGGCCCTCTGCCCCATAGGTAGCCCACCTGACTGCATGGGAAGATTCCTGCGCCCCTCACAGCCGCTTCTGCCTCCTCCCCTTCTACAGAAACCCCTTCCTAAAACACTCAGGACCTTGGATCGTGCCAGACCTGGCAACATACTGACACCAAGAATGCCGGGAAAGCAAAACTCACGGTTCCCTCAGACATCAGAACCCACCAGATCAGGGCCTATGCAGCCCTCCCCTCTCCCCCCCCTCGCCCCCCCCCACCTCATGCCGGGGCCAGCGCCCAGCACAGGGCAGCTAGACAGCCAGGCTCACAGAGTCTTGATAGAGGACGCACGCTGTCTAGGGGAAGCCCCTTCACTGGACACGCTCCAAATGGAGGACCTGTCTGCAGGGTGCGGGACTGTGAAGTTGAAGCCTGGAAGTCATCTACGGGGGTATCTTGTGGGAGGAAAGCACTCCAGACCCGCAGCAGGGCCTTCCATCTCCCGTCCTTGGGTGTGGGAGGGGGAAAATCACCTGCTTCTATGGGAAAAAAACCTACCAGCCCAAGATCACACAGATTGCGTCTCCCACTGTGCCCGAGTCCTGACCTTTTCACTCCGGAAGGGCTGCTTCCGGAGGTAAAAGATGCTTCTCTTCTCAAAGGGCTCATGGAGCTCTTCTTGGTCCCAAGACCCCCCCAGGGAATCTAAAACGTCATTGCATTTGCAAGAAATTGAATCGCAAGGACACATCTCTGGTGTGTTTCCTTCTTGGACTATCAGCCCTCGGGTTGGGAGAGGATCCAACTTTCCAGCTCCACATTCACTCCGGCTGTGCCTGACATAAAAGTGTGTTAGAACACAGGTCCTGATGAACAAGGAGACTTGCGTTCTCCCCGCCAGCGTTCGCCCAGCAAGCTCTGGCATGTGTATCAAAGGCAGGGGCAGAAGGTGGGCACTGAAAACTCATTCTGGCTGCAGAGAGATAAACTGTTACGTGCCTACACACACACACACTCACTCTGGCACACAAGCGTATGCCCACACTAAATAGGCACCTGTGTGCAAAACACCTGCACCTGCGTATACAAGATCACACAAGTCTGTACGTTCTTACACCCATTCGTACATACAAGAACACATGTGCATACACCCTCCCTCTCTCTCTTACACACACACACACAGTATATGTGCAAAACCACACCGGTTTAGACACTTCCATACACAAGTACCCATGTACACGCAGGACAAGGTAAGGGCCACACTTAGAGGAAAGACAACCGCAGAATGAAAACCTCAAATCTGGGTGCCGATAGGGCCTGACTGGGTTTGGGGTCCTATCTTCAGAGGGGCTGGTGTTGCCTGGCGCTCAGAGCAGGCATCGCTGGCCTGAGAACCTTCCTAGATCCAGTCAGGACCCACACACCCTCATCCCATACTTGGTGTTAGTTAGCATCAACCCTCACGACCTGGCACGTCCCAAGCCTAACGGGGGCCCACTAACGAGAATGATGCACAGTAGACAGGCCCCTAGACTCAGAGTCTGAGCAAGTGTCACAGGCCGTGCAGCGGGTGGAGGTACTGCATGCAGCCTCACACGTGTCAAGAAAGGTGGAAGCAAGAGAGATTGGAAACAGACAGACAGAGAGGTGACACTTCTCGTCCTCCCTCTTCTATCCCCACACTTGCATGTGTGTATGCACGCTGATCTCAGGATCTGAGTGCTCTCCCTGAGCTTCTTGTTTTTTGGAGATCCTGGGGCTTGAACTCCTTGAGCTTGGCCCTGTTCCTGAGCTTCTTTTGCCCAAGGCAAGTGCTCTACCACTTGAGCCACAGTGCTGCTTCCAGCTTTCTTGAATAGTTTACTGGTGAATCAGACCGACCTCAAACCACAATCCTCCTATCTCAGCCTCTCGAGTAACCTGGATTTCAGGCATGAGCCACACACTTCCGCTTTCTTTACTGACCATCCTTTCCCCAGGTGGGAAGAGATGGCTAAGGACTGGCAGGAAAGATTCCCTGCGCCCCTCCCTCACCACTAAACCATCAGGCTGAGCAGACCTTGAAGTGGGTCCGTCTGAAAAGCTTCCGTGCACCCAAGGCGTGAGGTCCTCCGACCCTCATGCAGAGAGAAAATGCCAGCCGTGCTTTGGGTCGGACCTCACCTCCTGTTATGAAAGAATGTAGAGGAGAAGTGAGAAAACTCCAGACCTGCTTTCTGAGGGCACTAAGCCAAAAGGACCGTAGGAGAGAGGAAACAAAGGCCGAGGGGGGAAAGGCGGTGGAATACCACGAAGGCCACCGAGCAAGCAATCCAGATGACGAGAGAACAGGCTTGGCTTGCCTTTGATGGAGGTGCCCCAACCTAAGTGAATAGCTGTCCCCCCCCAATCTCAGAGTAACAGGGTCTCCCAGACAGTGAGGCCCCACTGTTGCTGGGACCAGTCACCAGGACGGGATGAAGAAGGAATGGCAATCAGATGGCAGGACTGGGAATGTGGTCTGAACCATGACCTCCATCCCACAGTGACAGGACAGCACCAGTCTTTTTTGGTCAGTTGTGGGGCTTGAACTCAGGGCCTGGGTGCTGTCCCTGAGCTCTATTTGCTCAAGGCTTGTAGTCACAGTTCTTCTTCTTGTTTTCTGGGTCCCGCCCGTCATCCTAGCTACTCAGGAGGCTGAGATGTGAGGATCACAGTGCAAAACCAGCCGAGGCAAGAAACTCCATGAGCCTCTTATCTCCAATAAACCACTAGAAAACCAGAAGTGGCACTGTGGCTTAAGTGGCAGAGTGCTCGCCTTGAGCTGAAAAGCATAGGGACAGCGCCCAAGCCCAGAGTTCAAGCCCCACAACCAACCAAAAAAAAAAAAAAAAGTCTCAAGGACTTTCCTGCCTGGGCTGGTAGTTGAACCTCAACCCTCAGATCTCAGCCTCCCCAGCAGCTGGGGTTACAGGCATGAGCCACTGTGGGCCAGTGACACTGCACTTCTTTAGGGAGTCCCAAAAGACCTCTGCAGTGACTCCACAAGCCTTTAGGGGCATCTCAGTCCCTGTGGTCAGCCTGCACAGAACCCCACTTCCACCCTTGGCCTCATCAGCACAGGAGATTCTTCAGGTTACATAGGACCAAGAGAGAAAGGCAAGGGGAGACACACACACACACACACACACACACACACACACACACACACACACACACACACTCACACCACAAATACGTTTCCCTCCGGGAATAAGAATATTGATTCTGTAGCCTCTTGTTTAGACAGTAGACACCAGGAAAAAATAAACCTGACATGCAGAGAACTTCCCCCAGCAGGCTGGATAGCTGAAGTCAGCAGAGGGAAAGCCCCCTACCCCACCCCCAACTCTGCCTCAGGCTCCAGCGCCCCTCCTCTTGTCTGGGATCCCCCGATCACCGACAGACACAGGTTGTGGGTTCCCAGGCTCATCGGGAAATCTTCAGGGTGGGGCTGGGGCTGGGGAAGGAAGGGGAAGAGGGAAGAGGCAACGCTATTCTGCCAGACAAGAGACTAGGCCTACCTATTTATTTCCAGCTCCCCCCCCCCCCGAAGAATAAGCTCTTGAGAACCCCAGTCCCCTGGTCCGCCTGCCCCACCCGTCTTGTCCACACAGCAGGAACTGATCTGGCACCTAGAAGGTCTGACTCCTCTAAAGGCCCTAGGCCTGGCAAAAAAAAAAAAAAAAGGAGCTGAGAAGATCCAGCTTCTGCGTTCCAATAATAAACCCCCCCAGCTCTCCTCCCTGTCACCTTCCTTTCTACAATCAGAGCAGAATCCAGAGAACTCTAAATCCCTCCACCAGCACCCCACATCCTGCCGACGGCCCTGGCAGCAGTATGGGGATCCTCCTCTGAGACCCAAGGAGGAAAGCTTACAGCCTGGGTCTTCACCCACCTCCCACATATCCAGCCTCTTCTTCTTCCCAAACACTTGGATTTCTATCCTCTCCCATCCCCTTTTTCCTGGGCCCCCTTGGCCCCTGGCAGGGCGGCTCCACATCTTAACAGACAGAGCAGTCTGCTTCCGGGCCTTCCTCCAGTAGCAATGGGCTTTTGGCACTTTCCATCTTCCCGAGTTGCAGTCTCCCTGCCTGTTAGAGGCCTGGGCACAGCCAGGGCTTCTGAGGTAGCGCAGGTGAGTGCCTGGTCTGGGCTTAGAAATGGAAGGCGAGTCAGGCCCCAGCAGCTCACATCTGCCATCCTGGCGTTCAGGAGACTGGGATCTGAGGTTCTCATGCGGTCCCAACTCAGCCCTGGGGGGAAAGTCCACGAGACTCATCTCCCACGAACCCACCCAAAAGCCAGACATGGAGCTGTGGCTCACGTGGTAGGTCACTAGCCTTGACTACAAAAGCTCAAGGAGGGCTGGGATGTAGCTCAGTGGCAAAGCGCTTGCCTAGCAAGTGCAACGTCCTGGGTTCGATCCCCAGTACCAAAAAAGAAAAGACAAAAAAAAAATACAGTTAAAAAGAACCCAAACAAAAGCTCAAGGACAGCGTCCATGCCCTAAGTTCAAGCCCCAGGACAAGAAGGGGGGTGGGGGGAGGTAGGAGGGAAGCCATTGTTAGCCCTGCACCTTCCTCCACCTTGCAGCTGGGCTGCGGGAGGGCGGGAGCCGGTCCTCCCAGGGCTGGCCTCCTCCAGGGTAGATGAGAATAGGCTGAGCGGGTGGCCGGCCCACAGCTGGGGTGGAGGGGCCTTGGTTAGAGGAGAAAAGCACGCTGAAATAACAGAGCAGAAGGAGCAAAGGACAGCCCGGCGGGGGCGGGGGAGGGAGGCGGCACTTTGGGGAGACTGGCAGTGAGGGGCCCAGGCTGTGGCATCTGGGCTTGTGGCTGCTCATGTGCCCTCCCTGCCACCCCTGCCTCCCAGAGGCCGCCCTCCCCCAGTGATTCTCTCCTCTCAAAGGGGATGCTACTATCTGTTGGGGAAACTGAGGCAAAGCTGTCCCAATGGAGAGGGTCACTCTGGATATGACCGTGCAGGACTCACACCTCACACCCAAGATGTCTCTAAAGCTCCTCCTCCCAGGAGGGACAGGGTCTACCGTACACACCAGCGCCACCCCCCCCCCCTGCATGCATGCAAGCGGAGGGAAGAAGGGAACGGGGGGGGGGGGGGAGCTTCACTCCGGGACCAGTCTCTCCTTGGGGATGTCATCTACAACCAGAAGATCTGGAGGGAGACTTGCTCTCCAAGTCTTAAAATGAGCCCCTCCCCACTCCCTTTCCAGGGCTTGACATAGCCAGCCATGATAAGGTGTCCAGTGAAAGCAAAGTCCAAAGCGGGGACAATCAGCCAAAGGGCCTTTCCTCCCATCCTCACCACCGGAGGCTTGTGAGTACCCAGTAGCGCTGTTCTCCCCCGACACACACACCCAGCTAAAGCTGCAGATTGTGGGAAAGATAGGGGGACCCCCACACGTACAAGGTTGCCTCCCTGCGACGGGGAGACGAGGATGCTGTCATTCACCATTCACCACAGCCTGATTGACAGGTGCCCCGCGATGGGCCTGTCCCGGGGGCGTCCATTCAGGAGCAAGACGCACACGTACGCTGCTCCCTTCTCCATACCTGACCAAGGGGGGGGGGAGTGAGAGGAAGGGGGAATGTGGTACAAAACTGGCCTAAGAGGGTAGGTGGCCAGGTAGGCAGCTCCACCCAGTGCTCAGCCAGCGCTCACAGGACAGAGCTCAAAGACCCAATGCAGAGAACAAAAGAGGCAGGAGGGCCAGGCTGGGCACAGATCGATGTGGGGGTAAAAGATGTGGCCACATGCCACATACATACGTATATGCACATATACACACATGTACACAAATATACACATATAGATGTCTCTATGTACACATAAATACACAAGTACATATGTGTGTACGAAGATGAAGAGACCCACAGAAGGGGAGACAGGAAAAAAGGAGGAAAAGACTCAGGTGGAAAGCAGGGGGGCCATCTCCACCCGCAGCACGGACCTGATCGCTAAGGTGGGCATCACTGAAACGTGAGAGCAGGTGAGAGCCAGTCTTTTCTGAGCCTACCCCCAGACACATGAGTGTGCCTGCACACACATGCGTGCAAGAGACACACGTATGGCCTCCCCCTTGTCTGAAACCCTGCCCCGAGTCCAGAAAGGAAAAGGGAGTCTTCCCTCCCCACCCCCACCCCCCCCCACCCCCGTCCCCGTCCCTGTCCCAGCCCCTGGCCTTAAAACTGAAGCACGAGTCCTCTGTCCTTCACAATCTGAGGGGGGCTGGGTCTCTGGGAGCCAGCCCCATTGCTGGCTACCCAGAGATTTCAGAAATCACAGCTACCCAAGCCTGCACTTGCTTAAAACCCAGCCACTTGAGGAGCCGGGAGCCCTTCCCACTGGCTGACGGTCATGAGGCCATGACTCGTTCCTCAAAGGGGTCTTGTCCTCCTCTTTCCCCTTGGGGACTGCCACCCCGATGCCTCGAGATGCACAGTTGCACTGTCTACCTTAGAAAAACCACCTGCACTGGTGGGACCAGGGCAGCTGAAGGGCGCTGGCTGTCACAGTGAACCATCTGCCATGTCACCCCATTCGCCACCCCCCCCCAGACCCTCATAGCTTCACAGCCCCTGCCCTACTCCTCTGCCCCACATCTCGTTCCCTAATCATGGTTTGGCAGACACGTTCCCAACCCTTGAATTAGCTCCAACTCCGTTACAGATGAGAGCAGAGCGTCTGGCTGGAAGTGTGCGGCTGTGGTCACACCCGCCTCACCAGCCTTCTGGCTGGAGACAGAAGGACAGGTGTCCACTCTGGCCCGGGGTTCACACAGACCTCCTAAGGGAGACCCACACAGGCCCAGCAGCTACTGTGGGCTACGGGAAAGGGGGAGGAAAGAGTAGGAAAGAGGTGGAAAGGAACGTCTACTGAAACCTTCCCCAAAGGAGCCATGAAACGGTGAAGGAGAGAAAAAAAAATTGTGGCTGGGCTCGTACTTGGCTTTAAGGAAAAAAAGAACAATAAATACACACATTACACATACACACACACACACACACACACACACACACACACAAATGCTTTCATTCTTTTTAGACACGGTGACTTAAATACATATTCGTCGTAGCAAATGAAGGGCAATAAGACACTCACTAGCCCCGAACTCCATACAGTTCTCTTCTCGCTGCTCCCCCCCCTTTCCCCCCCCAAAATCCAGACAGTTGACAGAGGACACGTCCGTACAGCACCTGCAATTTGCCAAGTGATCACTCGCCTGAGCACAGTCAGGCTGTACAAGGAGAAAGATGATCACACTCACACACACACACACACACACACACACACACAAGACTCAGAGTAGTGCCTCTCCTGAGTTTGTTCCTCATCTGGGAGAATCTATAACCAGGAGCCGGCAGGTTCCCATTTCCAGTTCCCTTGGCAGATCCAGGGGCACCCACCCAAGGGGAGCACCGCTCTAATGACGCAGAACCCCATCTCTCCCCTTCTCCAAGGCCAGAGCCTTCCCCTTGGCAACAACCAGCCTTGACTCCCCATTCACCAAAACCCTAGGCCAGGCTGGGTGACGGAGTCCCAAGACAGGTGGCTCCTCAGAGCCAGGGATAGAAAACAAGCGGGGCGGTCAACGTTCCCCCAGAGGGGTGTCTGAGCATCGACAGGCGATGTGGGAATCGGATGAAGTCCTAAAGGCGACACGGACTGAGTCCCCACTTCCAGCCTAGATGCATCTGGGCGACTTTGCGGGCTCTTGGGGAGGACGAGGAGACCGGATGGACCGGGAGCACCAGCAGAAGCTGGCACAGCTGGGAAATGTGATCACCCTGTGAGAACTGTTGACAGCTTGGGGGGGACAGGCCGGGTGTGGGGGGGGGAATAATTCCTCCCAGATATTCACCTTCTGCTCTGACCCCCCCCCAGTGGCTTCACCTCCCTCCTGGGTTCTTCTGGGACCCTCCTCAGGTGCAAGGGTGACCGAGCACAGAGGACAAGGGCTCACGCAGCAGGAGGAGGGGAGCCCTATCTTTTGCATCCAACACCGCCCCCCATGAAAAAAAAAGGAAAAGACCCGAGAGGACAGGTGTGCCGCCTCTGACTAAAGCCACCAGGTTCCCAACCGGGGAGAGCGAGCAAGGGGGTGCGGATGCCCGGCTGGGTGGCTCCATCACTCCAGGCCGGGGGCTCTGCGATGCCCCCCCCTTCCTCACCCAACCCTGCATCTCCCCCTTTCCCCCCCCCACCCGGGGACATGGGCCGCTATAGGGCTGGGGGTGCGGGATCAGCCCGCAGACTCGGCGCCCCATCCCATCCAGGCCCGGGGGGAGGCTCTGACCCAAGGGGTGGGCCCGGCGGGGAAGTTTCTCCCCGCAGCCGAAAGCGGCGGGACCCTCCCCCGTCGGCCTCCCCCCCCTCCCCTTGCCCTCCCTCCCCGGGGCCGGCCTGCGGGGCGCGCGGGATGCGCAGGTCGGGGTCGCGGGGTGCGGGGGTCGCGGGGGGCGGCTACTCACGTGTGCTGCTGGGGGAAGCTGTAGGCTGCGGCTCCCGGCGCGGCGAGCAGCGGCAGCGGCAGCAGCAGCAGCAGCAGCGGCCGAGGCCGCCAGGGCGGACGCGCGGGCCCGCAGTCCGGGCCGGCCGGCCGGGGCCGCGCCATCTCCGCCGGGCGACTCCGACAGGCGCCGCGGGTCCGAGCCGGCAGCGCCATGTTGGCAGCGCGGCGCCTCGGGGCGGGCGAGCGGGGCTGAGCGCGGCCTCGGCTGCTCCTCCGTCAATGCCTCCGCGCTCGCTCCCCCGCACCCGGGCCTGCCTGCCTGCGAGTCCGGGCCGCCCCGGCCGCCGCGCCTCCGCGGGGCTGCGCCAGGCCACGTGCCCGCCGCGCCGGCTCCGCGCGCTCTGCGCTCCCGGCCCCCCGACACACGCGCGTCTGTGGCGGCGGCGGCGCCGGCGCCGCCTCCCCTCGCCCGCGCGCTCGCGCCGCGCGCTGCTCCCTCGCGCCCGCCCCTGGGCCCGGGCCGCCCCCGCCGCGCGCGCACGACGCGCCCCCGCCCCCGCCGCGCGCACGCGCGCACGCCGCCGCCGCTGCCGCGCGCCCCTCGGCCCCGCCCCCCGTCGGCCCCGCCCCCCGCCCCGCGCGCGCGCGCGGGCCCCCACTCTGCCCTACCACGTCCTGGGGGGCAATGGCAGGAGAGGCCTCCTCGCTGCAGCTCAGCGCTTTCCCCCCCCACAGGGATCGAATCTCCCCTCCATCCACCTCCACCCCACACACCAAGCAGGTGCACCCTGTGTGTTTGTGCACACGTGTGTGTGTGTGTGTGTGTGTGTGTGTGTGTGTGAGGGAGAGCTCGACCTTCAGCTGCTGGCAGGCTGGAGTCACAGGTTTCAAGGGAGAGTGACAGATTCCAAGCAGACTTGGAAGGCAGCAGTGTTCACACACTGCCAGCAGTGGGGATGTATGTGTCCTGGGGAAGGGAGGGGGATACCCAGCCCCTGGGAGAAAGAAAGGACCAGGGCTCGGGGCTGAGAAGGTGGATCAGTGGTAAGAGTGCTTGCCTCACATGCATGAGGCCCTGGGTTCAATCCCTCAGCACCACAGAAGGAGAAAAAGCCGGAAGTGGCGCTGTGGCTCAAGTGGTAGAGTGCTCGCCTTGAGCTGAAGAGCTGAGGGACAGCGCCCAGGCGAGTTCAAGCCCCATGACTGACCAAAAACAAAAAAAAGGAAAGAAAAGAATGCTGTTTCCAGCCAGGCACCCATGGTTCAAGCCTATTCAGGAGGCTGAGGGCTGAGGATCACAGTTCAAAAGCCAGCCTGGGCCAGAAGTGGCGCTGTGGCTCCAAAGGGTAGTGTGCTAGCCTTGAGCAAAAGAGTTGAGGGCCAGAGTCCAGGCCCCATGACCAACCAAAGTAAGAAAGGACGGACCAGGGCCTTTCCTCTGTTTCTCTAGGCGGGAACCTGGGTCTGTCCCCATAGGCACACCACCTTTTAAGGGGTCTGAGGATGGCAGGAAGTCACTTCTCAAGGTGGGCTGTGAAGTTCAGGGGTGCACTTAGAGGCTCTGCCAACCTAGCGTTTGCAGAGCCTCTAGTGGAGACTCACTGGTCTCAACCAGACAGCTCACCCCTACACGACCTAATCACTTCTGTGCGGGCCCCAGAGGCCAGTTTCCTGGCAGAAGACTGGGCCTGCTGTCAGTTTCAATTCTTCAGCTGGTCAGCCTGCCTCTCAAGCCTCAGTTTCCTCTGGTGAAGTGAGAAGGACGTGAATGGCCGTGTAAAACCTAAAATCGAGGCATTGCCAGGGAGGCTTCTACTTGAGTGGACCCTGGAGTTCCCCCTCCCCTATGCAGATAACAGAGTAGTAGGGAGGGTGCCCCCTGGGATTGAAAAGCATGGGGAGAGGGGGGACTGGAAATCGGCCTCAGGCTGATCTCTGCTTGATCTTGATCCCTGTTCTAGTTTGTCTCTCGACCCTCCTCCCATCCCCACAAGCTAAGGTTCACGAGAGGACGGATTTCACCATTTCTGGGTCTTCTCCCCTACCCTGACATGAACCAGCCTTTGAAGACCTGACCAGGGAGTGCCAATAGGCCCCAAACCATACAGACTCCCCGCCAAACAATATATGATCAAAGGAAGAGAGCACAAGAAGGCAGAGGCCCAGGTCCTGGGGCCTAGTGGGTCTATGGGAAACTGAGGCAGGGAAGCTCCTCTAGCGAGCGGAACTGTCTCTTCACAGATATTGCCACTGATGCCATCTCTGGCTCTGTGATCACATCTGTGTGTATGCATCCATCTGTCTTTTTATTCCAGGGCTCGAACACGGGGCCCAGGCACCGTCCCCAAGCTTTTGAGCTCAAGGCTGGCACTCTACCACCTGAGCCACAAGTTCCATTTCCAGCATCTTTTTCAATGTTGTCGGTCATGGGGCTTGAACTCTGGGCCTAGGTGCTATCCCTCAGCTCTTCAGCTCAAGGTGAGCGCTCCTACCACTTGAGCCACAGCGCCACTGCTACCTACTGTGTGTGTGTGTGTGTGTGTGTGTGTGTGTGTGTGTGTGTGTGTGTGGACATGATGATGCTGTGGCTCAAGCAGTAAGAGAGATATAGCCTTGACCCAAAGAGGCTCAAACCCCAGGACTGGACCAAAAAAAACAGGGGGGGAATCTCAGGGACTTTTCTGTCCAGGCTAGCTTTGAACTGTGATCTTCAGCTCTCAGATCATTCATACTTGACATAAAACATATATAGAAGCACTAGGGAATTCTTTTTAAACTACATTCGATGTGGAGCACAAATACATGCTAATTTGGAATGAGACTCTTCTGATGGGGGGTGAGGGGGAATCCCAAAATTTACAGAGAAGAACCAGATACACACCCTGTCTCAGCACACACACACACACACACACATACACACACACACACACACACACACACACACACGCACACACACACACACGGGACAGAAGGCTTCAGCCTAAGGAGTCTGAGTGATGATTTGCCCTCACCCTCCCAGGGTGACCTTGAATGAAACCTTTCCCAAGCTGAGGGTTTCCTAGTGCTGTCTGCAGAATGGGGAGCTCCTGGTACCCCAGTCCTGGTGTATGGCTGGGGCAGAGAACCTTGTCTCCCAGATCACCCTACGCATTTACCCATCCTCTGGAGAAGCTGAGGTCCCAGAGGTTCATCAGCTCCCGGGCGGGCTCCCTTCATTGGATGCCCCCCCCCTCTGCTTCTGGGTAAATTATGCGAATTCCCCCCAGTCAGAGGCCTGGCTGATGGACAGATCTGTCACAGCAGCCCGAGGGGTCGCTGAGTGATTGTTCTGCACAAGGCTGCCATTCTTCAAGCCCAGGCTGCACGGGCAACCACAGGGGACAGACGGCCCAGAACCCTGCTTGGCACCCCGACCCCTCCCTACCCCCCCTCACTCCCCTTCCACCTGGCCCAGCCCGACCACAGGACTTTTGTCCCTCCCAGCCCACCGGTGCCGCACAGGGCTTCTGGAATATTCTCCTTGTCATAACAATCAGAGCAGCCAAGAGGTACCGCTCTTCAACCCTCCACACACATTTTTATCACCTTTCTGTTTAATAAGAAAGAGACAGCTCCAATTAGCCCGGAAGATTCTGCAGAAATGGGATTGTGGTAAAAGCTCTGGCAATATTATCAAATAGCTTCTGCGGAGGAAACAGCTGTTGCCCGCCCCGCCCCGCCTCACGAGCTACGCCCCCCCCTTCCAGGCACCCCAGAGCCCCCCAGAGCCCTGTTCCCACCTGCAGGGCAAAGTGGGGGGGCATCTTAGAAGGCAAGAACAAAGGGGGTGAAGTATGGAAGAACAGAGTCCCCTCATCCCACGCCCACGGAGAGGGGCAGAGCTGACATCCTGTCCCGAGTTCGAATCCCAGCCTGGCTGGAGTCTTGTCTTTCCCAGGACTAAGACCGCACCGCCCATCCAGCCCACTTCCAATAAAGGTTTTTTTGGGGGGGTTTCTTTGGCCAGTCCTGGGGCTTGAACTTCCCCGGCCTGTCCTGTTCCCAGCCCCGCAGGAGGGAAATCTCTCTCCATCCAAGGGAAGGTGCGGAAGGAGCAAGTGATTTATTATTCTCGAACATTCCGCCTGTTTCCAGAGAAACTAATTATGCCGCTTTGTTATATTAGAGACGTTCAGAAAGATTACATTTTCCTCCTTTGGCTGATAAAAAAATTAAATCCATCCGTTTTCCTAAACACACAGCAGTGCGGACAGACTCTCCCTGCGTGATTATGCATCGGGCGGATTTGGGGGAGGAGACGCAGAGCGTTTGACTGCAGCTCGACCTCCAACTCAGATCCTCCTTCCTCAGCCTCCCAGATGGTGGGGTTACTAGTGCGTGCCACCCCCTCACTAATCTGGAGGCCACTTTCCAGCTTGATCGTGATGCAGGACCTGGAACCGGGTAGACACAGACAGACACCCCCCCCCCCCCCGCCCCGGGAGCCCCCAGTGCCCCAGAACCACCACCTTGAACCACGTAGGATCACCGTGCTGGTCAATGACACGGGCCTGTGCCGCCACCTATAGGCCACGGTGGGAACTGCTCCACGCGGCCCGGGTCTCCACCCCCCACCCCCCCCAACTCCTCAGCTTTCTCATGCCTTCCTTCTTTGCTCACTTTCTTTTCTGTCAGTCATGGGGCTTGAACTCACAGCCTGGGCATTGTCCCTAACTCTGTCGTTCAAGGGTTAGCGCTCTAACACTTTGAGCCACTTCAGAGTGTTCGGTGTGTTCCCTGAAGATGAAGAGTCTCATAGACTTTCCTGCCCAGGCTGGATTTGAACTGCGATCCTCAGATCTCAGCCTCCTGAGTAGCTAGGATGACAGGCGTGAGCCACTGGCACCGGACTGGCCTGCTTTTTGAAGGTGTATTTGTTCAGAGACCAGGTTTTCATCCTAGAGATTCAGGCTCATTCAGTCTCCTGACCTCAGCATCCCGAAGGCTGGGACTAAAGGCTGCGGAGAGGGCCAGGGGCCGGGAGGGTTAAAGAAAAAAGGCATTTGGATGAAGACAACTTTCAAAAACCGTAAGACGGTCAAGTCTTAAGTCTTACTGCTAAGCTAGAAGACAGGAAGTAACTGGTTATGCCTCCTGATTAAGGCTACCAGACCAGAGCTCATGGTGATCATGAAGACCCATTAGACGTGTGTCCTCCACAGTGTTATGATGTAGAGATGCACACATGTCATCCGCAGGCTCTGAGGTAGGAGAATCAAGAATCTGTGGTCAAGCCGGGAGCCGGTGGCTCACGCCTGTCATCCTAGCTACTCAGGAGGCTAAGATCTGAAAATCAAGGTTCAAAGCCAGCGCAGGCAGGAACATCCGTGAGACTCTTTTTTGTGGGGGGTCTGGTCGTGGGGCCGTAACTCTGGGCCTGGGCACTGTCCCTCAGCTCTTCAGCTCAAGGCTAGCGCTCTACCACTTGAGCCACAGCACCACTTCCGGCTTTTTTTCCTGCTTATGTGGTGCTGAGGAATCAAACCCAGGGCCTCAAACATGCAAGGCAAGTGCTCTACCACTGAGCCACCTTCCCAGCCCTAACTCACAGTTTATTAAGGATTAAAATAATAATATTAATTACATGGAGGCCTAATAAATACCCAGGAATTGGTAGGAATGTACTGTATGTAACTGAATCATGTATAGACATCTCTGGAACTCTATAAAAATATTTTTTCATGTTGTAACAAGGAAAAAAAAACAATGTAAAACCGCAGTCTGGAACAGCTTTTCATTTATTAATGAAATAATTAAATTATTTCATAGCCAGCCCCAGTGCCCATTGTGGGGTTCTATCGGCCTCTAGCGTTCAGTTTGGTGAAGTGACCAGGGCTATGCTGACTTTTCCTACCGGTGGCTGAGGCCTGAACAGGTGTCTTCCCCTCTAGGGTGACTACGCTTCAGGAGGCCCAACTCCCAGGGGCACAAGGCCGGGAAAGGACCGCTCCAGGCCGAGCTCGGCCTTTCGGGTCAGCGTTAAGGCCTTTGAGTTCAGGGACTGCGCCCCCAAGCTCTGAGTTCAAGCCCCTGGCTGACTCTTCCCCAGAGAACCCAGGAGAACAAAATGTGAACTTATGATTTGGGAAGTCCTTCTGCAAGAACGGTGATACTGAAGAAAGCACGCCAAACAGTGCTGTGTGCTGAGCCTTCCACGGGTGCTGTGTGCTGAGTCCTTAAAAAGAGTTCTACGTGCTGAGTTTTTCAAAGGGTGCCGTGTGCTGAGTCCTTCCATGGGGTGTTATGTTCTGAGTCCTCCAAAAAGTGTGTTCTGTGCTGTGTCTCTCAAAGCGGGCTGTAAGCTGAGTCTTTCACACAAGGCTCTAGGTCCTCAGTCCTTCAAAGAGTGCTGAGACCTTCAAATGGTGCTGTGTGCTGAGTCCTTCCAGAAGAGTGCTATGTGCTGACTTTTTTAAAGTATGCTGGGTGCTGAGTCCTTTACAGAGGGCACTATGTACTCAGAGCTTGAAAGGGTGCTGGGTGCTGAGTCTTTCCACAGGTTTAGTGCTGAATCCTTCCAAAAGTGCTCTGTGCTGAGTTGTTCAAATGTGCTGCATGTTGAGTCCTTTACATAGGGTGCTATGTATGAACTTAGCTCTTCAAAAGGTGCTGTGTGCTGAGACCTACTACAGGGAGCTATGTGCTGAGTCCTTCTGAAAGGGTGCTCGTGCTGAGATTTTCAAAGTGTGTTGTGTGCCGAGTCTTTATACAGGATGCTATGTACTGTCCTTCAAAGGGTGCTGTGTGCCAAGTCCTTCCACGGGGTGCTATGTGCTGAGTCCCTGGAAAAGAGTGTTACGTGTTGAGTTGTTCAAAGTGTGTCATGGGCTGAGTCCTTTACACTGGGTGCTATGTACTCCATCCTTCAAATGGTGATGAGTTTTTCTTTTTGACACTTTGTTCCTTTTACTGTCAGCCCCGGTGCCCATTGCCCTCTAGTGTTCAGCTTGGGGAATTGACCAGAGTCAAGCTGACTTTATTTCTTCTCTGCTGATGGCTGAGGCCAGAACAGGTGTTTTCCATCCTAGGCCTAGAGAGCTCCAGGAGGCCCGGCTCCCAGGGGCACAAGGAAGGCAGAGGTCAGCTCCAGGCCGAGCTCAGAGCCTTTCTTTCGGGGACGCCCTGACCTGGCCCTCCCCATCACCCTAGGCCTTTCAAATAAATACACCCAAAAACCGAAAGCGGAGCTGTGGCTCAACGTAATAGAGCTCTAGCAGTGAGCCAAAGAGCCCAGGGACTGCACTCCCAAGCTCTGAGTTCAAACCCCCCAGCTGACCCTCCCACATAGAACACAGGAGAGCAAAGTGTGAGCCTGTGCGATTGGTGAAGTGCTTCTGAAAGAATGGTGATACTGAAGACAGCACCTTAAACAGTGCTGTGTGCTAAGTCCTTCCATGGGGTGCTATGTGCTGAGTCCTTGAGAAGAATGGGACAAGCTGTTTTTCAAAGGGTGCTGTGTGTCCTTTACACAGGGTCCTATGTATTCAGTCCTTCGAAGGGTGCTGTGTGCTGAGTCCTCCCACTGGGTGCTATGTTCTGAGTCATCCAGAAAGAGTGCTATGTGCTGAGTTTTTTGAAGCGTGCTGTGTGCTGAGTCCTTTACACAAGGTGCTATGTGCTCAGTCCTTCGAAGGGTGCTAAGTGTTGAGTCCTTCAAAGGGTGATGTGTGCTGAATGCTTCAAAAATAGTGCTACATGCTGACTTTTTGAAGGTGTGCGGAGTCCTTTACCAAGGATCTGCAGAGCTGCTACCAACACGTGGTGCCCGCCCTGGACCGCAGCCAAAGAAGAAACCTGGAACTCTGTGCCACAATCCAACCACTGAAGCAGGAGAAGACAGACCTGCAGGATCCATGGGAGAAAGAGAGCAGCAGGAGCGACTGTGGAGACTGGAGAAGGCCGAGGATCAGCAGGAGATCCCCGAGACCCCGTGAGGCACACGTGTGCATGACCAAGAGCCAAAGGAACAGCTGGCGTGGGACGCTCTCCACAGGGTGAGCGGTGAGGAGGAGCTGGCCAGCATCCTGAACTCAGAGCAGCAGGTGAAGAAACATCTGCGGGAGCAGCTGGACCACTCAGAGGAGAAGAGAGAGGAATGGAAAGAGAGAGGCAAGCTGCAGGGGCTCAGAACCACCTGTGAACAGTACCTGGTGTCCCATGAGCGGCTGAGCTCCAAGAAGGAGCAGCAGACCGGGCGGCGGGAGCAGCTGAAGCAGGTGCAGGGCCAGACCGACTGGGGGGGGATCAGGTGGTACCTCAAAGTGGCAGGAGACTCTCAAGTGCCTGGAAGTGCAGAAGGAGTGACTGCAGGCCCAGCTGAGCTTCCTGGCTCTCCCTGGGGAGATGTCCCCCAGACCCAGAGGGACACGGAGCCCAGGCCCCGCCCTCTCCCTCCTCCCCTCCCCCCCCTCAAGGAGTCCCTCCGGTCATGTAAAGAATGGATGACTCTCTATGTGAATACTGACAGGAAGGGGACACTGTGGGCTGCTGGGAGGTGGCCCCAATTCAAGGGATCACTAATGGCTCATTGGTGGCCAGGGAAGTGTTAGGTTTTTAAAAAGAGGTAACCGAGTTAGAACAGCACCAGCACGCACGTGGTATTCAGATAAGGGGTTTATTCAGTAGACCTGCTGGGACCAGGCAAGGGTGGCACTCCACGTGGCTGGGAAAGGCCTGGGAATGAGAGAGAGCTGGGAAGAGAGGAAAGAGAGAGAAAAGAGCAGAGAGAGGGGTAAGAACAGTAGCACTCACGTGGTATTCAGGTAAGGGGTAGACCTGCTGGGACCAGGCAAGGTTGGCACTCCACGTGGCTGGGAAAGAGAGAGAGCAAGAGAGCAAGAAAAGAGCAGCAAGAGCTAGAAACGAACAGAGAGAGAAAAAAGAGAGAAAGAGTCTGGGCCTGGGCTAGCCCTTATGTAGGGTATGGGTGGGGAAAGGTGTGGCCACATCAAATTCAGATGTGACCTCAGCAGATGCAGACGTGACCTCTTCCAGGTGTCCCAGTTGCCTAGGTAACGCAGGTACTGGGTGGAGACTTTGCTGCGAGGAGGGTGGAGTCTGCTCGCCATCCAGGAGAGGACCTTACATTCCAGCCTTTTAATAATCATGAAATAGGGCGAGGATTCTCTCTGGCTACTTCCTGCTGACAAGGGGCGTCGACAATAGGGGTAAAAGGCTGGAATTTGGTCTCCTCCCAGAGAAGGCAGTGAGCAGCAGCTGTCCCTTGGTGGCGTGAGTCCTTAGATGAAATCTGGAGAAGTCTCATGAGCATTGAGGGGCTGGAAAAAAAATACTAGAGAGCAAATAAATGGCAAGAGGAAGGACTTGGGGCTGAAAATGTTGGTAGAAATGTCCCTAGTTACTTCTGACATCTGGCGACTAGGTAGAGAATTCAGGTGACAAAGGCAAGAATATAAATCCCTGTTCAGTTAATAGGTAGACAGGTATAGACATTGGATGGGCAGGCTTCTTACTTCTACTGACCTCCCGGCTCAGGTTAATTTTGAAAGGGCAGGCACAAAGTAGCTGATGTGACATCATCTCCCCTTACTCCTTTCCACGTTCCCTTGTTCCCTAGACTGGCTGAGTCTAGGTGCTCGTTGCTGGGATGGCTTGTCCCAGTTGGTATTCAAGATTTGAACTCAAGGCCTGGGCACTGTCCCTGAGCGCTTCCGCTCAAGGCTAGCACTGAACCACGTTGAGTTACAATAGCACTTCCAGTGTTCAAGGAGGTTTGAACTCAAGGCTTGGGCACTGTCCTTGAGCACTTCTGCTCAAGGCTAGCACTCTACCACACTGAGTTATAGTATCACTTGCAGAGTTTAGCTGGGAGACAGAGTCTTAGGGATTTTTTAGCCCGAGCTGGCTTTGAACTGAAATCTTTGCCACAAAAGCCCTTTATTATTTTCAATTAAAGCAACAAGGAGATCAAGTAGAATAAGTAGAGCTTACCTGGTTCTTATCAAGAATTGCCAACAAATATTCTGAAATGACAAAACTCATTAGATGTGATGAAAATTTTAGCATAAATATGCCCAGTATTTAGAACCATGTAGTCAGTAGTGGAATACACAACACAAAACAAAAAAGGCAAAACTCAAAACCTAAAATTTTGACAACATTTAGACATCTTTGCTAACAAAGCACATCAGATGGTTGGGCCTCAGTTACTAGGGCCTGTGAAAACAGCAACTTGTTAGCAAGGCACCTTAGAATAGATGGAGTAGTAAACTTAGTGGAAGGTTAAGGGTCAGATGGGGCCAATCCCTTAACCCACCACGTGGCCAAGATGGCGGATTCAAGATGGCGAATTTCTGAAAGAATGCAAAGAAAGCCTGAATAGATTAAGCCTACATTGGCTAGCCTTTGAGAGGGAACCTAGAGGGGGGTCCCTGGGACCCAGCCTGCGTCGCACTCTTCAAGGCACAAGCCAAAAAGTTGTAGAAAAAAAGGGTAGAAAGTTGCCCATGAATGGCAGAGAGAGCAAAGAGCCTGAAATTAAACTTCTGACCATTTACCATTGCAGTAGCAAAAACTGTGCTTCTGAGAATGGCATAAAAATGAGGCTCTCTGGCTTTCCAGGGAGCGCGGGAGACATTTCAAAGGGGTTTCACGGCTCAGGCGTGATTCGTAGCACCCCATTAAATGAGTAGAGTCAGTCTGGTGAGTGAAGGAGAGCTGACCAGGCAGAAGCGGCGTCCCGAATTCCCCCAGAGCCCTCTAGAGAGAAATGGCCAAGCCCCCAAAGCCAAGCATCCTCAGTTTCAGAGGTGACCGCCTTTCAGCTAAAGGCCGTAGGAGCTCTCTGGCGTGGCGCCACGTCTGGACAGAGACTGAGTGACAGAGAGCCGTAGAGTAGTTTCACTCACCAGAGTAGAGAAGTGTGGACATGGATGTGAAGGCAGCAATGGTATCGATGCGTTGATTCCGCCACAGACAGACTGGTTCGCAAAAGGCCGTCAGAACTGCGGGTATTCCTCAGAGCAAAAAGGGAAGAACAAAAAAAAAAAAAAAAAAGGAGGAAAAAAACAGAGAAATCCCAGCTATCCTGACTTTAAGCCTTTATCCGAGTCACGGCACCATTTATGTTAGGTTTTTAAAAAGAGGTAACCGAGTTAGAACAGCACCAGCACGCACGTGGTATTCAGATAAGGGGTTTATTCAGTAGACCTGCTGGGACCAGGCAAGGGTGGCACTCCACGTGGCTGGGAAAGGCCTGGGAATGAGAGAGAGCTGGGAAGAGAGGAAAGAGAGAGAAAAGAGCAGAGAGAGGGGTAAGAACAGTAGCACTCACGTGGTATTCAGGTAAGGGGTAGACCTGCTGGGACCAGGCAAGGTTGGCACTCCACGTGGCTGGGAAAGAGAGAGAGCAAGAGAGCAAGAAAAGAGCAGCAAGAGCTAGAAACGAACAGAGAGAGAAAAAAGAGAGAAAGAGTCTGGGCCTGGGCTAGCCCTTATGTAGGGTATGGGTGGGGAAAGGTGTGGCCACATCAAATTCAGATGTGACCTCAGCAGATGCAGACGTGACCTCTTCCAGGTGTCCCAGTTGCCTAGGTAACGCAGGTACTGGGTGGAGACTTTGCTGCGAGGAGGGTGGAGTCTGCTCGCCATCCAGGAGAGGACCTTACAGGAAGAAGCCCATGTTATGCGTATCACAAAGAATAAATTGTTTTCAAAGGAAAAAAATAAAAGCCCCCAACAAAGATTTGTTCTTCCAAGCCGGGCGCTGGTGGCTCACGCCTGTAATCCTAGCTACTCAGGAGGCTGAGATCTGAGGATCGCGGTTCAAAGCCAGCCCGGGCAGGAGAGACCGTGAGACTCCTATCTCCAATAAACCACCAGAAAACCGGAAGTGGCGCTGTAGCTCAAGTGGTAGAGCGCTCGCCTTGAGCTGAAGAGCTGAGGGACAGCGCCCAGGCCCAGAGTTCAAGCCCCACGACCGACCAAAAAAAAAAAAAAAAAAAAAGATTTGTTCTTCCAGTCCTGGAGCTTGAACTCAGGGCCTGGCCATTGTCCCTGAGCTGTTTTTGCTCAAGGCTAGCGTTCGGCCACTTGAGCCCCAGTGCCACTTCTGGCTTTTTCTGTGTGTGTGGCGTACTGAGGAATGGAACCCAGGGCTTCCTGCATGCTAGGTGAGCGCTCTACCATGGAGCCACATTCTCAGCTAGGATGATTTCCCCCCTAAACTCACATGGCCCTTCCTCAGATAAATAGGAAGTAGGGGCTGTGGTGAAAATGAAGAACAAGTCTGGGTCACACAGAAATACTCTTCCCACACCCCTAGTTGAAGTTTCTCTTCTAGCATTCGGGGATGAGAAAGGGAGAGGGGAGTCCCGAGAAAGGAGGACCAAGAATGGAGGCCCCCTGAGCCCCACAGCCTCCCCCACACAAGTGGTCCTCCGGATTCCGATCTTACCTGACTCAACATGGAGTCTCCACTGTCTCCCCACCCCTGCAAGGCTCAGGGTCAAATAGAAGTCAGCCCTGGCCTCAGCCCATATCCAGACTGGAAGCTTCTAGTCCCAGACTGGCTTCTGCCTCTGACTGCCCCGAGTTAGGCCAAACCTACCACTCACCACTATGTCGGTGGTGATGTCCTCGGAGTCCACACGGATGGATTCCAGGAAGAAGGTCTAAGGCAAAGAGCAGAAGCAGCAGGGTAAACAGGGCGGAAGGAGGCGGGGCGATTGCTCTGGGATCTTCCTCCTTGGAGCTCTCCCGTCCAACCAGGGCCATGCTGACCCGAAGCCTTGGCCTGGGGTGATTCAAGATGGAGGAGCATGGGACTAAAGGAGGTACTGCTTTATCTTGGAGCACTTGAAAATTCCAATTATATTTGGCCCATGCCAATCCCAAACCCTACATGCAATGCCTTTTCTTGTTGCTCTCGGCCATGAGCACTATCCCTGAGCTCTTTTGCTCAGGGCTAGCTAGCTCTATACCACCTGAGCCACGGGGCCACTACTAGTTGTCTGGCCGTTCATTGAGGATAAGAGTCTCGCATGTGGGGGAAGGAGAAGGATTGGGATTGGGGGGGGGGAGGCTGGGAAGGGATGTGAAGGGTAAACAAAGGAGGAGGCTGCAATGCTTGGTAAGAAATGTATGCATTATCCTGCCCATGTAATTGTAACTCCTCTGTACAGTATGTTCACAAATAAAATTAAATTAAATTAAAAAAAAAAAAGAGTCTCGCATGCTTTCCTGCCTGGGCTGGCTTGGAACCACAATCCTCCAGATCTCAGCTTCCTGAGTAGCAGGTGCTATGTGCTGAGTCCTTGAGAAGAGAGGGTCGGGCTGTTTTTCAAAGGGTGCTGTGTGCCAAGTCTTTTACATAGGGTGCTGTCTGCTGAGTCCTTCAAAGGGTGCTGTGTGCCGAGTCCTTCAGTGGGCCCTATATGCTTAGTCCTCCACTGGGGGCATTCTGTCCTCCGGCCCGAGCTCCTCCTGACTATTCAGGGTGGCTGACGTCTGAGGCACGCGGTTCGGAGCCGGCCGGGGTGGCAAAGTCCGCGCGACCGAGAGTGGAGCCGTGGCCCCACGGGTAGAGCGCCACGCAGCCCAGCCAGGGGACACACCGCCTCCGGAACGCGGGTGCCGAGCCGCCGGGCCCGCCCGAGCCCTCTTCCCGACCGCACCGACCGGAAGTGCGGCTCAGGAGGCGCGCATCCTCGGCGGCACGCCTCCGGAAGTGGATCCTGCGGCGCCAGTTTCCCGTGGCCCGCGGTGCGAGGAGGAGGAGAAGGAGGAAGGGCGGCCGACTCCCACCTGTGTCTCCCAGCTGAGCCGTGGTGGGCGACCCCTTGAGCCACAGCGTCACTTCCGGTTTTCTGGTGGTTCATTGGAGATCTGAGTGTCACAGTCTTTCCTGCCCGGGCTGGCTTTGAACCGCGATCCTCAGATCTCAGCCTCCTGAGGAGCTGGGATGCCAGGCGTGAGCCCCGGGCGCCCGGCTGCTTTGTGTTTTTAAGCTGGCAATTTCTGCTAATGCCTGGGATTAGGGGTCCAATGAGAGGGACGATTTCAGCCGCCAAACGATGATGTTCAGAGTGGCCCAGGCAGAGCTCCCAAGCCAGATCGTCTCCTGCTCTGAACGTCGTGCCTTGACTGCCTTTCTCTGGCAGCTGCTGATTCTCCTCCAACTCTCTCTAGGGTGACCACCACGGTGGAGGACATCGTGGGGAGCAGAGATTGTGACCTCTCCCTCCCCAACCTGCCAGCTGTGTCCAGAGACGATTCCCAGCACCTGCCCTGGAATCTGGGAGATTCAGAGACCCGGGAGCCCTCCAGGATCCTCTCTCTGCAACATGAAACTTGGGGGCCGGATGTGGTGGACCCTCCTGTCTGGCCCCAGGCGGAGGAGAGGAGACCCCTTGAGCCGGGCCTTTGGCTCACAGCAGCCTCATTCACACCCGACCGGGGAATCAAGTGCCACAGAGCTGGTCCGCCGCTGGACAGAGATCTTTGAGAAGAGAGGCATCCCAGAGGCCCAGGAATCCAGCCAGTACATCGTGGCTCATGTCCTTGGAGCCAAAACAGTTAAGAGCAGTGGTATCAGGAGGGCGGGTAGAGGGAGGAGGAACTGTGGAAGAGCTATACAAGGTTTTGTCCCACCTCACTGAGGATGCTTAGCCGAATGGGACGGGACTTTTCTGCAGTACTGTCATAGACTGATGCTCATTTATTTCTCCAACAAACAGTTACGGTGTGTGCCAGGCTCCAGAGGGTCATAGACAATGAAAGGTTCCAGGGCCAGTTCCACAGCACATGAAGAAACCTTGGTTTGAGCTGGATGCCGCTGCTTCACGCCTGTCATCCTAGCTACTTAGGAGGCTGAGATCGGAGGATCGAGGCTTAAGGCCCAGACAGGAAAGCCTGTAAGACTCTTACCTCCAATCAGCTACCAAAAAGAAAAAGCCAGAAGTGGATCTGTGGCTTAAGACTTAGTCTGCTAGCCCTGAGTAAAAAGGCACAGGGACAGCACCCAGTCTCTGGGTTCAAGGCCCGGGACTGGCAAAAAGAGAGAGAGAGGAGAGGGAAGGACGGAGGGAGGAAAGGAGGAAAAGAAGGAAGAAGGGAACACGCAAGCCTTGGTTTGGAGTCCCCAGATCAAGGGAGCCAACCATTCACAGCCTCTGTGGGGACAGTTTCAGAGCCTAAAGCCAGTATGTAGGACCAAGCCACTGACCCCTTCGCAACTTCATGACATCCACGAGCTGTGTAGTCTCCGACTGCAGAGGTAAGCAGCCTCGGGTACACCCTAGAGCTCTGTGTGGGTCACAGGGTCTCAGTCTCCCCTGGCCCCACCGAGTATATATGGTCAGAGAAGAAGAAAGTGTCTGAGGGCTAGGGAGGTATGGGGTGAGGGAGTGTCGAGAGGGGGGGGGCCGAGGGATAAGTGGGAAGATGAAGAGGGAGGGCGATCCCAGATCAGGTGTCTCAGGACATCGGAGCCACGACCTGACAGCCTAGACCACGCCACACCGCTAGTAAAAGTCCTGCACCTTGGGTCCACTATTGACCACCTGGCTATGGTCCACCACAGGATGCCCGTGCAGTACATCCTTGGAGACTGGGACTTTCGTGGGCTCAATCTGAAGATGACCCCCCCGGTGTTCATTCCTCGGCCAGAGACAGAGGTAAGCATGCCCACTGGCTCAGGACAGCCTGGGAGTCAGGGGACCCGTGTTGCTCGGAGACTTCCTCTAGGGGGCGCTAGCGCCCCATGGCTGCCATTCTCAGAGACAGAGGTGGGTCTCTTTGCTGGCTCAGCCTTTTCTCTACAGGGCAGAGCTGGGATTCAGAGAGGACAGACTGAAGGTGGGGCAGGGCTGGGAAGAGGCTGGTGGGAAGATCAGAGGCACTGGGCTCTGAGCAGAATGTTCCTGGGATGGATCAGACCTTTTCACCTTCCCGATAGAGAGGGACCTACAAACTCCCCCCTCCCCCCATCTTGATAAGGTCCAGGAACCCTCAGTAGGAGATTGAATTTGAACGTCCTGACTTCATGTGTGGTGGGTCCCATCTAAGACCGCCATGATCTAGGACATAGAGTACAGAGACTCAGAGCCGGCTGGGGTATTCTGCGAGTCTCCAGTATTATGCCTGAGCTTTGAGCTCCCGTGTGCCCACCCGCTTCCCTTTCTTGGGTGGGTCTATGCTAGAAAAAGCTTGAAACTAGGGCCTGGGTCCTATCCCATGTCTGTTATGCTCCAAGCTAGCACTCTACCATTTGAGCCATTTGGTTGTTTCATTGAAGATAAGGGTCGCATGGACTTTCCTGCCAGGGCTGACAGCTGACTGCAGTCCTCAGGTCTCAGCCTCCTGAGGAGCTGGGATGGCAAGCATGGAAATACATCTTTGGCTGGGTGCCAGTGGCTCACGCCTGTCAACCTACTACTACTCAGGAGACTACTACTACTAGCTACTCAGGAGACTGAGATCTGAGGTTCACTGTTCAAAGCCAGCCTGGGCAGGAAAGTCCATGAGACTCTTTAACTCCAATAAACCACCAGAAAACCGGAAGTGGCGCTGTAGGCTCAAGCGGTAGAGCGCTCGCCTTGAACTGATGGTGCCCAGGCCCAGAGTTCAAGCCCCACGACCCATAAAGAAAAAGTAAAACATCGTTGGCTGCAAGAGATGGTGAAGGGGTTGGGGGGGTGCTGTGGTTGGGAAACCAGATGCTGGCCTCAGTGCACAGACATTTCTAAGAACTCCTCAGGTTTGCCCCAGTGTGAAGCCACAGCACAGTGGGCGGTACCTTACCAAGAACTCAAGAGGACGTGGCCTGTGGCCACGTGGCCTGTGGGCGAATGGGTGCAGGGGTGGGATCGTAGTGTCTATATTCTCTCCATCCATTGAAGGATGGTTTTGGATGCTGGGTGTCAGAGTCTGAAGTAAAGCATTGCAGGTGGTTTGTGGCCTGATGAGTCGAGTTTCCCCTGGTTCTAAGAAGGTCCCTGAAGCCGGGCGCTGGTGGCTCACGCCTGTCATCCTAGCTACTCAGGAGGCTGAGATCTGAGGATCAGGGTTCAAAGCCAGCTTGGGCAGGAAAGTCATTGAGACTTTATCTCCAGTGAACACACCAGGAAACAGGAAGTGGCGCCGTGGCTCAAGTGGTAGAACGCTCACCTTCAACTGAAGAGCTGAGGGACAGCGCCCAGGCCCAGAGTTCAAGTCCCAAGACAAACAACAAAAGGGAAAGGTGGCTGAGTGTTCCCCAGAGCAGTGTGTACAGTAGGTAATGCCATGCTGGGTCATCAGCCATTCGGGATGTGTGAGAGGCTCCGAGTAGTGTCTGCAGTCGGTGTGAGGACAGTACTACCACCCTCTCGGGGGTGGCATGTGATCCGAATGGAGGGTGTTCAGAGTGCTCAGAGACAGCTGCTCAAGGACTTGTGCTGTCCTTGTGTTTGTGTATGTGTGTGTTTAGAGGTAGAAGATCTGGGCCTTCCAACTCAGGGCCTGGGTGCTGTCTCTGAGCTTCTGTGCTCAATGCTAGTGTGTTGCAGGGGCTGGTTTTGAACCATGATCCACAGATCTCAGCCTCCTAATAGCTAGGATAACAGTGCTGGCCGTGTGTGTGTGTGTGTGTGTGTGTGTAGAAATGGGTTGTAACAAGGAGGGCCGGACCGTGTGTGTGTGTGTGTGTGTGTGTGTGTGTGTGTGTGTGTGTGTGTGTGTGTGTGTGTGTGTGTGTGTGTGTGTGTGTGTGTGTGTGTGTGTGTGTGTGTGTGTAGAAATGGGTTGTAACAAGGAGGGCCGGACCCTTTGGTAACTTCTGAGAGTATGGCCAGCACATAGACAGGATGCCAGCCCTGCTGGTATGGAGTGCACCAGGGGAGGTCAGACTCCAGGTCTTCTCATCATGATGTCTGATGGGCGAGGCCAAGCCTATTTTAAGTCTTGACCTGTGATCTTCAGATCTCAGCCTCCCGAGCAGCTAGGATTATAGGCATGAGCCTCTGACACCCGGGCCTCTGGTCCTTTTAGGTACATTAGGGTTTGAACTCAAGGCCTGATGCTCGCTAGTCAGGTATTCTACCATGCGAGCCGATCCTTTCTTTTTTTTTTTTTTTTTTTTGGTTGGTCGTGGGGCTTGAACTCTGGGCCTGGGCGCTGTCCCTCAGCTCTTCAGCTCAAGGTGAGCGCTCTACCACTTGAGCTACAGCGCCACTTCCGGTTTTCTGGTGGTTTATTGGAGATAGGAGTCTCACGTTCTCTCCTGCCGGGCTGGCTTTGAATCGGGATCCTCAGATCTCAGCCTCCTGAGTAGCTAGGATTACAGGCGTGAGCCACCAGTGCCCGGCTCAAGCCGATCCTTTCTGTCTTGGGCATTTCTGAGATAGAAACCCGATCTATGTATTTGTGACAGGTATGTGCCACCATGCCCGGCCCTCTGTAGTTGGGATGGTAGCCATGTGGTGACGTGCTCAGTCATCGATGTAGATGGATTCTCACGATCTCTTAGTCCACGGCAGCTGATTCTTGACCACAGGCGAGGCTCTGGGTTGGGCCTCGACCATTGAACCTCAGTCTCCTCTCGGGACAGTTGTGCAGAAACAAGGGATTAACATAGAGATCTCTGGCACAGAGCGGGGCGGCCATACGGTTCTCTCTCGGCAATCCTCTGAGCAGATAACGGGAAGATAACAGCTGGGGTGTATTATTTACTTAGTCATACAACACGCATGGGCTTATGAAACAAACATGGCCCTCTTTTATCCTTACCCTGTTCCCAAGAGGAAGGGGATCCTTCACTGTGTTCAGTTTTGCAGCTGGGGAAATGGGGGCACAGGGAAGCTGGGTGACCTACTCATGACCCCCAGCTGACAGGAAGCTCGGCCTGACATCTTTCCTAACACCACCTAGGACAATGGGTACCGTTAAGTCCACTTCTCTTTTTTTGGGAGTCGTGGGGCTTGAACTCTGGGCCTGGGCACTGTCCCTGTGCTCTTCAGCTCAAGTGTAGTGCTCTACCACTCGAGCCCACAGCGCCACTTCCGGTTTTCTGGTGGTGTATTAGAGAAAAGAGTCTCACAGACTTTCCTGCCCAGACTGGCTTTGAACCACAATCCTCAGATCTCAGCCTCCTGAATAACTAGGTTGACAGATGGGGGCCACTGGCGGTGCCCAGTTAAGTCCAGTTCTGAGTCTCTTCCACCCCGCTCTCCCCTCACAGGAACTGGTTGAATGGGTGCTGGAGGAGGTGGCCCAGCGTCCCCACGTGGCTGGAACCCAAGGCGGCCCCCTCATTCTGGAGGTGGGCTGTGGGTCAGGAGCTGTCTCGCTCAGCCTGTTGAACCAGCTCCCCCAGGTAAGCCTCTCTGTGCCCCGCCAAGGCCGAGACGGTTATCCATCGTCCATCCCGTGAGTCCCTCCCCACGTCCTTCCACTAGACACTCAAGGAAAGCGGATGAGGAGGCGTCACGCTGTCCCGCCCCCCCCCCCCCCCCAGCCTGGCGTGATCCCGAGACTCCAATCCTAACCTCCCCCATCTGGCCAGACCCTGGCTATGAGGGGAAAAAAGATACTCCGTGTCTTCTTACCTTTGCTGGAGTGTGTCGTTTTGGGGTGTGTGGGGGGTGCACAGAGGAATGTCCCCAGGCCTGACACCTCCCCGGGGAACATTTGTTCTTGTGACAGAGCCAAGTCATCGCCGTAGATAAGGAGGAAGCCGCCATCAGACTGACCCGGGACAATGCTCGAAGGTAGCTAGGCTGTGTCAGACCCACCCATGTCTGCTTCCCACTCCCAACAAGGGGGGTGTAGTGCGGCACTGGCCCTACTGGCTTTGGATGGTGGGGTCCAGTGCTGGCGGCTCCCGCCCATCATCCTGGCCCCAAGTCCAAGCTCTAGGACTTCCCCCCAAAAAATACTAAAATCGGGGCTGGGAAGGTGGCTCAGTGGTAGAGCGCTTGCCTTGCATGCCTGAGACCCTGGGTTCGATTCCTCAGCACCACATAAGCAAAATGAAAAAAGCCGGAAGTGGCGCTGTGGCTCAAGTGGTAGAGTGCTAGCCTTGAGCTGAAGAGCTGAGGGACAGCGCCCAGGCCCTGAGTTCAGGCCCCACGACCGGACCCAAAAAAAAAAAAAAAAAAAAAACAAAAAAATACTAAAATCAATGAATAATGGGCACTAGATATCTTACTGCCAGAAAGGATGGATTCATTCTCCTCTCTGGTCCTTGTAGCAAAAGGTAAGGGGCTTCCCTTGCTGTTCCCCTAAACCTCTCCCTCTCTCCTTTCTCTCTCCAGGCTTCGGTTGCAGGATAGAATTCAGATCATCCCCCTGGATGTGACGTCAGGTACCCTCCCCCACCCGCCTTCCTTGGGGTGGGGGGTGGAGCCTGGATGTGCTCCCCACCGGGATGATGAGGCGCCCCAGAGATGGGGGTAGGGATTCCCGACAACCACATGCGCGCACACACACACACACACACACACACACACACACACGCACACACACACACACCTTTCCCAAGGTCTCCTTGGCTTACCTAACCTAAGAGAGGATCTTTTTTTTTGGGGGGGGGGGTCTGGTAGTAGTAGGGCCTGAACTCTGGGCTTGGGCGCTGTCCTTCAGCTCAAGGCTAGCGCTCTACCTCTTGAGCCACTTCCAGCTTTTTTCTTATGTGGTGCTGAGGAATCGAACCCAGGGCCTCGAGCATGCAAGGCAAGTGCTCTACCACTGAGCCACCTTCCCAGCCCCTAAGAGAGGATCTTTATCCCCTTTAATTGATTATTTTCACTTGGGCTTGTTTGTTGACACGAGATATACAGAAGCTCAGAGGAAAGGCTTGGGTGCCCGACACCCACGGCTCAATCTCACGCCTGTCATCCCAACTACTCTGGAGGCTGAGATCCAAGGATCGCGGTGCGAAGCCAGCCGTAAGCTGGAAAGCCCATGAGACTCTTCTCTCCAAGGAACCACCAAAAAGCCAGAAGTGGAGCTGTGGCTCAAGTGGTAGAGCACCTGCCTGGAACACGAAAGCTCAGAGAGACAGCTCCCAGATCCTGAGTTCAAGCCCACACAAAGCAACGGCCCCCGTCTTGTCGCCCACAGACCGCCTGGGCCTTGTGCACGTCTCTCACGAAGAGTGATTACAGGCACAGGGTGGAATCAGGCATCAGAGCCTGCAGGAGTCGGGTGGCGGGAGCCGGGCCTTCCCCTCTGTGCGCTCTCAGTGCTCATTGGCTGGAAGGCCGAGCGCTACAAGGCTGGCGGCCTGCAGAGGAGAGAGAGGCTCCCGCCTTGCCCGGGCGATCGGAGCAGACTTCTTAGAGGCAGCACTGGAAAAGGGGTCTCGCTTCAGAGAGGATCCGACAGGAAGCAGAGCAGGGACGTCTTAGATAAAACACACCATACCAGAGCGTGTGTGTGTTTCCAGCCAGGGCTGCCAGTAAGAAACTGTGGGTACAGATCTGCAAGACCGTCCAGAGACAGGCCTGAGGTGTCACATTAGAACAGCTATCCAGGGCTGGAAACCTGGCTTAGCGGTAGAGTGCTTGCCTACCATGCCCGAAGTCCCGGGTTCGAGTCCTCATTCCGCAGACACAGAAAAAGCCGGAAGTGGCACTGTGGCTCGGGTGGTAGAGCGCTTGCCTGGAGTGAAAGAAACTCAAGGACGGTGCCCAGGCACCGAGTTCAAGCCCCACGACCGTCAAAAAACCCAGCTACCCAAGGGACCTTGGTGACAGGTGGCGGGCTATGCCCTGTAGCTCTTAGTAGATCCATCCATGCTTTGTGTCTCCTTCTTTGACAGAGGGGAACTGGACACCCCTTCTGCCCTGGGCACCCCTGGATCTGGTCGTCAGCAACCCTCCCTACGTCTTCCACCAGGATATGGAGCAACTGGCCCCAGAAATCCTCAGGTACCGGGTAGGGGTGGATACAGGGCAGGCCCGGGGAGGCCTAGCGGGTCTGATCAGCCCCGGAGGACCACGCCATCTAGAGGAGGCGGGTGGGAGCTTAGGGGTAGATCTGGAGGGGCGCTACCCACATTCCCAGCCTCCCTTTTCTTTCCCCGAGGGAGGTAGAGGAGTGTCTATCTCCTGGGTCCTAAGGAGGACTAGGTAGAAATTCTAAAGAATGAGGCACTGGAAGCCGGGCACCCGTGGCTCACGCCTGTCATCCTGGCTACTCGGGAGGCTGAGATCTGGAAGGTCATAGTTCCCAGCCTGGGAAGGAAAGTCCCTGAGACTCTCATCTCCAATCTCCAACTGGAGGTGGCGCTAGCCTTGAGGGCAGACAGACATCATGATCAGTACCCAGGCCCCGAGTTCAAGCCCCATAACCGATCAAAAAGAAAAAGTGGATGCAGTGAAGCCCTCATAGAAAGTGCTCAGTAGTCATATTACAGAAGACCGAGGCCAGGAGAGGGAAAGCGCCTCGTCTAAAGTTCCAGAAGCACTTGGCTGGAAAGCCGGGACTAAAACCCTCCTCCTCCTAGCTTTCCCACCCTTCTTTTCCACTGGGGAGAACCAGAGGTAGGTGGGCAGCTCCCCGATGGGTAAGGAGCGCCCGTGTGTTTCAGGGTGTTCGCATCCTCCTTTCTAGCCTCTCGGGAGCAGGCAGGACCCGCTCCAGACCGCCCAGGGCCCACGCACAGGAAATAGCCTGGGACTGGAGACCCCAACCCACACCCAGGAGACCTGGCCCTGCCCATAGCGGATGGCTCAATAGGAGATGTCACCATTTAGGGGATCACTTCCCTGGGTCCCCATTCTTGCCTCTCATCCCAGAATCTTAAGCTCCAGGAGGCCCTGCCTTTCTGGGCCCGTTCCTCCTTAGGGACTCTGACTGCCCGCCATCATCACATTCAGGTACGAAGACCCCGTGGCCCTGGATGGCGGGGAGGAAGGCATGGACGTCATCTCCAGCATCCTGACCCTGGCCCCCCGGATCCTGAAGGATTGTGGGTACGGATGGGATGGGTTGTTTAGATCTGTCCCCAGCAGCCTCCTCCCCTCCCAGAGCGTCCGGGGCGCGTCCTGGCCGTCTCTCTGCACCCGGCCCAGGCAAGCCAGGAGTTCAAGGCCCGCCCCTGCCCGCTTGAGCTGACCCACGTCTCCTCCACGTAGAAGCATCTTCTTGGAAGTAGACCCGAGACATCCCGAGCTGGTTGGCAACTGGCTCCAGAGCTGGCCCAACCCGTCCCTCCGTCTCATCGCCGTGCGCCAGGACTTGTGTGGGAGGTAATGTCTGCCCGGCCCTTGGTTCCCACGGCTGCCCGGGGCCTTACGCTCTCCAGCCGTTCCACCCCCTGCGCCTTCTCCCGGAGCCTGGATGCTACCCCCCCCCAAACACACACACACACACACACACACACACACACACACACACACACACACTCACACTCACACTCACACTCCCATTTCTTCAGGCCCCGGTTCCTGCACGTGCAGAAGTCCAGGCCGTATGTGTGATTGATAGTCCCATGGAGACTTCTAGGAATTCCACACGCAGTGCCCGACAGGGCTCTCCATGACTCCAGGTGCCTGTGGAGATGTCGCCTCCCGTCACTCCCCCACGTGGACTCCCCGTTTCTAGGAGACGCCTCCGTGTGTGTTTACAACTCACTTGCTGACTGGGCCTAGACCCTGAACTTTGGTTCTGGGATACGTTCGGTTCCTCATTCCCTGGAAAGGACAGGGCCAAGGGTCATTCACCCACAATCCTGGGGTTGTGCGTGACACTCACTCAACTGCAGGCTTGAGCCGGCGAGTCTACCCGAGGATCTGTGACATGGATTTGATCTGGCTCAGTCCAAAACACATTGTGATGAAATGTGGTTTTTTGTTTGTTTGTTTTTTGTCAGTTGTGGGGCTTGAACTCCAGGCCTGGGCGCTGTCCTTCAGCTCTTCAGCTCAAGGCGAGCGCTCTACCACTGGAGCCATGGTGCCACTTCCGGTTTTATGGTGGTTTCTTGGAGATTAAGAGTTTCACGGACTTTCCTGCCCAGGCTGGCTTTGAATCATGATCCTCAGTTCTCAGCCTCCTGAGTAGCTAGGATGACAGGGGTGAGCCACTGGCGCCCAGCTATGAAATGTGTTTTAAGGAAATGTGTTTTAAGTTCGGGCTGTGCTTAAGACCTGGAGTGATCTCCTTTCCTCCCCTTAGTTACTGTCATTTTATTTATGTAGATCGAGGGGCTTAAGACTCTGGGCCGGGCCGCTGTCCCTCGGCTCTTTGACTCAAGGCCGGCGCTCTACCTCTTGAGCCACAGTGCCACTTCCCGCTTTTTCTGTTTGTGTGATACTGGGGAGTCGAACCCAGGGCTTCATGCGTGCCAGGCGAGCACTCTACCACTAGGTCACATAGCACTCTCCTTGTTTGAGCCACAGCTCCACCTCTCTACCGTTTGAGCCAAAGCTTCCCTTTGGGCTTTTGGGTGGTGCCTTGGAGATAAGCCCAGGTTGGCTTTGAACTCAAATCCTCAGATTGAGATCACAGGCGAGAGCCTACTCCTGCCCCGCCGCCATGCCTGGCGAAATGTCGGTTTGAGTGGGGATGTAGGGAAACATGGCCTCGCCTTCATTTTTATTTACAAGTATGAACTCATAAGAAAAGAGGGAAATAAAAAGAAGACGAGGAAGGAGAGAGGCAGGGAGTAGGAAAAAGAGAAGGAAGGGAAAGTGGTGAAGGAGGGAGGAAGGAAAGGAAAAGGAGCCAGGCAGAGGTGGCTCATGCCCGGCATCCTAACTATGTAGGAGGCTGAGATCTGAGGATCGTGGTTCAAAGCCAGCTTGGGCAGGAACATCCATGAGACTCTGCTCCCGTGAACCATCAGAAAAACTGAAGCTGAGTTGTGGCCAAAAGCGGTAGAGTGCCAGCCTCTAGCAAAAGAGCTTGGGGACAGCGCCCTGGTCCTGAGTTCAAGCCCCATGACCGACAGAGAGGAGAACACGGGTGGGACGGAGCCGTGGATCACTGTCACACCCGCATGACCGCTTCCTCTCTGAAACCTGCGGCCCCATGGCCAGCGGCTCCTCCTCAAACCGAAGACACGGGCTCAGGGGCTACCCCAGCCCCCTTGATGGTGATTTCCCAAGGTGGGCTGACTGGGGGGGAATCTGGGCCGCTGTGAGAAGCCAGAGTTTCTCTGGTTCTGGGTACCTTCGCTTCTGGGAAGTTCGGCTATGCCTTGGAAAGAGAAAAATGAGAAGCAAAACCCTTTAAGGCATCACACACACACACACACACACACACACACTTTCTGTCTTGCGCTGACACACACACACACACACACACACACACTTTCTGTCTTGCGCTGAGTCACAGCTGAGCGCCTGGCACCTCGGCCTCCCTTGGGGCCACCTGTGTGGAGCAGAATCCAGGTCGGGTGAGGACACAGCATCTACCACACGTCATGGGTTTTCCCGCCAAGGCTGGCTTCAAACCATGATCCTCCAATCTCAGCCTCCCCAGTAGCCAGGATAACAGGCAGGAGCCCGGAAGGACAAGTTCTGATAGCGCTGACCCTGAGATCCCAGGACAGATGCTCCCAGTCACTCAGTCCGGTCCAGGCCCCAGGTCCTGTGCCTACGGCCCACCTGCAGCCTCCCCTGGGCTCCGATGAGGGTGGGGGGAATCTGGGTGGCCTGAGGCAGGGGCTGGGCTTCTGTCGTGGGGGAGGGGCCGTCTTCTTTTCCCTCAGCTTCCCTCACAGCTGACATTGGTGAATGCAGGGCACCCCACCGGCTGTGCCATGCCAGACCCATGCCTTTCCCAGACAGCAGACGGGCTGGAAAGTCTCTCCCTCTGCCCAGCTTCCAAACAGCCAGAAGCAGAAAGTGGTGATTTGAGCACAAAAAACCCCAACAGGGGGACTGAGGAGCCTAAGGAGGGGAGACACCTGCAATTGGGGAGGGCTTCCCAGGGGTGGAACCCGATCAGAGGCCTCGGCACTCCGTCCCTGACCCCCTGTGGGTCACGGGCTGTCCCCTGAGCCTCTCTCGCGGAACGGACACACGGATTCCGGGAAGCGCCCGCTCACCCTGCAGGGCCGGGGCAGCAGTGGCTTTCCCAGAACCCAGGATGCACCGTGCTGGGCGGCCTGGGACAGGGAGGAGTGACCTCAGGAGGGGGCTCTGCAGGGAGGACCCCAGGGCCAGACACGGGCTCAGGCTGCCAGGTGATCACACAAAGCTAAGGGACAAGAGATGGGGAAGGGGAAGGTGGCAGAGTCCCGATCGGCCACAGGGAATGGCCACGTGTGGACAGAAAGGAAGTTTGCAGCCCCAGCCCCACATTTCTACCGGCTGACAGTTCACGCTGCACCTCCTCACCCCATCAGCCTGCTGTCCCCAGACCCAGCGGGGACAGGAATGTCTGTGAGACTCTTATCTCCAATAAACCACCACAAGACTGGAAGTGGTGCTGTGGCTCAAGCGGTAGAGCACTCGCCTTAAGCTGAAGAGCTTAGGGACAGTGCCAAGGCCCAGAGTTCAAGCCCCACGACCAACATCAAAGTTTTTTTAAATGTCACTTGCCTGTTTATAACTGAATAAATCCCTTTCTCTCACACACACATCCACCCTCACCTCCCAGCCTTTGGAACTGGGCTTAGTGGGGGGGATGGGGGGGGAGAGGACTCCCCTTCCCTCCCCCACAATCTTCTCAAGGTCATTGGGCTTCTCCCCGGGTGTGTCTCCCACCCCCACCGAGCCGGCCCCGCCCACTTGCCTGGACCTGCCAGGGCACCGGTTGAGCAACCGGTTCCCCAGAAGCGTGGAAAGCTGTTGGGTTTAAAATTAACTCCCCCCTCCCGCCGCCCTCCTCTGATTTCTTGGAAGAGAAGCTCAGCTCTTCCTGGGAAGAGGCTTTCGGCGGTGGCGGCAGCTGCTGTAATTCTGACAAACACACCTCACCCAGGGTGGGGGCGGGGATGGTCCTGTCAAGCCTTCTTGCCCTTGCAGGGCACCCCAGATCTACTAGCCGAGATCCAGACTGGGGATGATGATCGTTAGGTTGCCGATGAGGGGTGCTGTTGTGGACCCCTCCCCACCCCGCCCTGCTCTCCCTCCCCAAGTCCACAATTCCCAGCCAGACACTGGGGATCTGAGTAGAAAGGGACAGGGTGGCCGGTCACCCTAGCTGCTCGGGAGGCTGAGATCTGTATCTCCCTGAACTCTCTCACTTTCAAGTTAATTTTGGTCAGTCCCAGGGCTTGAACTCAGGGCCCTCTTTGTGCCCAAGGCTTGGGCCAGTCTTTCTGGTCATCTATTGGAAATGAGGGCCTCAGGGGGGCTTTTCTGGCCCGGGCTGGCTTCCAATGCCATCCTTGGATCTCGGCCTCGCGGGCAGCTAGGATGACAGGTGTGAGCCACCGGCGCCCCGTTTGGGAACATTTGTCTCCAGGATTTTTCTGTCTCTCTAACTCCTCCTTTCACGATCGCCCACTGGAAAGAATGGAGGAAAACAAAGGCTCGCCAGCCAAGTAGAAAGGTCATCACGCGCGCGTGCACACACACACAGGCTGGGGGGGGCGCGGGCTGGGGGTGAAGTTACTTCCTGGGAGGGGGGTCAGGGGCATTTTTGAAAACACAGCCTGGGCCCAACCCAGATGCGAGCGAAACCCACACCTGTGGACAGAGGGAGCCCGGCGCTGCACAGACCGGCTGGCCCAGTCTGGTCTGCGGGTGGGTGCCGGATGCCAGGAGAGTCCCTGGAGACAGCCTGCGGAGAGCCTTTCCAACCACGTGGTCCGGCATCTCTGGGGGCCAGTGACTCAGCAGGTGACCCCACCATCACCTCCAATCCCCTCAACCCTGGGAAAATTGCCTCTGCCTGCTGCCACCCAGCCTGGTCCTGGAGGATCCCTCCAGCCTTTCCTCTTCTTCTTTTGGCAGTCCTGGGCCTCAAACTCAGGGCCTAGGGACCACCCCCAAGCTTCTCTGTGCTCAAGGTGGGCGCTCAGCTGGCTTCCGTGGTACTTGGGAGTTGAACCCAGGGCTTGGTGCGTGCCAGGCAAGCGCTCTACCTCACAAGGACATTCTCAGCTGCTCCAGCATTTTCCACCCATCTGGCCAGAACCAAATCAGGACTCAGACATGGGGGATTCCCCCCCCCCCCCCCCGGCCTGACAATGCCCAGGGCGACATCCGCGTCACCCCATGGAGCCATGGGCAGTGGGGTAGAAGGCTCGCTCTAGATGAAAACTGGTCTAACGGGTTGGGGTGAGAGGGCCACGTGGAAAGCCTTGGCACCCTCTGCGAGCAACCGCCCTGTACTCCAACCCAAATCTTCGGCTTCCTTAGCTCCCCCTCGGTGCTCTGCAGGTGTGCGGGACTTCAGGGAGACTGCTCCCATCCCCAGCCTATCAGTGGATGAGCGGCTTCGTGGGAGGCACACGGAAGGAGGATCGGGGCCTGGGGTTGGTCCAAGGCAAACCAGAAAACCTGACCTGAGCAGTCAATGCCCGTACCCCCTCTGCCCTCTTCGTGGTTCTGGACTCCAGAGCTGTCTCTGCCCCTCTCAGCCATGGCATGGACAGTTCCCTCCGGCTCCCATTCCTCGCTCCAGTCTTTGGGTTCCCTGCCTGGCTATCTGGGGCTCCCCCCCACCGACCCTCTCAACTGCGGGAGTGTCTTCTCTGCCGTACAACCTTGCTTTTCCTCCTTTCCCTCCCTCCCTTCTCTGCTGGTACCAGGGCTCGAACTCACACCCTTCCCAGTCTCCCTGTCAGAGATCTGATCCGCAAAACCAGGCCCCTGCGGCTCACCCGGCTACTCAGGAGGCCGCGATCTGAGGATGGCCGTTTAAAGCCAGCCAGGGCATGAGAGTCCATGAGACTCTTGGTTCCAATTCAAGACTGAAAAGAGACAAGAAGGCAGAGGTGCAGCCGTGGCCCAAGCAGCAGAGCACCAGCCTCGAGGGAAAACGCTCAAGGACAGAGTCCAGGCAGGGGCTCCAGCCCCAGGACCCGCACACCAACACAAGGCCTTTCCCGTGTGCACGTGTCTGTGTCCCGGTCCCGTGCCCGGGACTCCCATTTCCCACACACAACTGGGGATCGCGTCTCCCTCTTTCAGGGGTCGCCCGGCCGGGGAGACCAGAAGAGCGGAGCGGGCCTGGCATCCTAATGAGGCCCCACCGGAGGCTCTGTCTTACTGTGGCGACAGCAAACACACTGGCGCAGGGTGCAAGGACAGACTGGCCAGCTGGTTTGGGGGTGTCACCGTGGTTTTATGAAGTCTCCTCAGATCTGCGCCTCTCCAGCTGGCCTGGTGCCAGACGAAGACACGGATCCAGCGGCCCCCTTCCCCAAGTTGTTGGTGGTGGGCAGCCGGGGTCCTCAGGAACAACCGAAGACCCCACCACGAGTGTCTGGAGGGCCTACCCGCGGGGTGGCAGTTTGGCAGCTGGACCCGAGGGCGACCCCCAAGGAGAATAAATAAATAAATACCAGGGGCCGTGCTGGCCTGCCCAGAGCCCCTGGCCTGGCCTGTCTCTTACCCCCTCTCCCCCATGGGGGGTCTATCAAGGTGAACCCCGATTTCACATCCCCCTAGGAGCGGAGGCCAGTGGGAGGTCAGGGGCCGCCCGCCCCTGCCTGCAGGTGCAGACATCAGGACCCAGAAAGTCTCCGTTGTTTCAGGATGGCCGGGAGAAGGGGGGGGGGGGTCAGAGCCCAGCCCGCGGGGGGGGGGGGGGACACCAGGTCCCACCTCCTCTCCCCCTCCGCTGACCCGAGGTTCCTTGCGAGGGAGCCCAACGGATCCCGGGGCACCCCATTCTCCTGCTCCGATCTGGCTAGCCACCTGCGCGGAGGACGAGAGCCCCGAGTCCGGCCCGGGGTGCCTGTCCGGCTGGCCGTCTGTCTGTCCAGCTGGTGGCGTGCGGCTCCTGCGAGGCCCCGCGCAGTCAGAGGCGGAAGGGGTAGCGGCGGAGGTACTCGGTCACACGGCGGGGCAGCGGCAGGCCGTCCACGTCGCTCACCAGGCGGTGGATGAGCAGGCGGCACAGGTGCTGCAGGCTGCGGGCGCCGGCCCCGCGCACGAAGGGCCGCGCCAGTCGGAGGTGCACCGCGCCACCAGGTGGGGCTGGCTCCCCGGGCGCCACCGCCGCCGCCTCTTGTTTGGGCGCTGGTGAGGCTGGGGCGGGTGCAGCGGGGGCCGGGGCGTCAGCCGCACAGGAGGCCACATAGTGCTGCACCAGGCTGACCACGTCCGGGAAGGCCAGCAGGCGGGGCCGGGATGGACAGCTGGAGTCCAGACGGAAGCTCGAGTCGGCGTACTCGATGCGCACGTTGGTGGGGCCGCGAGCGGTCTGGACGGACAGCGTCAACAGGTAGCCCGGGTGGGCGCTGTCGCGCACCAGGAACGTCCCTTCCGGCATCTGCTGCAGGTGCTGTCGGGCCTCGCCGGCGGTGATGGGACCCCAGTACCAGCCTGGAGGAGCGAAGAGCGGGGAGGGGAGTGGTCACCATGGATGCTGGTGGAGGGCACTGGCCCGGGGCCCTTGTCTGAACTTCCCGGGAGAGGACCCCCACCCTGCCTCTCCCATCAGACTTGGGGGTGGGGTCCCAGGTCGGGCACGGGTGGCTCAGGCCTGTCGTCTCAGCTCCTCAAGAGGCTGAGATCTGAGGGGTGCGGTCGGGAGCCAACCTGGCCAGGGAAGTCTGGAGATTAACTAGCAAAAAGCCAAAAGTGGACCTGTGCCCCAAGCTGTAGCCCTGAGGAAGAAATAAAACATCCTCCACCACAAAACCCAACAATCAGGGATAGTGCCTAGGTCCTGGGTTCAAGGATCAGTGTGCACGTGCATGTGTGCACGCACGCACACGCACACGCGTGCGCGCACACACACACACACACAAGCAATGAGCCAGGCGCCAATGGCTCAGGCCTATTATCCTAGCTATTCAGGAGGCTGAGAGTTGATGATCACAGTTCAAAGCCAGCCCGGGCAAGAAAGTCCGTGAAACTCTGATCTCCAATAAATTTGTGCTGTGGCTCAAACAGTAGAGCACTCTTCTTGAGCTGAAGAGCGCAGGGGCAGCGCCCAAGCCCAGAGTTCAAGCTCATAACCGACAAAGAAAAAAAAAAAAAAAAGAAGTAACGAAAGGATTAAGCTTCTGCCAGGCACCGGTGGCTCACGCCTGTCTCAGGAGGCTGAGCTCTGAGGAACCTGGTTCAAAGTCAGTCAGGACAGGTGTGAGACTCTGATCTCCAATGAACTACCAGAAAACTAAAAGTGGAGCTGAGGTTCGGAATAGCAGAGCGCCAGCCTTGAGCGAAAGAGCTCAGGGATGGTGCCCGGGCCCCGAGTTCAAGCCCTACCACCCACTCCCCAAAAAAACAATCACCAAGCTTCCCTCATCAGACTTTCTGGGACAGGGCACTCACCAGATTCCCGGAGGTAAGAGAAGGTTTTGGCTATGCACAGCAGATCCTCTTCGGGATCCAGCACCTTTGGCTCACTCTCCGGCCGTACGGGGGTCTCCTCTGCCATCTCCTCCGGGAGGGCCCCTGCCGGCAGGGGCTGCATGGCCGGATCGGGCAGTTCTAGGGACTGGGCCCAGGGGGGCCGCCGCCCAATCCGCTCCGCAGCCAGTAAAGGACAAGATCTAGAAGAGGGAAGGTGGGCAGTGAGCAGACATCTGCTTGCCTTGTTCCCAGAGCCGACCCCCTCGATCGCTTTTCCTGGTGTACTTTTTTCCCCCCTCAGAGCTGGGATTAGAGGTGGAAGCCAGAGTATCTACGACACCCCGCTCCACTCCACTCCCGTAGACTCTCCAGAAAGACGATTTTCCCACCAGGCTCAGCAGTCAAGCCCGCCTTCCCCACTGTTCAGGAGATGGCGGTAGGAAGATCAAAGATCCAGGTTTAGGCCAGGGCCGGGAATGTGGTTCAGTGCTAGAGCACTCATCCAGCATGCACGAAGCCCTGGGTTCGATCCCTCAGTACCACATAAACGGAAAAAGCTGGCAGTGGCGCTGTGGCACCAGAGGTACAGCGCCAGCCTCGAGCAAAAGCAGCTCAGGGTCAGCGCCCAGGCCCCGAGGTCAAGCCCCAAGCAAAACCTCAGTCCCTAGCTGAAAAATAACTGAAGGAAAAAAAAGTCTGGAGGCGTGGCTCACACGGTAGAGAGGTCACCCAGCAAGCTCAAGGCCTGGCGTCCAACTCCACAACCACCGAACTAATAAGTACACAAAAATAAATTTAAAGATCCTTTTCCACTCGGTTGCCTTCATTAAATACTAATTTGTCTACTTGGTAGACACCCCTAAACACAGGCCAATCCCTGCAAGCAATTGCGTCACGGCTACAAGGATCCCAGGCATCAGCGCCAAGCGGTCTGACGTCTGTGCCCTCTGGGCCGAGGCAGGCTGATTAAATGGTGCCCATCTTGCTCCATACCTACACCATATGCTCACACCCGTCATCCTAACTAGTATCAGGAGGCTGAGTTCTGAGGATCGCGGTTCAAGGCCTGGACAGGAACTTCCATGAGACTCATCTCCAATGAACCACCAGAAGACCAGAAATAGCACTGTGGCGCTTACCTTGAGCTGAAGAGCTGAGGGACATCGCTCCAGGCCCAGAGTTCAAGCCCCACGATCGTGTGTGTGTGTGTGTGTGTGTGTGTGTGTGTGTGTGTGTGTGTGTGTGTGTGTGTGTGTGTGTGTGTGTGTGTGTGTGTGTGTGTGTGTGTGTGTGTGTGTGTGTGTGTGTGTGTGTGTGTGTGTGTGCTATCAAAGGGCAAGGTAATCCACACCCAGTCCAGATTTCCCACCCCACATCAAGCCAACATGCCAGGCTGTATGATCTTGTTTACAACTTCCTCCTCTTGGGCCCCCATCCCCTACCCCCACCCTCACACACAGAGTGAGGGGCCCACAGAGGGTTTGGCTGGGATGAGGGGAACTAAGCTGGCCAAAATCTGAGCAGTTAACTTCCTCTTAGAGGAAGCCCAACTAGCTTGTGGATCCTCAAGCTTCTTGCCTGGGAGGAAGAGGGTACTGATCTCTCGTTCACAAAATACGTTCCAGGTTCGATTTGGGGGTCTAGTCCCCCGGTGGGGCCTCAGGATGCTAAGTTATTGAAACCTCGGGCCCTGCCCACGTCGGTGGGGAAAGGCAGTACTTGAGAGCCAATCCATTCATGAGGTCAAATAATTCACGGTCAGTCTGTTCTGGAGCAGTCTGCCAGGCCAGAGGAAGAAATGACAACTCTAACACAATGGCCAGGTATCACCGTGAGGTGATAAAAGGCGGGCAGAGAAGCCAGATTGGAGATATGGCTTATGTTCAGGTCCCCACCCATCACTACTCTGAGAGAGAGAAAAAAAGAGCCACAAAAAAAGACTCCTAGCTCGCCAAGTACTTTTCCACACCTACCCTGGCTGCCCCAGGGAGCTCTGGAATCTCACACGGAGCTCAAGAATCTCCAGATGATCGCTCTGCTAGGCCACACCAATTGATGCCAAACACCTTTAGGGAGTCACCCTCCCTCCCCCGACACCCTGGGGGTGGCCGTCACCACATACGACTTCTCTGCACTTCTCTGCACACTTCTCTGCACGTGTGGGCCGATGTGGGTGTGGGCTAGCTGGATTGATCTCCACGGGCTGAGCGACTGTGTATCCCAGCATGGCTTTGTCATCCCGTGGGGGCAGAGACTGGCATATTCTGGGTCCCCACGTGTGCCCGGCCACTGAGTCCCGCCCGGGACACATGCCATCAGAGTCCACGCAGCCTGAGAGCGAGGGTGTGGGACCTCTCCACGAAGCGATCATCAGGAATCACCAGCCTCTACTCTTGGAAAGCACTAACTATTCTGTGGCTATGTGTGGGGATGTGGAGACCTTGCTGGGGGGAGGAGGAGGGTACGGCTAGTCACAGGATGGACAGATTCCGTCATCCCAGGTTTGAAAAGACAACTAGGAGCCGGGCGCTGGTGGCTCACGCCTGTAATCCTAGCTACTCAGGAGGCTGAGATCTGAGGATCGCGGTTCAAAGCCAGCCCGGGCAGGAGAGACCGTGAGACTCCTATCTCCAATAAACCACCAGAAAACCGGAAGTGGCGCTATAGCTCAAGTGGTAGAGCGCTCGCCTTGAGCTGAAGAGCTGAGGGACAGCGCCCAAGCCCAGAGTTCAAGCCCCACGACCGACAAAAAAAAAAAAAAAAAAAAAAAAAAAAAAAGAAAAGACAACTAGGAAATCTGTTGTGATGGTTTGGGGAAAGGGGTAAGGAGGAAAGAAAGAGTGACAGAAGGGGTGAATTGGCTGGCATCCCTAATATACGTGTGTGGAGATTCATAGCGAGCCCCTTCCTGTAGAACTATGTATGCTGATTTAAAAAAACATCTTTAGCTGCACACCAGTGGCTCATACATTGAATCCGAGCTACTGGACTCGGCAGGCTGAGATCTGATGATCACGGTTCAAAGCCAGCCTGGGCAGGAGGACAGTTTGTGAGACTAATCTCCAATGAACTCCCCCAAAATCTGGAAGCAGACTGTTTGTTATCTCAGGTTTTAGAGCATCAGCCTCGAGCAGGGAAAACTAAGGGACGGGCACTGTATACACACAATCTTAGAGACAATCGGGGAGAACAGGTCTTCTGGGCAACTCCACATCCTTTTCCCCTGAGTAAGGACAGTTTGGGAATTAGCACAAGGAGCGCTTGGGTCTGGCCTTACCTTCCGCTCTCCCTCAGTTGGCCCCATGCCCCGGCCAGTTCTGATAACAGCTGCCATGGGGCCGCCTGGCTCTCCTTGGGCTTAGAATACCCATCTACACCCCTCTCCCCTCTCTTTATAGACTTTTCTGAGCTCCTAGCCCATGGGTGGAAAGCCTTGGTGTTTGAATGAAGGGAAAACCAAAGTGTGGGATAAGAAAGTGAGCTAGAATCTCAGCTGGGACCAAGACTTTGTCTGAACACCACCCCACTCCTACCATGGTCTCCCCCGCCACCCGCATTCCATACTTTTGGGAAACTTGGAGAAAGGAGGCGGGAGTCAAGGTCGTGAATCACACTGGGGACCTCAGCATCTGAGAGAATCTCACTGGGTTGAAGTGAGGGCAATGGTTAGGGGGTGCTGCTCCAAGAACTGTTGACTATTGGGTGCCAGCCAGCCTCGGGGAAAAAGTCAATGATTTCGAGCTGGCTTTCTGAAGGAGAGTCTGGAACAGAGGACTGGACTCCTGGAGGGGGGGGGAGGGGAGGGGACAAGGGGCTGTCCCAAGGTTACTTAGGCTAGAGTGTCCCCCCCCCAACTCTTGCTGGTGAACCCCAGCTCTGATCTGCTCTAGGAGTGGGAGGCCGGGTGGAGAGGGAGCCCACCTTGTGTTCCTGTTACCTGCCAGCCCTCAGTTTCCCTAGGCTGTGTGTGTGTGTGTGTGTGTGATCACAGCCCTCCCCCCCCCCAGAGCCCTAGGATCTTCAGCACTCGGTGAACTGCAGCTGATCTCCGAAACCTGGCAACTTCGCACGAGGCCTGTGTTGTTTTGGGTTTTGTCTGGGGAGGGGGAGGGGAAGGGGGAGGTTTTTACTCCCCAGATCGAAAGCCGAGATAAGGGGGGGACACTTACCCCTGGACGCAAAGGACCATGTCCCGACCAGCAGCAGCTCCGAAGTCTGGGCTGGGCTGAACTGGGGCCGAAAGGAGGCCAATGGGGCGCTCGGGGGCGCGAGCCGGTCGGGGTGGCGGGGCAGCCCGGGCAGGGAGAACCGGCCTGAGGCCCGGCGCGGTCTGAGGGGAGCCCGGGCGGGAGGGCGGCCCGAGGTGGCGGGGCGCTCGGGCGGCAAGATCGGGACTGAGGTGGGGCGCGGCGCGGCCGGAGAGGGCCCGGGGTGGCGGCGGGGCGGCCCGGGGCGGCGGGAGGGCGGGGCCGGCCGCCTCCTAATCTCTTCGTCCGCGGTGTCCCAGCCTTTCCCGGAAGCGGCTTCTTCCTGGAACCGAGCGAGGAGGGGAGGGTGGGGGTTTACGCACTCGGCCCAGAAAAGTGGGGAGGGGGGGGGGGAAGAGTGGGAGCAGGGGGTGGGGCGGACGTTGGACCCAAGCCGGGGACGCCGCTGAACGCGCGCCGGGAAAGGAAAACACCTTGGACGGAGTTCCAAGAACTTTCCAGGAAAAGTGGGCGGGGCTCCGCCGAGCGACCAATAGCGACGCCGGAGGGAGGTGGAGCCCACGAGGTCAAGCGAGCCAATGGCCGCGCGCGCGCGTGGACTGACGTACTTCGCCTCCCCCGCCAGCCCCGCCCACTCCCAGAGGGGCGGGTCCTAAAAAGGACCCAGGTGGGAAGAGCCAAGTTGGGGCAAGTCAGAGGCTGCCTGCCCGTCCCGGCTCTCCGGGCGGCCTGATCGCAGGCAGCTGCCCTTCCTGGGCATTCTGCTGGGTGAGAAGTAGGGGGTGGGGTGGGGGGGAAAGGGGGATGTGGCTGGGATTATCTCACTGCCCGACGAGTGTCAGCGCGGAGGCGGGCGGCGGGGCGGCTCCTCCAAGGCGGATCTGGCTTGGGTGCCGGCGGTCCCAGCCTTGGATCTGGGACTTCTGTGTGGATGGGGTTGGCGGGAGGTGGCGTTTGGTGGGGAGACCGAGAGGGGGGAGATGCTGAATGCAGAGGGAGGGCCCCCCCCGGAAATGAGCGAGTCTATAGAGCCAAAAGGATCCAAGCGAGAACCTCCTTCTTTCCCTCCTCCCCCTCCTCCTCCTTCTTTTGTAGGTCGTGGGACTTGAACTCTGGGCCTGGGCTCTGTCCCTCAGCTCTTCAGCTCAAGGCTACAGCGCCCCTTCTGTTTTTTTTTCTGAGTGGTTTATTGGAGATCAGAGAGTCTGTCACAGACTTTTCCTTGCTGGGGCTGGCTTTGACCCTACGATCCTCAGATCTCAGCCTTCTGACAGGCTTGAGCCACCGGCGCCAGGCTAAGAACATTATTCTTTGAGAAGAGGTGGGCGAGGAGACACACCAAGCCTTTACATTCGGTGTCTGCCCCCCTTCCACCAGTGATTTGACTTAGGCAGGGATAAGTCAGCCCCCCACCCCCCAGGTTGCCCGCACTTTGATTTCGTGACTCCCCCAAAATGATGGATCCCGAGTTCCAAACGATGGGAGAGACTTTTCAGGGGTGGGGTGATAAAAGTGTGTGTGTGTGTGTGTGTGTGTGTGTGTGTGTACAGTATTTGCTACGTGTGTGTTCCTTCCTTCCCTTTCTTCCCTCCTTCCTCCCTTCCTTCCTTCTCTCCCTCCCTCTTTCCTTCCCTCCCTCCTTCCCTCTTTTTCTCTCTTTCCTTCCTTCCTTCCTTTCTCTCTTTCATACTGGGAATTGAACCGAGGATGTTGCACTTGCTAGGCAAACACTTTGCCACTGAGCTACATCCCAGCCCAATATTTACTACATTCAATCCTCAACAACTTCAGCAGACAAGATGATAGATCTGCGAGGGCCCGCTGGCTCACACCTATAACCCTAGCTACTCAGGAGTCTGAGATATGAGCATCATCATGGTCCAAAGGTAGCTGGGACACACAAGTCCATGAGACTCTTTATCTCCAATGAACTAGCAAAAAGTCAGAAGTGGAGGTCCAGCTCAAGTGGTAGAGCATCAGCTGTGAATGAAAACGCTGAGGAAGAATGCCCAGTCCCTGAGTTCAAGACCCACTACTGGCACAAAGAAGGAGGAGGAAGAAGAGGAGAAAGACCCCAGGGGCTGAATTAACTTGGTTGGAAATGGAAGAGCCAGAGTTTGATCCTAACCCTGAATTAAAGTCCACATTCCTACCCTAACCCAGTCTACCTTTTTCTTTTTCTTTTTTTGTTGGTTGTGGGGCTTGAACTCTGGGCTTGGGCGCTATCCCTGTGCTCTTCAGCTCAAGGCAAGCGCTCTACCACTTGAGCCACAGCACCACTTCCGGTTTTCTAGTGGTTAATTGGAGATAAGAGTCTCATGGACTTTTCTGCCTGGGCTGGCTTTGAACCCAGATCCTCAGAGCTCAGCCTCCTGAGTAGCTAGGATTATAGGCTTGTGCCCCCAGCACCCATCTTCTTCTTCTTCTTTTTTTTTTAAGTCGGTTGAGGAGCCTGAACTCGGGCCTGGGCGCTTCCCTCAGCTCTTCAGCTCAAGGTGAGCACGCTACCACTTGAGCCACAGCACCACTTCTGGCTTTTTCTGCTTATCTGGTGCTGAGGAATTGAACCCAGGGCCTCATGCATGCAAGGCAAGCACTCTACCACTGAGCCACCTTCCCAGCCCCAAGTCTACCTTTTCTAACACACTAGTCTTACCAGGGAGTATCTTGAAGGACTATAAGACCATGAGAGCCAAGCACTCTACCACTGAGCCACCTTCCCAGCCCCAATTTTGAGGATTTTTATGGCATCAAATCCCAAGATCTCTAGCTGGTGCTGGTGGCTCACACCTGTCATCCTAGCTACTCAGGAGGCTGAGATCTGAGGATTGCAGTTCAAAGCCAGCCCAGGCTTATCTCCAATAAACCACCAGAAAACCGGAAGTGGTGCTGTGGCTCAAGTGGTAGAGCGCTAGCCTTGAGCTGAAGAGCTGAGGGACAGCGCCCAGGCCCAGAGTTCAAGTCCCACAACTGACATTAAAAAAGCATTCCCTACAGGTTCAGTCCCAACCAATCAACCATCTTTTATGAGTCTGATAGTTCTGTGTTTCTCACTTGCATGCTGCAAATAGTGGATGCTCCTGTTTCCCCTGCTTCAGGCCCTGCAGGTCGCTAGGGCCCAGTCTCCTTCCTCTCCTGCCATGTCTACTCCATCTACTGCATTCATACTGCCACCCAGTGGTATTCCTCCTCATTACCTCACTAGCCCCAAACCATAAATTGTCCCTTGTAGATGTCCTCCTCTGAACCCTGTGATTCCAGGTGCTTTGGGATTTCTCCTGCCATTCCCCACTAAGAAAAACCACAAGAATGTGCATGAGAGCCAGAACTGGGGGCTCAGATCTATCATCCTAGCTATTCAGGAGGCTGAGATCTGAGGATCATGGTTTGAAGTTAGCCCAGGCAGATAAATCTGTGAGACTTTTTTGTTTGTTTGTTTGTTTGGCCTAAGGCTTGAAATCAGGGCCTGGGTGCTATCCCTGAGCTTTTCTGCTCAAGTAGTGCTCTACCACTTTGAGGCCCAGCTCTACTTCCAGTTTGGGGGTGGTTAATTGGAGATAAGAGACTCAGGCTTTTTGAAGTGTGATCCTCAGATCTCAGTCTCCTGAGTAGCTAGGATTATAGGTATGAACTACCATTGCCAGACTCCATGAGACTCATCTCCAGGACTGGGAGGTTGGCTCAGTGGTAGAGTGCTTGCCTTGCATGCATGAGGCCCTGGGTTCGATTTCTCAGCACCACATAAGCAGAAAAAGCCGGAAGTGGCGCTGTGGCTCAAGTGGTAGAGTGCTAACAGTGAGAAAAAGAATCTCAGGGACAGTGTTCAACCCCAAATACAAGCCCAGGACTCTCTGACCCCCCCCCCTTTACACACACACACACAAACTAATATGCATCACAGCCTTCCTCAATAGCTGGTTGATTTGGGTCTCTCTCTTGCTACCATGGACAACATGAGATACAGATGCTGCCACTCCCACCCCCAACTCAGACTCTTGATCCTTTGGTCACAGTAAGCTATTTCAAAGGTGTAACTCTCTGTATCTATGGACACGTGACTATTGGGATGTATGGCAGAGTTTGCTACCAAGAAACTACCCCACCCAGGCTCACAGCTCATGCTATATACTAGGATTACAGGCATAAACCACACAGCTGATTATATACATGGATTTTTGGTTACTGGAGATGGAGAGTTGCTAACTTTTTGTCCTGGGTTGCCTCAAATTGAGACTCTCAATCTTTACCTTCCCAGTAGCTGTGATTGTGTGAATCCCTCACTCCTAGCTAACTAGTTCTGTCTTTAAGAAAGAAGACAACTGGCCAGCACTGGTGGCTCACACTTGTAATCCTAGCTACTCAGAAGGCTGAGCTCTGAGGATCATGATTTAAAGCCAGTCCCTGAGACTGTGATGTCCAATAAAACACACGAAAACCAGAAGTGGCGCTGCAGCTCAAATGGTAGAGTGCTCGCCTTGAGCTGAAGAACTGAGGGACAGTTCCCAGGCCCAGAGTTCAAGCCCCACGACCAAGAAAGAAAGAAAGAAAGAAAAAAAAGAAAGAAAGAAAGAAAAAGAAAGAAAGGAAGGAAGGAAGGAAGGAAGGAAGGAAGGAAAGAGAGAGAAAGAAAAGAACTGGGAAAAATTGGGAGAAGGGGTGACTTTGTCTAAAAAGAAGTGTATTCTTAGCCTAATTTATGTAACTATAACCCCGTTGTTTTTTGTTTTTTTTTTTCTGTTTTTGTTTTTGTTTTTTTGTCGGTTGTGGGGCTTGAACTCTGGGCCTGGGCGTGTCCCTCAGCTCTTCAGCTCCAGGCGAGCGCTCTACCACTTGAGCTACAGCGCCACTTCTGGTTTTCTGGTGGTTTATTGGAGACAGGAGTCTCACGATCTCTCCTGCCCGGGCTGGCTTTGAACTGCGATCCTCAGATCTCAGCCTCCTGAGTAGCTAGGATTACAGGCGTGAGCCACCAATGCCCGGCACTGTAACCCCTTTGTACATCACCTTTATAATAACAAAAAATTTTAAAGAATGGGGCCGGGATAGTGGCTCAGTGGTAGAGTGCTTGCCTCAGGTGCATGAGGCCCTGGGTTTGATTCCATCAGCAGAAAAAGCCAGAAGTGGCGCTGTGGCTCAAGTGATAGAGCACTCGCCTTGAGCTGAAAGAGCTGAGGGACAGCGCCCAGGCCCAGAGTTCAGGCCCCATGACTGACAAAAAAAATAAAATGATATAAAAAGTGTACTAGTCTCCATCCAGTTGTTGCCAGAGGCCAGCTTCTTTCCCAGTCTCCATCCAAACTCTGAGATCTTGGATCTGATTCTCAGGTGAGACTAAAGGACATTGATCCTGGGTTCAGCTGGGTGTAAACGTTGTGCATATACTTGTATGTGTTGCATGTAGGTCTTTCCATGCAAATGCATGCCCAGTTATGTCTTATGAGTGTGTGTGTGTGTGTGTGTGTGTGTGTGCATGAGTGTGTGTTCATGTAGATACATGTGGGATGACAGGAAGGAACACAAGAGGAACCCCTCTCCCAGCTGGGCTGTGAGATTGTGGAATGGAATAGGGGCTCTATCCTGCTAGTTGCTGACTTTAAGCATGTCGCTTAGCCTCTCTGAGCCTGGGTGTGTCAGAAGTAAGCCTTCTCTCTCTTGGTCTTGGTGATGTCATGGGTACCCTAGTCTGGGCTGTGTGTGGAAGTGTTGGGTATGGTCAGCTGAAGCTATTGTCTGGAGAACTTTGCACCACTGAATGTAACTAGCTTAAAGGTTGTCTGAAAGAAACAAAGATTTCCCCAAATCCCTCTCAACACCCACATACAAGGGGTACCCACCAATAATTGTAGCATCTTTTTACTACTTGCAGAGGTAGTCTGTCAAGTTGCAGTCGGGAGGGCACCAATTTCCTGTCCTCCAGAAAAGACTGGACCTGCAGCCCCAGTTATTCAGGTGGGGACTGAAGCTTCAGGTTGTAGAGAAAGCCTAAACTAAGTAAATATGGCTTAAAAGAGAGCCTTTGGGTGACTATAAAGTTGAAGTGCCTGTAGTTCCTGGGCATTGCCTGTAGATGGCAGAAGAGCCCTACATAGAACTGCCACAAGTTTCTTTGTTTTGTTTTGGTTGGTCTTGGGGCTTGGTCTCTGGGCCCAGAGCACTGTCCTTGAGCTCTTTTGCTTTACCACTTTGAGCCACAGCACCACTTCCAATAAATTGGAGATGAGAGTCTCAGGGGCTTTCCTGCCTGGGCTGATTTTTGAACCGTGATCCCTCTTGAGGATTACAGGTGTATGATACCATTGCCTAGCTCACTCTTTTATCTCAAAAGAGAGAGCCACTCACCGGCTTGGGTCCCTCTGCTTTTGGGTAGGAGATGAAGATATGCTGGGAGTAGTACATTCTTGCTGGAGTAGTCAGTCATAGTCACATTTTTCATGGCTCTTCACAAACTTCATCTCTGATTGCCTCAGTGTCTTCTGTAAAGTGGTGGACGGTTGGGAAAACTGTCTCAAAAATATGTAAGGTAGCTGGGCACCGGTGGCTCATGCTGGTAATCCGAGTTACTCAGGAAGCTGAGATCTGAGGATCATGGTTCAAAACCAGCCCAGGCAAGGAAAGCCATGAGATTCTCATCTCCAATTAACCACCAGAAAATGGGAAGTGGTGCTGTGGCTCAAGTGGTAGAGCCCTTGCCTTGAGTTGAAGAACTCAGGGACAGTGCCTAAGAGCAGAGTTCAAGTCCCACAACTGAAATATATTAGGCTAAGATGGGTTTGGAATGAAGTAAACATTAAACATGAAAACTACCAAACTAGGGCTGGTAAGATGGCTCAGTGGTAGAGTGCCTGCCTTGCATGCCTGAGGCCCTGGGTTCGATTCCTCAGCACCACATAAGCAAAAAAGAAAAAAAGCCAGAAGTGGCGCTGTGGCTCAAGTGGTAGAGTGCTAGCCTTGAGCTGAAGAGCTGAGGGATAGCGCCCAGGCCCAGAGTTCAGGCCCCACTACCGGACCCCAAAAAGAAAAGAAAAGAAAAGAAAACTACCAAACTATTAGAGAAAATGGCTCTGGATCAGGGGAAGCAGATAATGTACTGTGATTATGTTTTTAAAGAGAGATCTCACTGTATGGAGGTTGTCCTGGAACTTGCTATCCACCTGACTCAACAGTACTGGGATTTCAGACTTGTACCACCACAACCATTGGAGACTTTAAAAAACACAATAGGAGTCTGGTGCCTGTGGCTCATGCCTGTCATTCTAGCTACTCTGGAGACTGAGATCTGAGGATCACCATTAGAAGTCAGCCCTGGCAGGAAAGTCCATACAATTTTTTTTTTGGTTGTTGTTGTTCTTATTTTCCATATGATTATTTCCAGTGAAACTCCAAAAAGCCAGACTTGGAGCGTTGGTAGTGCAGTAGTCTTGAGGAAAAAAAAAAAAAAAAAGCCCAAGGATAGCATCCAGGCCCTGAATTCAATCAAGCCCCGGGACTGGCACAACACAACCAACAACACCCACCCCTCCCTCCCCACACACAACATCAAAAGCCCAAACCATAGGAGAAAAATTGTCTGTTATGACCAAGGAGGGGGAAAAAATAAAAAAAAATCAAGATTTCTGACTTAGGAACACTGGATACCAAAGGGAAGGGAAGACGCACGCAGAATGTTGGCACTAGTAAGGCTCCAATGAAGCAACACCGCTATATGCCACTTCCTTTTGTACACTTGCACAATTTAAGGACTGAGTTATTTTTGGGGTGGGGTGGGGTGGGGTGGGGTGGTTGGTTATCCACCACCAGGGAAGTCCTAAGTTTACCAAGCCATACTAGAGGTCTGTCTGACAGCAGGCAAAGACGACGACACTTACTACTTAAGGGTTCAAGAGAAACGAGCTGTCTTAGGTCCGGGGTCCGGGGTAGGATTCCCGGTGGTCCTGGGCTGGCTCTACCCAAGGCGCCAGGAAGGTTCCCGCCCCCTTTTACGAGAAGCCACGCCCCCGGACAAACCACGCCCCCTTCGCTTTGCCTCCTAGCGCGGGGGCGGGGCCTGAGCCCGGCTCGCGTCTTAAGTGGCTCGGGCCTGGGCCGGGCCTGGCCCTTTAAGGTCTGCCGGTGCGGGCGGGGCGGGGCGGGGAGGAGGAGTGTCGGAGTCACGTGGGCCGCGGGGCGGGCGCGACTCCCGGGCCGGGTGCGCCCCCTCGGCTGCCGGCGCCGGCGCTCGGACGCGACCCCCCCCCCCCCCCCCCCCCCCGGTCATTCCCGCCAGGTGCGCTCCCGTCAGGTAACGCGCGGCGGGCCTCAGCCCGCGCTCGGGATCGGGGGTGCGTGTGTGTGTGTGGGGGGGGGACCGGGTCCCCTGGTTGCCCGCGACACGTGTCCGGGGTGGGACCCCCCACACTCCGCCCGAAGTTGGGGGGACGGGGTATGTGGGGAAACTCTTGAGTGAGAAGTTCTCGTTCTTTGCTCTCCCCCCCACCCCTCCTCCCCCCCCCCGCTCCCCACCCTTACCCCCCCTCCTTCCCCCCCCAGCAGGTTCCCCTGGACGTGCCAGGCTCCAAGGTGGGGGGGCGGCCCCCCCACTTCGAGCGCCCGGCGTAAGGGGGTTGCGGTGGGGGCCATGGATGGTGAGGCCGAGCCGGAGCAGGGGACCCCAGCACCCCCACCGCCGGCTGCCCACGGGGGACCCGCCTCCGGCCACGCTCCCACCCTCGGAGGGCGGCGAGAACCCAAGAAGTACGCGGTGACCGACGACTACCAGTTGTCCAAGCAGGTGCTGGGCCTGGGTGTGAACGGCAAAGTGCTGGAATGTTTCCACCGGCTCACTGGGCAGAAGTGTGCCCTCAAGGTTAGTGACCCCCCTCCCTCTCCCCACAGCCCCACACCCCTCTTTCTCTCTTGAGGCCTGGGGTGACCTGGCAGGGTCACCAGCATCCAGGGCCCCTGCTCAAGTTTCTATACTCAGCATCTTGTCTCATCGACCTCCTCCTACTCCCCTGGAAGGTCACACTCACGATCTTCCCTGCTTTTTTACATGTGGGGAAACTGAGGCTTCGCCTCACCTCAGCTACCTGGGTCCCAGGATCAGAATGGGGTGAGCTCGTGTACCCGGAAGGAGGGAGGGAGTGACTGCATGTTCTTGGTTCTGGCTGGGCCTGCAGGGGTTCACACAGCTTGGCTGCCTCCCATAAGAAGCTCCTGTCTTTGAGAGGGATCTGAACTTCTTTCTGCCAGAGACTGAGCACCCCCTCCCCCCCCACATACCCCAAAGGGTCACCTGGCTCACAAAATCTAGATTGGGTGTCTTGGAGTGGCTGATTTTAAGGCATAAAGTTCTGGTTTGGGACACACCCCATACCCAGAATCCTTTGAATGTGTAGTCACCGGGAACTTGATTTCATTTTTAGCTCCTGCTAGTGATACCTGCATGGGTGTAGGTTGTTAGTACAATAGGTCTTCCTGTTTTACAAGTTGTGATTGTGGGCCTGGGAGCAGAGTCCCAAAGATGTGTCTTAAATCTCTTTCCCGAGTTTGCCAGCTCTGGGACCTTGAACAATACCTTTCTTTTTTCTTTCTTTCTTTCTTCCTTTGTTTGTTTGTTTCTTTCTTTCTCTCCTCCTCCTCCTCCTCCTCCTCCTCCTCCTCCTCCTCCTCCTCCTCCTCCTCCTCTTCCTCCTCCTCCTCCTCCTCTTCCTCCTCCTCCTACTCCTCCTCCTCTTCCTCCTCCTCCTCCTCCTCCTCCTTCTTCTTATTTTGTTTTGTTTTTGCCAGTCCTGGGGCTTCTGAATTCAGGGCTTGGGCACTGTCCTTGAGCTTCTTTTGCCCAAGGCTAGCACTCTACCACTTGAACCACAGTTCCACTTCCAGGTTTTTCTGTGGATGTAGTACTGAAGAATCAAATCCAGGGCTGCATGCATGGGAGGCAAGCACTCTACCACTAAGCCACCTTCCCAAGCCCATATCTTGAACTCTTGAAACAAAGTTCTTACTTTTGTTCAGAGAGAAAGAACAAGGGTTGATGTGAACTTCAAATGAGACAAAGCTATGGGGCGGGGGTAGGTGTGAAGAAATCTATGGGACTTAATTAGGCCACAGGACCTACACGTTTCTGAATAAGGACAGGTGTGAGTGAACATGCACTAGCTCAGCCTAGGTAAAGGTCACAGGCTCTGGGCCTTTCTGCCTCCCCCACGCCATACCTCAGATTACCAGGCTGGCCTGTCTTTATGGCCTGCACCTTTTCAGACTATCTCTACTCCTCTTTTCTCTATGCCCATCCTCTGGCCCTCTTGCCCAGGATGGGAGATAGTGCTTAGCAGGAAGCCTGGAATTCATGAAACACATAAAACAGGAAGAATGTGGTCACTGTCTTTCTAGTTATTGCTACTCAGTGTTGGTCTAAAGGAGCTAGGCCTCTTCCCCTTCCCCTCAGCCCCTAACCACCTGCCTGCTCCATCTTGGCTTTGCCCACAGCAAAGTGTCTTTGACCAGGTCCTTTTACTGCCTTTGCAATCCTTCTGCTCTTCTAGCTATGCTAAGCACTCGTTACTGTCCTGTTAGAAGGACCTGAAGTGCTGGCCACCTCCAGGGAACACATGGCGGGGGCATGCTGTCCTCCTGCTCCTGGTAATCTCTTGCATGTGCCTCTTTTCCAGGCCTCTTGGTTAATTGGCACCCTTTAGTTTCCTTTACCTCTATCTAGCCAAAGCCTGCAGATTTATCACCCATCCATTCCCCTGACCAGCACTTGAAAACTTAGTGGAACCTAGGATGAGTGGTCAAAAGTCACCGTGGTTTGATAGGGAGAGAGATGTTGTAGTGGGGGGGGGGAGGGATGGGGGAGGGGGAGGGGGGAAGGGAGGACATCATTTCTTTCCTTCCTGACTTTTTTTTTGTCTTCTCCACTTGTAATTAATGGCCTTCTGGAAGATAGAAGTGACTATAGTACTTAGTGCCTTGAAATAAAAGTAGTAGAAGGTTCTGAAGAACCTCTATTAATGCAGAACTATAGATATATATGGGAGGAAAGTGAGTCTTCTTCCTGTCCTTGCTTCTGGATTGCAGGAGTAGGACGTTTGTCCCTCTGGTTATCACTGCCTGTTGGAAGCCCTGGTACCTCTTCTTCTACTTCTCAGCATCAGGTCCTAGTGACGTAGGTCTTTTTTTGGGGGGGGGCAGTTATGGAGCTTGAACTCAGAGCCTGAGCACTATACCTGAGCTTCTTTGGCTCCAGGTTAACACTCTTACCACTTGAGCCACACAGCACCACTTCCAGCTTTTTCTGTGTATGTGGTACTGAGGAATCGAACGTAGGGCTTCATGCATGGTAGACGAGCACTCTACCACTAAGCCACCTTCCCAGGCCCGTAACTTAGGACTTCTTATCAATGCTAGGGCTATCTTACCAAGGACAGTTTCCTTCCCCAGGGTAACATATAGCTAAGGTGTGCCAGGCTACTTTGCATACTGTCTGTAGGATTAAAATAACTTGCAGAACCACAATGTCAAAGACAGCATAGTTTCCCTGACTGGTGGGAAATGAAGCCCTGGAGATCAGATCTCACCTGAGACCACACAGAGCTGTGGAGCGCATGCACACTTCGAACCTTTAAATGTGGCATTCAAGGCTAGTGCGCTCCAGTCTGGCCCTCTTGCCTTTCCTTCCCCTAGGTGAAATCTCTTCCATCCCCTATACTGGAGAATGTGGTCCCATCTGTCAAGCTTCCTCGCCAGCTTTTCCCAGGATGCTTTCCAGAGTCTAGAATCTATGCCACTGGAGGCAATAGAATCTTCTTTGACCCCTATAGCTGTAATACTCATTTTTGACTCAAAGCTCCCTTATAGCTGTAGCACCTGGGATTATACCTGATTTAGCATTGGGATTACAACTAGTGGCTCATAAATGCTTATTAAAAAATAACCTGACTAAGCCAGGCACCGGTGGCTCATGCCTGTAATCCTGGCTATTCAGGAGGCTGACATCTGAGGATCATAGTTTGAAGCCAGCCTTGGCAGGAAAGTCCATAAGACTCATCTCCTATAAACTACAACAACAACAACAAAAAAGCCAGAAGTAGAGCTGTGACTTAAGTGGTAGAGCACTAGCCTTGAGCACAAAAGCTCAAAGACAGCACCCAGGTCCTAAGGTCAAGCCCCAGGACTGGCACCAAAGTATAAAATTAAATTTCATTCATTTTTTTTTTTTTTTTTTAGTCAGTCCTGGGGCTTGAATTCTGGGCCTGGGAGCTGTCCCTTAGCTCTTCAACTCAAAGTGAGCGCTCTACTGCTTGAGTCAGTGCCACTTCCAGTTTTTTAGTGGTTTATTGTAGATAAGAGTTTCCTGCCTAGGCTGGCTTTGAACCGTGATCCTCAGATCTCAGCCTCTGGAGTAGCTAGGATTACAGGTGTGAGCCACCGGCGCCTGGCTATAAAATTAAATTAAAAAACAACAACAACACAGACTTGGCCCCTTGGAAAGAAAGAGAGAGAGAGAGAGAGATTCCTGCTTGGTGTTATACCAGAATCACGATCCACCTACTTTAGGCTTTCTGTCATTATTGAGATCACAGTTGCTTGCTTACACACCACTGTACCCAGCTAATGGCTGAGAAAGGTTCTCTTCTACTTCTCTTCCCAAGTAGCTAGCATCACAGATGTAAGCCAGTGGTACCTGACCAGGAATAGTATTTTTTTTTCCTAGTTTCTCCAAGATATGTCATAGAGAAATAAGTCCCTGTCCTAAGGTTGGGACTTTGCTAAGGAATCCAACAGCTCTGCTGACGCAGTCCCCCCACCCCCCACCCCGCCAGAGTCCATGGGGAAAGATATAAGGAGAAAGGACATTCTCTGCCTTGAGGTCAGCAGCTGGGCCACACCTTAGTTAAGGATCTCTTCCTACCCAGAATGCCAGGAGAAAGGCAGAAAGGGAATCCTTGTAGAGAGCCAGACACCGTGGACTCTGGATGCCCCACCCTCCATTGCACTCTGGGCGAGGCCGGCCTGTTGGGGCTGGTGTGACTGAGCTGGATTTGAGGCCTAGGTGCGGTTGCCCTACCCCCCCCCCCCCCATGGTCTCCAGACCGGTCAGATCAGCCACTTGGTACTAAGTCAACAAGTCAGGAGCTTGTGGAAGCACTGGTATGCCTGGAAATGAAATAATGTCACTTCTCCTGAGCTTCTCCCAGACTTGAAGGAAAGATCTGAGAGCTTTGAGCTGCTACCATGAATTGCGAGGAGTAAGCACTTTGCCTAATGTGTTTTCATGAGAGCATAAAACATCTTACGAAGAGTGAAAGTAGAATATAGGTGCTCGATTGTTCTAAGATTCTGTTTTTTGTTTTGTTTTGGTTTTGGTTTTTCTTTTTGGCAGCATTGGGGGTTGAATCTAGGACATAGTGCTTACTAGGCAGGGACTCTACCACTTGTGCCAGTCCCCCAGCTTTTGCTTTGTGGCTGATGTTCTTCCCCCTGAGCCATGCCTCCAAGGAGGATTTAATTCTTTTTTTTTGATCAGTCATGGAGCTTGAACTTCAGGACATAGGCACTGTCTCTTCACTTTTTCACTCAAGGCTAACAGCTTCACTGCTAGCTTCTTTTTGTTGGTTAATTGGAAATAAAGAGTCTCACTGCCTAGTCTGGTTTTGAACCACAGCCCTCAGATCTCAGCTTCCTCAGTAGCTAAGATTATAGGTGTGAGCCACCAGCACCTGGCTTAGAATTTTTTTTGGGAGGTGGTGGTGGTGGTGGTCATGGGACTTGAACTCTGGGCCTGGGCACTGTCCCTCAGCTCTTCAGGCCAAAGATAGTGCTCTAGCATTTGAGCCACAGCACCACTTCTGGTTTTCTGGTGGTTCATTGGAGATAAGTATCTCATTCCTGCCCAGGCTGGCTTTAAACTGGGATCCTCAGATCTCCGCCTTCTGAGTAGCTAGGATTACTGGCCTGAGCCGCTGGTGCCCAGCATAGAGTAGGTAGGATTACAGGTGTGAGCCACCAGCACCTGGTTTAGGATTAGGTCTTGGTAGCAGTTATCTACCCTGTATTTATGCCAACAGACACTCTAGAGGTTGGAGGCTCTTCTTTTTGGATGGTACATACTGTTGTCATAAGAACTTACATGGATTCCCTCTATACCTAAGAGAGCCAGCCCTTTATGGAACAGAGGGACAACATGGAGGGAGCTGCAGTTCCTGGGGTCCCCCTCCCCCAACGCTTTTGTCCCTTTGGAACTAAGTGGATTAGGACTTGTGTGATTGTGATAGAAATCCTGCTGTGTGGGAACCTCAGAAGCTTTGCCTCAAGGAAACCATGAACTTCCAGAGGCCTTTTGAGCTCTACATCAACAGACATGTTGAGAATATTGATTTTATTGATTTTATTTTATTTTCTCGGTGGTGGGTCTTGAACTCTGGCCCAGGGCACTGTCCCTCAGCTCTTTAGCTCAAGGCGAGCGCTCTACCACTTGAGCCACAGCGCCACTTCCGGTTTTCTGGTGGTTCATAGGAGATCAGAGTCTCATGGACTTTCCTGCCCGGGCAGGCTTTGAACCACGATCCTCAAATCTCAGCCTCCTGAGTAGCTAGGGTGATTTTATTTATTTTTTAATGTGGGTTGGTATTACAGTTGCCTTTGTTTTTCTTTGTCCTTGCTTTCTGTATGCACATGGCACTGTCTTTCTGTCTGTTTCTGCTTCCTCGTCTCTCTCGTTTCTCCTTCCCTGCCTGTTTCTCCCGCGGTGGCTCAGTGTCTGCTTTCTCAGGACTCAGCACAGCCTGTCTCAAGTGTTTCAGGCTGGGCTGGATGGATTCCTTGCAACCCATCGCCAGAGGACAGGGCAAGGACGGGGAAGGGCTGAGGGATTCCTTCCGGTCAGCCTGCAACTCCTTACCCTGCCTAGGGGAGGAAGGGGCGGGACAGGAACCACAAAAAGAAATTCTGCTATCCCCATGCCATTCCCTGGGCTCCCTTCTGCTGTCAGCCTGAACCAGGTGCGGGCAGCCTTGGCAGTCAAGAGAGTGGAGTCACAGACACTTGGGCTTGGGTTGTAACCCGAGGTGTCCCCTGTGGAGTGTGAGAAAGTAACTTTAGCTGCCATCTCTGCTGTCAGGTCTCCTTTTATGGCTCAAAAGGCTGGGGCTATTACTTGGGACAACAGTGTGTGATTAGATACATTATGGCCCCTAAGGCTCCCTGGCCATAATCGGGAAAGGAAGTGCCTGGATTGTGACCTAATCCAGAGCATCAGAGCCCACAGAGGAGGTAGGAGGAATAGGACTCAAGATGTGTTCTTCCACGGGCTTGGAGTGTGGCTTAGTGGTAGAGTTCTTGCCTAGCATGCATGAAGAAGCCCTGAGTTCGATTCCTCAGTACCACATACATAGAAAGAGCAGGAAGTGGCACTTTGGCTCAAGTGGTAGAGCACTAGCCTTGAGCTAAAGAACCTCAGGGAAAAGGTCTAGGCCCTGAGTTCAAGCCTCAGGACTGGTCAAAAAAAAAAAAAGTGTTCTTCCAGCTGTGAACCAGTGGCTAATGCTTATAATCCTAGCTACTTAGGAGTCTGAGGTTGGGTGATCACAGTTCGAAGTCAACCCGGGCAGAGAAATCTCCCACTACCTACCAAAAACGCTGGAGTAGATCAAGCGGTAAAATGTTAGCCTTGAGCAAAAAAAAAACTTCAGGGAATTGCCTAGGCCCTGAGTTCAAATCCAGGACTCTCACACGCACACACACACACACACACACACACACACACACACACACACACACACACACACATATGCTTACACACACACACACACACATATGCTTCCATTTTCCACAGGGTAGAATGGAGTGTGAGCATCCCTTCACTATCTGGGATGAGCCCCAAGACTCTAGATGACCTCCAATCCCCTTACCCAGTCAAGATCAGGGTCTAAATGGCCCAGGCCAGCCAGGCACAGGTGGCTCATGCTTGTCATCCTAGCTACTCAGGATGCTGAGATCTGAGGATCATAGTTCAAAGCCAGCCTGGGCAGGAAAGTCCATGAGACTCTTATCTCCAATAAACCACCAGAAAAATGGAGGTGGTGCAGTGGCTCAAGTGGTAGAATGCTAGCCTTGAGCTGAAGAGCTGAGGGACAGCGCCCAGGCCCAGAGTTCAAGCCCCATGAGCAACAACAACATCAAAAAATGGCTCAGTCCTTGACTTGCTGCATTTATTGTCTTATTCCTAAGAGCTTAGCATCTACAGAAGATCTAGGACTTGTTTCATAAATGCTCCCCTGACACAGACAACCTCCTTCTTAGGACCTAGCAGGTGCTCTGGGGGACTAAATGCAAACAGCGGGATCTAAGAATGAGTTTTCACTTCTCGCGAGAGATGCAGACAACAAGGTTCAGAAAAGCCCAGTAACTTACTCACATAGCGGAGATGTGTCCAGGCCGGGGTGGGACCCAGGCCTGGCTGGCAGCCAATCTTGGCCCTCAGCCATCCATCCCTCTATTTTGCAAGCTCAGCTTGGACTAGGAATCACTGTCTACCCTTTTGTAAAAATGAAGGGCTGGGGTGGGGTGCTCTGCTTGGCAAGGGCTCCCTTCTGGCTTTGAAGACACTTTTGGTAGGCTGTGATCGTAAGACGTATCAGGGAAGCAGGTTGAGGAGTCAGGGATCCCTTGTTTGCTTCTAGGGGCTGTTCTCTCAAGGTGTGGAGACTGGCCAGAACCCCCTTCCCCCATGACTGTCCTTGGCCACCCAGTGAGGGGTGTTGCCAGGGAAACAGTCAGCTGAGGTGACGGATGACCAGGTTTGTGGTTAGCTAGGGATAGAAACTCTGGGGCTATGACTCAGATTTGAGGACCCATCTCTCTCTCTTTCTCTACCCCCCCCCCTCTTTCTCCACAGCCTAGTAAAATGCTTGAGTCAGAGAGCATCCTTGCTCTCTGGAACACAAGTGAGTCACCACAGTCCATTCCTTTGACACACAAATTCCTCAGTGCTACCAGGCACCGGGTCCACAGCAGGCAACATCTCCCGCTTCTCTTCCTCGTGGCTGTGGCTCTATAGCACAATACTCAGAGAAAAGGAAATTCCTCTAGAAGCTGGCTGAGTGTTGGGGCCTTGGGAACCGTCTGGTTGGATAAGAATAGAGGGAGAGCTGGATGCTGGTGGCTCATGCCTGTAATCCTGGCTACTCAGGAGGCAGAGATCTAAGGATCACGGTTCAAAGCCAGCCTGGGCAGGAAAGTCTGTTAGACTCTTATCTCCCTTTCACTGCCAGAAAACTGGAAGTGGTGCTGTGGCTCAAGCGGTAGAATGCTCACCTTGAGCTGAAGAGCTGAGGGACAGCGCCCAGGCCCATAATTCAAGCCCCATGACTGACATAAAAAGAAAAAAAAAAATAGAGGGAGAGCCGGGTGCTGGTGGTTCACACCTGTAATTCCATCTACTCAGGAGCCTGAGATTTGAGGGTTGCAGTTCAAAGCCAACTGGGTATCTCCAATGAACCACCAGAAAACCGGAAGTGGTGGTGTAGCCTTGATCTGAAAAGCTGAGGGACAGGGCCCAGGCCCAGAGTTCAAGCCCAATAGCCAACAACAACCACAACAACAAAGAATAGCGGGAGAAAGGAGCCAGAGAGCTTCCAGCTGGGAAGCTGGAAGCCTGGATGTGTCTCTGGTGCTGCTAGGGGAGGAACGCTGGTTGCTGGTGCTGGCCCTGGCCTGTGTGTGGAGCTGCAGGGACACGGATGAAACAGAGGGAAAGGGAAGACATACACAGAGTTGATGCAGGATTAAAGAATGGCAGGACGAGCCAGGCATCCGTGGCTAGTGCCTGTAATCCTAGTCACTTTGGAGGCTGAGATCTGAGGATCTCAATTCAAAGCCAGCCCAGGCAGGAAAGTCCAGTTAATTACAAATAAACAGCCAGAATAGAGCTGTAGCACAAGTGGTAGAGCACTAGCTTTGAGCAAAAAAGCTTAGGGACAGGGCTCAGACCCTGAGTTCAAGCCCTGGGAGAGAGAGAGAGAGAGAGAGAGACACACACACACACACACACACACACACACACACACACACACACACACATGGCTGACTGAGGCTAGCAACCAACCATTTAAGGCATGACACCACTTCCATCTTTTTCTGCTTATGTGGTACTGAGGAATGGAACCCAGGGCTTCATGTTGGCCAGGCAAGCACTCTACCACTGAGCCACATTCCCAGCCCAACTACAATCTGATTTAGACCCAGGTGGGATCACTGACCTCTTGCCCGGGCTGGCTTTGAACCATGACCCTCAGATTGCAGCCTCTTGGGTAGCTCGATAACAAATGTGAGCCACTAGCACCTGGCTTTTTTTTTTTTTTTGGGTCAGTCGAGGGGCTTGAACTCTGAGTCTGGGCGCTGTCCCTCAGCTCTTCAGCTCAAGGCAAGTGCTCTACCACTTGAGCCACAGTGCCACTTCCGGTTTTCTGGTGGTTCATTGGAGATAAGAGTCTCACAGAGTTTCCTTCTGGGGCTGGCTTTGAACCGTGATCCTTCGATCTCAGCCTCCTGAGTAGCTAGGGTTACAGGCATGAGCCACCAGTGCCTGGCTTTGTTTCTGTTTTTTTTTTTTAAATAAAGACAATAGAAAAATTATGACAAGCTATGACAGGAAGAAAGCACATGGCATAGACACACCATGGGGAAGAGGGTGGTTTGGTCTGTCTCCACCATCTTGAGCTATCTCTCATTGCTTTCTTTGTCACGGGCCTTGGGTTAAACAGTAGATCTCCTGTGTGTTTCCCTGGAGGCCAAAGACATGTACCACTCACTCCGTCCTCATTTCCTCATCCTCTCATCCTTTCTGCCTCCTTATTCTTCAGAAGCTCCATTTCACTTGACAGGAAGGTTTTGGGTTATCGGCTTCTCCTTGGGCCCTTCTGTGTTGTGTTCTCCAAGCTGATATTGGGACTTGTGTCCCTCTGTCCCTCGCAGGGGTGGGGGTGGGGGTGAAGCAGCTACGTGCAACCGTCTCCATTCTCTGGAAGCCAGTAAAAGATCTGGGTTTGAGTCCTGACTTGATACATTGTCGGTCAATTCGGGGCTAGTCAGTTCCCCTCAGAGAGTCAATCTCCCCATGGGGAGAAGGACCAAGTGGGTTCTTTTCTCGAGATGGTGGGTTCTATATGAGATACCCAGGACAGGTACTAGCTGGGCACCGAAGCGGGGTAGCTGCTATGGTGGGGGCTCCAACACCGATCAACCAGGGGCCTGGTGTTTGGGGAGCCAACCTTTGTGGAACTCGGCATCGGGAAGGAGAGGCGACTAGACTGGGTGAGATGGAGGACAGGCTGTGGTCAGAACCTGATGGAGCCTGGTCTAACATGACATGAGGCCGACTAGTCCACGGCTGCACAATCAGTTCAATCAGCTCCCATAATGAGCCACAGAAGCTGGGGAAATGAGTGTGTGAGAGAATCATGGCACACATTCGAGCCTCTCATCTGAGACAGTGGCTAGGAAGTTTGATTCAACACGACTGCCCACTCACCAGGAGCGCCACACTCTTGGAGGGGCCTAGGTCCATGCTGAACCTAGCACGCATGAAGCCCCAGGTTCAATTCCCCAGTACCACATACACAGAAACAAACCAGAAGTGGTGCTGTGGCTTAAGTGTAAGAGAGCTAGCCATGGGTAAAAGAAGCTCAGGGATAGTGCCCAGGCCCTGAGTTCAAGCCCCAGGACTGGCAAAAGAAAAAGAGAACAAAATCTGTGTATCTGTTCTCCTTTGCCAAGGCTTCTAGGAAGCTCAGAATTAAAATTTGTCTTTTTGAAGCTGGATCTAGTGGCTCACTCTTGTAGTTCCAATACTTGGGAGGCCGAGGCAGGAGGATTGACAGTTTGAGACTAGGCCTAGGTCTATATCGTGAAACCCTGTTTTGGAAAAAAAAAAAAAAAAAGTCTTCGTTTTTAGTTATGCACTTCAGTTGGTTTCTGGTAGTTTTACCTTTGCACTCTAAAGAGACTCAAAATGCTTTGGTTTGGTTTGGTTTCTTTCCTGTATGGGAATTACAAAAGGCCTGAGATCCTGGGCCCAATAAGCAAGGCATGTGGACATAATGGGATATGGGGTCAGAGAGAGGAGCTGGAACGGCCGGCTCTGGGACCGGAGTCCTTGGGGTCATGAGTCGGCATGCCAGCTAGAGCTTTATCTTCTTAATTCGTTTGTCTCACCGATGGGAGAGATTACACGTCAGCTCTCTTCCTCTGGCTAGACTGTATGTTCTGGCCACAGACACAGAGCAGACAGGCTGGGGTGGAAGGTAGACTGGCCTGGGGCGTAGGGGTTGGAGTTTTGGCTGTAGGGGTGGCGGATGAAGCTGCTTGTTCAGGCTGGCAGTCTCTACGCCTCCTCTGGTTGAGAAATGGGAGACACTGTGTACGCTTCTGCTTGAGGAGGGTCCTGCCTAAGCGTGAGCTAATGGGGTACTAGCTTGTACGGCTGGGTATGTGGACTTGGGTAGGAGATCTTTCCTGAGCTGATGAGGCTGGAGAAGAATGGCAGAGTGCTGCTGGGTATTGGTGGCTCACGCCGGTCATCCTAGCTACTCAGGAGGCTGAGATCTGAGGATCACAGTTCAAAGCCAGCCTAGGCAAGAAACTCCATAAGCCTCTTATCTCCAATAAACCACTCAGAAAACTGGAAGAAGTGGTTCTATGGCTCAAGTGGTAGAGCGATCGCCTTGATCTGAAGAGCTGAGGGATAGTGCCCCGGCCCAGATGCTGTTCCCTGAGCTTTTATTCCATTTCTGGCTTTTTAGTGGTTCATTGTAGGTGAGACTTTCATGAGAGTTTCCTGCCTAGGCTGACTTCGAACCACGATCTTCAGATCTCATCCTTCTGAGTAGCTAGGATGGTAGGTGTGAGCCACCAGCACCTGGCCTGCTGGTCGGTCTTTCTTTCTTTCTTTCTTTCTTTCTTTCTTTCTTTCTTTCTTTCTTTCTTTCTTTCTTTCTTTCTTTCTTCTTTCTTCCTTCCTTCCTTCCTTTCTTTCTTTCTTTCTTTTTTTTGCCGGTCGTGGGGCTTGAACTCTGGGCCTGGGCGCTGTCCCTCAGCTCTTCAGCTCAAGGCGAGCACTCTACCACTTGAGCTACAGCGCCACTTCCGGTTTTCTGGTGGTTTATTGGAGATAGAAGTCTCACAGTCTCTCCTGCCCGGGCTGGCTTTGAACCGCTATCCTCAGATCTCAGCCTCCTGAGTAGCTAGGATTACAGGCATGAGCCACCAGCGCCCGGCTCTTTCTTTCTTTCTTTCTTTCTTTCTTTCTTTCTTTCTTTCTTTCTTTCTTTCTTTCTTTCTTTCTTTCCTTCCTTCTTTCCTTCCTTCTTTCCTTCCTTCTTTCCTTCCTTCTTTCCTTCCTTCTTTCCTTCCTTCTTTCCTTCCTTCTTTCTTTCCTTCTTTCTTTCCTTCTTTCTTTCCTTCTTTCTTTCCTTCTTTCCTTCCTTCTTTCTTTCTTTCTTTCTTTCTTTCTTTCTTTCTTTCTTTCTTTCTTTCTTTCGTCAGTTGTGGGGCTTGAACTCTGGGCTTGGGCGCTGTCCCTGTGCTCTTCAGCTCAAGACGAGCGCTCTACCTCTGGAGCCACAGTGCCACTTCCGGTTTTCTAGTGGTTAATTGGAGATAAGAGTCTCATGGACTTTCCTGCCTGGGCTAGCTTTGAACAGGGATCCTCAGATCTCAGCCTCCTGAATAGCTAGGATTACCGGTGTGAGCCACCAGTGCCTGGCTCTGCCGGTCTTTCTTGAGCGTCTCCTTATGGCCAGCTGTCTGCTGGAAGAGCAGCTGGGAACATGGCTCAGCGGTAGAATACTCACCTAGCACTTGTGAAGCCCTGGGTTTGATCCCTCAGTATCGCATACACAGAAAAAGCCCAAGTGGTGCTTTGTCTCAAGTTGTAGAGTGCTAGTTTTGAGCAAAAGAAGTTCAGGGACAGTGCCCAGGTCCTGAGTTCAAGGGTCCCCCCCACCCCTGAAAAAAATAATTTGGAAGAATAAATGGATAGATAAATAAATCCTATTCTCTGGGAGTTTAAAGTCCACATCACAGAGCCCAGAGACGTGTGACCAAAGCTACCCTCTACCCCACCCAGTACTTTCTACCCACCATGCACTGCACCTCTATGCATGAATATATTATACACACTCCCACACTCCTGTGCTCACACATGCACACACACACACACACACACACACTCACACCCCAATCTCCTATGTATTTATGTCTATTCACACTTTTTTTTTTTTCTTGCCAGTCCTGGGGCTTGAACTCAGGGGCCTGGGCACTGTCCCTGAGCTTCTTTTACTCAAGGCTAATGCTCTATTACTTGTGCCACAGCAGCACTTCTGGCCTTTTCTCTTTGCGTGGTACTGAGGAATCGAACCCGGGGCATGAATTTGTGCAAGTGAGGCAAGCACTCTACCACTAAGCCACATTCCCAGCCCTACACATTGGTGCAAAAACGAGTTTCACAAGTCTTGCATGAGCTCTGGGGCTACTCCCACCTCCTTTTCTTCCTCAGGGAGGGGTTATCTAGAGTCTCTCTGAAAAGTCCAGTTCTCCTTCTCCTAGCCTCCCCACACAGCAGTGGGGGACCTGCCAGGCGATGACTTCATCCTCCTGGGCCTCTGTTTCCTCGATCTGCAAATTGGGGCTGACAGTCCCCACCCTGCTCACCTCACAGGGTGGCACCGAACATTCCCACGAGATAAAACGACCACAGGGTGTTTTGTAAACCGCAGGTCATTTTCCAAATAGGTAAATGCTGCCGGTCGTTATTCCCCGATCTAGATCTGAAGAATTCAATCCACTGTCACTCAGGTCTTTCCTTGGGTGGGAAGGGACTGAGGAGTGCCCTGCCCCCCACCTCCATTCCACTTGGTGAGGCCAGAGGGGTACAAGCAGTGTCTTGTGTGGGTCTTGGGCCCCACTGCTCTCCACTGGAGCTGGAGTTCACTGGTAAGGTGACTAGAAGTCTTCAGCGTCTGGCTGCCAACTCTGGGGGGCAGATGAGAGAATTTGGCAGAGGGTGAAAGGAGGAGGGAAGGTGGTAACCACACACACACACACACACACACACACACACGACACACACACACACACACACACACACACACACACAAATGTCCTTGGTTCAAGGTCCATGTCGCCTCAGATCCAAAGCTCCATAAGCTCCAGTGGGGTTCGTACCTCATGTTTCTATCCCATAGCCTCTTTCCTCAGGAGAATGCCAGACTTCTGCCTCAGTCTCCGTGTGTGTATCTGGAGACCTTTCGGGTTCCTCCCTGGGGGTACGGTTATGGATGTGGGAGACAGATACTTTGCAGGGAGCTTCTTAACCCCAGACCTCTTCCATTGCCTTTCTTCCCACCATCTACCATGAGCCCTGAAGCTTCTTCTCCCTGGAGAAACAGAAGCCCAGAGAGGATAGGAGTAGAGCCTGGCTCTCCCACCACGTGAGAACTTAACACCCCCCCCCCCCCCCCCGCACGCACAGAAGAGCACAGGGCTGGGGTCACGCATCTGTGTGAATGAGACCAATGGACCCTGGGGTGTGAGGTTGCTGGGGTGTTGTGTTTCCATGTGTGCCCAGTATAGCATCTTCTGGATTTGATCTTTTTTTTTTTTTGTCGGTTGTGGGACCTGAACTCTGGGCCTGGGTGCTGTCCCTCAGCTCTTCAGCTCAAGGCTAGCGCTCTACCACTTGAGCCACAGGGCCACTTCCAGCTTTTTCTGCTTCTGTGGTGCTGAGGAATCAAACCCAGGGCCTCATGCATGCAAGGCAAGCACTCTACCACTGAGCCACCTTCCCAGCCCCTGGATTAATCTTATTCTACGATGCATTGGGGGGAGTTTTTCCCTCTACGATATAGACATGTTCATATGATCTACAAATATGAGGAGTCAGTACTGGGGTCAGAACCAGTACCCCAGGACTTGAACCCAGATGACTGGACAGAATGGCGACTGACTGGGTCCACAGTTTCGTAAGGAGATGGCAGAATGTTGGCTTGGGGTGGGGGAGAAGCCATGCAAATAGGGACTGATTAATTTCCCCACTGCCCCCCTTTTGGTACCTCAATTTCTCCTCTAAAAACAATAATGAAAAGTCTCCTAATATTCATAACATACTCTGAAACAGAGCCTAGCACATAAAAAATGCAATATCTGTGTGTGTGTGTGTGTGTGTGTGTGTGTGTGTGTGTGTGTGTGTGTGTGTTTAAAGAGTTATCAAGGGAACAAGCTAATTGTAGGTTGTGAGCAAGTGCTGCATGGGAGGTAAGAAAAGGGTAACAACATGGGAGCTTTCCGTGGAGCTGGTCATGGTTCCCATCTTTATGGGGGTGTGGGTCCCCACAGAGTTTGCAACCATCAAAGCTCATTGAACTGGACCCGTGAGGCCTGGGCATTTGCCTGGATGTAAATTATACTTCAATTTATACAAATAGAGAGAAAAACAAACAAACCATAGGGGGAGAGTAAGGGAAACTCAGTGTCCTTTTTAGTGGTCCAGGAGGGCTTCTGAGTGGAGGTGATGTTCAGAGAGGTTTCCTGAAGAAGAAGGTGGCTCTAGCTAAAAAAGAGGAAGGTATGGGTTGGGAAGGTGGCTCAGTGGTAGAGTGCTTGCCTTGCATGCATGAGGCCCTGGGTTTGATTCCTCAGCATCACATAAGTAAGAAAAAAAAAATCTGTAAGTGGCTCTGTTGCTCAAGTGATAGAGCGCTAGCCTTAAGCTGAAGAGCTGAGGGACAGCGCCCAGAGGCAGAATTCAGGCCCCACAACCAACCAAAAAAAAAAAAAAAGAGGAAGGAGCTGGGCACCAGTGGCTCATCCCTGTCATCCTAGCTGCTCAGGAGGTTGAGATCTGAGGATCATGGTTTGAAGCCAGTACGAGTGGGAAAGTCCTCTCCAATGAACTGCTCAAAAACTGGAAGAGGCGCTGTGGCTCAAAGCGGTAGAACACTAGCCTTGAGCCAAAAGAACTCAGGGACAGCACCTGGCCCTGAGTTCAAGTCTCATGACTGGCAAAACAACAAAAACCCCAGGCTGTCACCCCAGTGAAAACTGCCAGAATTCATATGGCAGAGCCCCGCAGGCAGAGGCTGGGAGACTCAAGGGGGCGCCTATTTGGGAAGAGTGAGTATATCCTTCTGGCTAGAACAGATGGTGTTTGGGGCCAGGGGTAGCAGAACACAGGGGAGGCAGAAAAGGCAAGCCTGGACGCTGAGATGGAAGTGATGTTTATCTGGAGGATATGCATCTACAGGCTGGGAAGGGTCAGAGAGGACAGCCAGGCTGAACACCCCTGGATAAGAATTACACCTGTCACCCTAGCTACTTAAGAGGCTGAGATCTGAGGACTGAGGTCAAAGCCAGCCCAGACAGGAAAGCCCATGAGACCTTTTTTGTTTTTTGGTCGTGGGGCTTGAACTCTGGGCCTGGGTGCTGTCCCTGTGCTCTTCAGCTCAAAGCTAGCGCTCTACCACTTAAGCCACTGTGCCACTTCCTGTTTTCTGGTGGTTCATTGGAGATAAGGCTGGCTTTGAACTGCCATCTCAGCCTCCTGAGTAGCTAGGATGACAGGCATGAGCCACTGGCACCAGGCAAAGGACTCATTTTGTTTTTTGGTCAATGGTGGCGCTTGAACTCTGGACCTGAGCGCTGTCCTTCAGCTCTTCAGCTCAAGGCTAGCATTCTACCACTAGAGCCACAGCGCCACTTCCGGCTTTTTCTGCTTATGTGGTGCTGAGGAATCGAACCCTTGCATGTACTCTACCACTGAGCCACCTTCCCAGCCCCAAAGGATTCATTTTTTAAGAACACTTTTTTTTTAATATTTTGGTAGTGAGTTTTCCTCCTGCACCCACTGGTGGGGAATTTGGAATCTTAATTAGCTTTACTCCCGCAGGATCGTGGCCTTGTCTTCTTCCCCGCTGCAGTTGGATGCTAGATAGCTTTGTGGATGTGGGCCTCACCCCTTCCTTGGGCTCCATCCACCTCCTGCGTTATGGACAGATTTACATCTCTGCATCCCTTTCCCCCAGCCTTCCTCCAGCACTTCTTCTCCTTTCACATAGGGGAGCTGGGTGGGGAGGGGGAGCACAGGGGTCCCTGTGCACCTAGCATCTACCAGGTACTATCTGCACACACAGTCCCTATCCTGGCTTAGGAAGTGGAGCTTCTAGGTCGCTCTCTTTTCTTCTCTCTTTCTACGCTTTGTGATGATCCTAGGGCTTGAACTCAGGGCCTAGGTGCTGTCCCTGAGCTTTTTTTTTTTTTTTTTTTGCTCAAGGATAGCATTTAATCATTCAATCCACAGCTCCACTTATGGCTTTTTGGTGGTTCATTGGAGGTAAGTCTCACGGACTTCCCTGTCCATGCTGGCTTCAAACTGCAGTCCTCAGATCTCAGCCTCCTGAGTAGCTAAGATCACAGGTGTGAGCCACAAGTGCCTGGTGTGTTGTTCTCATGGGGAAAAAAACGAGATTCAAAAGCGATGTGGCCTTTGGCCTAGGATTCTGTGGCTGAGGCGATGGAAATAGAAAACCTTCTTGTGTTCCATTTGATTCATCACCCCTGAGAAGGGAAGCAGGGACTTCTCTGGCCTCCAGTCCCTCTGGCTTGCCAGCCTCCTCCTGAGGCCCCGTGGAAGCCACTAGCACTAGTGTTGACTTTCAAGTCCAGAGGCTCAATGCCACCAAAGGAAACCCAGATTTCTACCATCATTCTGATCCCATCAAAGCCTTGTTGCTTAGGGCTGGGAATGTGGCTTAGCAGTCAGAATGCCCACCTTGCACACATGAGGCCCTGGGTTCGATTCTTCGGAGCCACATGGACAAGAAAATAGTAGTAAAATTACTTCTTCCCCCTTTGGTCAATGGTGGGGTTTGAACTCTGGGCTCAAAGCAAGCACTCTACCACTTGAGCTTCAGCTCCATTTTCCATTTCCTGGCAGTTCATTGGAGATAATTGTCTTCCGGACTTTCCTGCCCAGGCTGGCTTTGAACCTTGATCCTCAGATCTTAGCCTCCTGAGTAACTAGGATAACAGGCGTGAGCCACGAGGGCCAGGCTTGTAAAATGATTTTTAAAAGAAGAGCCATGTGGTGCTGGCAAATCATGGGTCTCTGTGACTCTGCTCTTGTCTGCCAAGCAAGGACAGGGAGGCTGTGAGGCTGACCCTCTCCGTGCCCACCGCCTACAGCTCCTGTATGACAGCCCCAAGGCCCGGCAGGAGGTGGAGCACCACTGGCAGGCCTCAGGCGGGCCCCACGTCGTGCGCATCCTGGACGTGTACGAGAACATGCATCGCGGCAGACGCTGTCTCCTCATCGTCATGGAATGGTATGCAGCACGCCCCACTGCCTCGTGGGCCCCCCCCATGGGTGTTCCCTCCTCACCCCAGTCCCCCCAACATTCTCCCAGGGCTCCTCACTCTCTTCTTGGCATAGTGGCCATCATGGCCCCTGAAGGACGGTTGGATGGGTGGTCATGGGTCCCGTTCGTGGGGCTGGGCTGCCAAGGGGGCTTTGTGAAAGGCAGGGAAGAGACACCACGACTCTCGTGCGGTCTCCTGTGTGGGATCTCCACTCCATGAGAAGGTCGCCCAGCCCCATCTGTGTACAGACATGGAGATGGGGGGGGGGGGAGGAAGTGGGGACACATGCAGTCCCTTCGGCTGTCTCCTTCCGGTGGGGGCTGTGCACCTGTGGTCCCACCAATGATCGTATGTGATGGGGTCTGGAGCTCTGGGCATCTGGCCTACCTCAGACCCTGGGCGTCCCCTCCCTGTCTCCCATCTGCCTTTGAAGTCCCTCCTCCCTCCAGAGGTTCACCAGCTCTTCAGAGGTAGAATTCTAGATCCTTGGCTTTGCCACCCACTAGCCGTAGAAATGGGCTTCTTGCTAACTTTTCTGGATCTCTGCAACTCTTCTGTCAAACATGGGGGTTGACCTTCACGCAGCACTCATGCCAAGCTTGATTCCATTCAGAGTGTGTGAGGGGCATCTTATATTCGATTTGCATGACTCTCGTGAGATCGGTGCTGTTCTTTTATAACAAGGATGGCTGGGCGCCTGGGGTTCACACCTGTCATCCCAGCTGCTCGGGAGACTGAGATCTGAGGATCGTGGTTTGAGTCCAACTCACTTGGGAAAGTCCATGAGACTCTCATCTCTGATGAACCACTTGAAAACTGGAAGTGAAGCTATGGTTCAAAGTGATAGAGCACTAGCCTTGAGCAAAAAAAAAAACTCAGGGACAGTGCGTAGGCCCTGAGTTCAAGCCCCAGGACTGTATGGAACAAAAAAACATAAACATAGCTGAGACACTGAGAGGCAAAGGGTCCGTCTCAGGATCACCTAAAAGGTAAAGCCCAGAGCACAGCACACAGTAGACACTCCTGACACTGGGTTGTGAAGATGATAGATGATGACGATCTCCTTTTGCATCTGGAGAAACTGAGGCTCGGGTCGGTATAGGACTGCTCAAGGAGTCACGATCCGATAGGACAAGTACTTCTGAGAACCATTTCTCTGGAGTTCTGACAGATTAGATCCACCCACCCAACTCAACACCACAGGCCACAGCTGATAATGGCTACTCAACACCAGGGGAAGAGCGTGAGCCTCCAGTCCAGGGCAGGAAAAGGGGGAAACGATTGATTCACCCTCTCTTCCCTTTCCACTTACAGTCACCTTCTCTTGCAGCATGGAAGGCGGGGAGCTGTTCAGCAGGATTCAGGAGCGTGGAGACCAGGCTTTCACCGAGAGAGGTATATGACGCGCAGGGAGCTGGACCGTGGGGCCGTCTATGCCGTGGGATGAGGACTTGTTCCTCTCCTGAGCCTGTCTTTCCATCAGAATAAGAGGGGGCAGGTGGCTCACGCCTGTCATTCTAGCTACTCAGGAGACTGAGATCCAAGGCTCAAGGTTCAGAACCAGCCTGCACACGAAAAGTCAGTGAGACACTTATCTCCGGAAGTGCAGTTGTGGGCCCAAGTGGTAAAGCACTAGTCTTTGCTTTGTTTTTGTTTTTATTTTTTTTGGTCGGTCATGGGGCTTGAACTCTGGGCATGGGCGCTGTCCCTCAGCTCTTCAGCTCAAGGCTAGCGCTCTACCACTTGAGCCACAGCGCCACTTCTGGCTTTTTTTTCTGCTTATGTGGTGCTGAGGAATCGAACCCAGGGCCTCATGCATGCAAGACAAGCGCTCTACCACTGAGCCACCTTCCCAGCCCCTAAAACACTATTGTTGAACAATAAAACGAAGGAACAATGCCCAGGCTCTGAGTTCAGACCCTAGTATCAGCACACACCTACACACATATATCAAAACCAAAAAAGAATGAGAGGGTGGGGCATTTTGTCCCCTATGTCCATGACATGTGGTTGGAAATGGACTCTCTAGTTCTGGCATGGAGGAATTGGAGCCTCTGGGTGCTGACCCACAGGGGAGTTGGAAAGAAGCTGTCTAGGCATGAGGAAAGAAGTTCAGATGTGTTAGAAGCATCCCTAGGGGAAAAAAATGGAACCAGGCACTAGTGGCTCACGCCTGTAATCCTAGCTACTCAGGAGGCTGAGATCTGAGGATCAAGGTTCAAATCCAGCCCAGGTGGATACTTGGGCTTTTTTTTTTTTTTGCCAGCTGTGAGGCTTGAACTCTGACCCTGGGCTCTGTCCCTCAGCAATTCAGCTCAAGGTGAGCGTTCTACCATTTGAGCCACAGCGCCACTTCCGGTTTTCTGGTGGTTCATTGGAGATAAGAGTCTTAAGGACACTGGTGGCTCATGCCTATTATCCTAGCTACTCAGGAGGCTGAGATCTGGGGATTGCAGTTCAATGCCAACCCGGGGAAGGAAAGTCCATGAGACTCTTATGAACCACCAGAAAACCAGAAGTGGTGCTGTGGCTCCAGTGGTAGAGAGCTTGCCTTGAGCTGAAGAGCTGAGGGACAGCACCCAGGCCCAGAGTTCAAGTCCCACAACTGACCAAAAAAAAAGGGGGGGTATTTAGGATAGGGAGCCACGGGCCACAGGACTACCATGATCATCTCCTGCTGGCCTGCCAGATCCTATCCAGAGGCAATGATATGTGGGTGGGGGGGATGTCCCAAGTCATCAGACCTTTGGTATTTGTGACGTGTGCCCCGCCTCCTTGTCTACAGAGGCCGCAGAGATAATGCGGGATATCGGCACCGCCATCCAGTTTCTACACAGCCAGAATATCGCTCACCGAGATGTCAAGGTGAGTCACTGAGACCCGATCTAGGGGACAGAGACGGGTCTGTCCCACAGCCCTCGTTGGCTCCTGGTCCCCACTGGATGGAGGCCAAGCTCCTCAGTCAGCTTCAGCTTCTCAACCAGACTGCTTTCTCTCGGCCCTTCCTCCAGTGGTTGGGCATGCTGATTCTGGTCCCATCAGATGACCTTGTTTCCCTCGAACGCCGTGTCATCCCAATAGAATAACCAAGCATCAACCCTAGCTACTCGTGCTGATAGACACCTCATTTAATTCCACCAGCCCTATAAGAGTTGATGGCCCCCATTTTACAGACGAGCAAATTGAGACTAAGACACAGTAAGTGGCTCACCTGTGTCTGTGCCTCATGGAGACTCATCGGATTTTCCCACGTGCTCCGCGTTAGAGCCAAATTTGTCCCTCTTTGGCCCTTGGTCCCAAATCTGGAATATCATCACCTTGGCTTCCATCCTCCTGAGCCATCTCCTGGGCTGAGGAGAGCAGAGGGCCCGGCTGCGGTGTTGGGACCTTCCGCCAACCCCTGGTTACCCACTGCTGCGGAATGCGTGCAGAGCCGCCACAGAGCCACCTGCTAAATCCTTGTTATAATTTGGCTCTGGCTTCTCTCTCCCTCTCTCTCCCTCTCTTTCTCTCTCCCTCTCTCCTCTCCCTCTCCCCCTTTTCTCTCCCTCTCCCCCTTTTCTCTCCCTCTCCCTCTCTCCCCCTCTCTCCCTCTGTCCCTCTCTCTTTCCCTTTCCCCCTCTCTCCCTCTCTCTTCCTTTCTCTCCCTCTCTCTTCCCCTCTCCCTCTCCCCCTCTCTCTCTTTCTCCTGCTCTCTCTCTCTGTCCCTCCCTCTGTCTCTCCCCCCTCCCTCCCTCCCCCCTCTTTCTTTTCCTAAGGGGAACAATGCCTTCTACAAACCAGATGCCTCTGTGTTCTCTGAAACTGCCTCCCTGTGTTTATCTCGATCCAAGGTCGGATTGTCTCAAAGAGAACTGGAAAAAATAGCTCCTACTGGCACCGCAGGCGAACTCTGTCCAATACTCTGCCCTTCTTCCTCAGCCGTGCTTGGGGAAATGCCTTCTGTTACTTGACACAGGCCTAGGTCCTCCACAGTCATGAAAAACCACCTTCCTCCACACGGCTCTCCCTGCCACCCCCACCTGCCCGGTCTGTCAGTGCTTTGTACCGGGGAAGGATGGCTGGCCTCTGTGCAGTTCTTGAGGTCTGAGCTCTGGGGGGGGAGGGTGATCACAGGTGGACCTGCCCCAGCAGGTTTCCTTCTGGGCTGGTGAGAGGGGAGAGAGGGGGTGGCAGGGGCAGTCGGTCTTATACCCTCATCCAGGTTGATTGACAGCCACCTCGACAACTCAGGATCAACAGGATCAAAGATTCCCACCCCTGGGCTTTCTATGAATGTGAAGTGACCATTCATAGCCTTGGCTGAGAGCCTGCCTCATTTTCCCCTGTGAATGAAAGCATCCCCTCCCCATCATCCTTGGCTTCTCTCTATCTGGTTCATGTTCTAGATCACTAGGGCTCAGGGTTGTCTAGGAGCTGGATTGAGCTGACCTGCACCAGGACAGAGGGGAGGACTCTTATCCCGATCTCCTCCGGTAGCTAACTCCACACCCGTGCTTTTTCTCCCCTGGCTCAGCCCGAAAACCTGCTCTACACATCCAAGGAGAAAAACGCCGTGCTGAAGCTCACTGACTTCGGCTTTGCAAAGGAGACCACTCAAAATGCCCTTCAGACGCCTTGCTATACTCCCTATTACGTGGGTGCGTTTTTGGGGTATGGTACACAGACTGCTGTGGGGGTGCAGGGGTGCCAGCTGGCAGGCCGTGGAAAGCACAGAGTTAAAGCCCAGAGAGGAAGGGAGGGGTGCAACTCACTGCGTGGAGGCGGGTGTTATGGGGTGGGGTGGAGTGGGGGGGGGCCGGAGGCTGCAAAAATATTCTCCCCAACTTCAGCTTCTGCTTTTGAAAATAGATCCAGGAAAATTCCGGCTGTGGCCTGTGAGTGAAAATGACATCACGGCAGCTCTAAATATATACCTGATGAAAGGCTGCCGTCGGCTCGGAATGGAGCCCGACGGTGGTTGTCTTTATCTGTTTTTTTATTTTTTTTCTCTCCCTGGGATTCAGATCCAGAAAGCGGGCAGGCCTTTTCCTCGACATGAAAAGGACATGCGGGGTCCCAGTCACCTGCCTCGGGGTGGGGGGTGGGGATCTCTGAGTGGACACATCCACGTGGCTCCCGGGTCAGGAAAGCCCCCCTCCCCCCAATTGTAACCCTGTCCTGCATCAGAGGGTGGATCAGCAATGGACTCTTTCACGAGGGCAGGCCTGGGGTGGGGTGGGGGGGGTGGGGACAGACAGGACGTCCCCATAGAGAGCCAAAATGGAGCCTTGCTCACGAGGACACGCAGTCCACAGTATTTTGACTTAAGAGAGCTTCTGTCCTGCTGACCTCATTGCATAGATGCAAAGACAGAGGTCTGCGGGCGGTAGCTAAGCTGACCATGGAGTGTGGAGTACACACACACACACACACACACACACACACGCACGCACGCACGCACGCACGCACGCACGCACACACGCATGCATGGCGGTAGCTAAGCTGACCGTGGAGTGTAGAGTCCACACACACATGCATACACACATACACACATACACACACATGCACACACACAGTTTCTCCTTACCTGTGACCTAAGCTGCATGTTGAGCTTAGGGAAAAGGGACACCAGTCAGCTAGTTGGCTGAAGCTTTTTTTGGGGGGGAAAGGGGGGCAGGAACTCACCCAACCCTAGAGACTGGCCATTTCCCCTCCCTACCAAGTTGAGACTGTTAGGAGGGCCTAAAAAGGAGCCACAGGGCTGTCTGAAAGCAGTTTATTCCCTCCCTGCCCCTCCCCAGCCCTCCGAGCTGTCTCTTCTCTTGGAGTTTCACACACATACTGCCTTCCCAGAAGGTGCCAGACACCAGTCTACTCTGCCCTCGCTCCCAGACTGCTCCTCGCCTTGCCCGGGCTTTCAGGCTTTCTGCCTGGGTTCCCTAGAAGCTCGGGGCTCAGAACCCGTCCCTGTCCTCTGTCCTGACAGCTCCTGAAGTCTTGGGTCCAGAGAAGTACGACAAGTCATGTGACATGTGGTCTCTGGGTGTCATCATGTACATCCTGTAAGTACCACGGCTGCCTTTGGCTTGGACCTCTTGGCCCAATCCTACCATCTTCTTATTTTTTTTCTCAGTCATGGGGCTTGAACTCAGGGCCTGGGCACGCTGTCCCAGAACTCTTCCATTCAAGGCTAGATCTACCACTTGAGCCATGGCGCCATTTTCTGGTCGGTTCATTGGAGATGAGTTCTCATAGGGGCTGGGAAGGTGGCTCAGTGTTAGAGTGCTTGCCTTGCATGCATAAGGCCCTGGGTTTGATTCCTCAGCATCACATAATCAGAAAAAGCCAGAAGTGGTGCTGTGGCTCAAGTGGTAGAGCGCTAGCCTTGAGCTGAAGAGCTGAGGGACAGCGCCCAGGACCCACGACCGACCAAAAAAAAAAAAAAAGTTCTCATAGATTTTCCCTCCTGGAACTTCGATCCTCAGATCTCAGCCTCCTGAGTAGGTAGGATCACAGGCTTCCCATTGTATACTTTTAGTTCCATTTCTGCTTCTTGCCTCTGTGTCCTCAGTGAGGGGCTTTGTGTGTGTATCACCCTCTCTGGTCACAGGGCCACCATCCCTTTAGGTTACTGGAGAGTCCCCTCATGCTAAGGGCAGACGAGATGCCCAGGAGGCCAGAGAGCTGGGGTTATGGCTACAGTACCTGCCTGCCTATCTCCTTGGCTTAAGGTAGAGAAGGGGTCTGCCCCAGCACGGACCCCCCAACCCTTGTGCCAAAATGACTCCCTCCTTCCTCCCCTAGTTTGTGTGGCTTCCCACCCTTCTACTCCAACACGGGTCAGGCCATCTCTCCAGGGATGAAGAGGAGAATCCGCCTGGGCCAGTATGGCTTCCCCAATCCTGAGTGGTCAGACGTATCAGAAGATGGTGAGTCAATCTTTCTACCTGGTCCCCCAGGCTGGCTGTTATTTATTTATTTATGTATTGCCAGTTCTGGGGCTTGAACTTAGGGCCTGAGCACTGTCCCTGAGCTTCTTTTACTCAAGACTAGTACTCTACCACTTGAGCCACAGTGCTACTTCTGGCTTTTTCTATGTATGTGGGTACTGAGGATTCCAACCCAGGGCTTCATGCATGAGAGGCAAACACCCTACTGCTAAGCTACATTCCTAGCCTGTTTTGTTTTGTTTTGTTGTTGGCTGTGGGGCTTGAACTCTGGGCCTGGGCGCTGCCCCTCAGCTCTTCAGCTCAAGGTGAGCACTGTACCACTTGAGCCACTAGATTTTTTCTGCTTATATGGTGCTGAGGAATTGAACCCAGAGCCTCATGCATGCGAGGCAAGCACTCTACCACTGAGCCACCTGCCCAGCCCTAATTTTTTTTTTAATTCCTCATTGATATTTGTTTCCCTCTTCTGGAGATGGCAGGCGATCCTATCTCGTGTGTTAGCTCACAAATCCTGAACACTTAGTACCTTTGAACAAGAAAACTGTTGGGTCAGCTCATGGAATAGCAATGTGGGAGTATCTGTAGCCTAGCTTCACAGAGCTTGCGGTATGTGGGGAGAAGAGGGGGATCGCGACCTCACCGCCTCCCTCTTCCCTGGGCTTCTCTAGCCAAACAACTGATCCGCCTGCTGCTGAAGACAGACCCTACAGAGAGGCTGACCATTGCACAATTCATGAACCACCCTTGGATCAACGTAAGTACCTTTTCCCTGATGGCAGGTGGGTGTCATTCTGGAGTAGAGATGCCAGGCAGGAGGGGAGCGGCTGTGGAGGTCTGAGTGCTGGGCTGGAATGGGCTCTTGCATGGCAATGTATGGTAGCACCCCCTTTCTTTTTTTGTTGGTCATGGGGCTTGAACACTAGGCTTGGGTTCTGTCCCTCAGCTCTTCAGTCAAAGCTAATGCTCTACTACTTGAGCCACAGTGCCACTTCTGGTTTTCTTGTGGTTTATTGGAGATAAGAGTCTCCGCAGACTTTCCTGCCCAGGCTGGCTTTGAACTGTTATCCTCACATCTCAGCCTCCTGAGTAACTAGGATTATAGGTGTGAGCCACTGGTACCTGGCTCCTGAGATTCTTATCTCTGACAAACCACCAGAAAACCTGAAGTGGTGCTATGTCTCAAGTGGTAAGGTGCTCGCCTTTAGCTGAGGAGCTGAGGGACAGTGCCTAGGCCCTGAGTTCAAGCCCCACCACTGACAAAAAAAAAAAAGACTGGGAAAATAGGGGAAGGGGAGAAGAGGATAAGTAGAGGCTAGCCACTACTGTTCCACATGTCCCCAGGTGCTAACTCAGGGGCTTGGCTTTCCTTCTAGCAATCCACAGTGGTACCTCAGACCCCTCTCCACACTGCCCGAGTACTACAAGAAGACAAAGACCATTGGGATGAAGTGAAGGTAAGTCAACCCTACCTCCATCTTCCTGCAGCTTCTGGGATTCTAGGTGTATCAGTGACTCCCTCAGTGGTCCAACTGAGGCACTCTGAGCATTGGGCTCTGCTCCCCAATTCTATGTGGTGCTCTTGGCTCACTCAATATAGAAGGGACTTTGGGATGGGAAACCAGTATAAAGGTTTTGGGCTCAAGTATTGGCCATCTCAGAGAAGTCATCTGATTTGCTTTTAGTTTTTTGACAGGTCCCAAGCCTTGAATTCAGGGCCGGGGCACTGTCCCTAAGCTTTTTTGTTCACAGCTAGAGCTTTTCCACTTGAGCCATAGCTCTACTTCCAGCTTTCTGGTGGTTGGTTGAAGATAAGGGTCTCGTTGACTTTCCTGCCCATGCTGGCTTTGAAAACCTTGATCTTCAGATCTCAGCCTCCTGAGTAGCTAGGATTACAGGCATGAACCACTGGCACCCAGTATCACTAGTTTTGTTTTTTTTTAAGAGTGCTAGAGATGATCTATCCCAGGGGCTCGTGAATTCTAGGGAAGCACTCTACCACCTAACTCTAACCCAAGCTTTAATCTCTCTTATGACAAATAGCTTTTAGGAGAATGACAGCCTTGCTTTAGGCTCAGTAAAGATTAAGTTTGACTCTATGGGACATCAGCTCAAAGCCTATATCCATAGGCCAGTCTGTAGGCCCCAATCTCCTAGGTTCCCAATGAGATGGCATCTTCTACAGACTTTGTCGTTAGGCAAGTGACGTCGGTTCATTTCTCTGTCCCACTCATGCTTTCTGAGGTCCCAGGCAGTCACTACTTTCCTGTGCCCTAGAACATAAACTCAGAGTCCACCATAAACAACTACCACGGGCTGGGCACTGGTGACTCACACCTGTCATCCTGGCCACGTGGGAGGCTGAGATCTGAGGATCAGGGTTGCAGGCCAGCCTGGGCAGAAAACCCCGTGAGACTCTTACCTCCAGTTAACCATCCAAAAGGCAGAAGTGGAGCTGTGGCTCGAGCCATAGAGCGCTAGCCCTCAGCTCTTTCAGTACTCCCAGGACCCAAGTTCGAGCTCCAGGACTTGCAAATGCACACAGGGAAACAAACAAAACGTAGCAAGGATCATGTGACACAAAGTGAATGCAGTGACGGCACAGTCTGTTAAAGACTGACATGATCAAGCCGGGTGCTGGTGGCTCACACCTATCATCCTAGCTACTCAGGAGGCTGAGATCTGAGAATTATGGTTCAAAGCCAGCCCGGGCAGGAAAGTCCATGAGACTCATCTCCAATTAACCATTAGAAAACTGGAAGTGGTGCTGTGGCTCAAGTAGTAGAGTGCTCGCCTCAGCTGAAGAGCTGAGGGACAGCGCCCAGGCCCAGAGTTTAAGCTCCAGGACCAACCAAAAAAAAAAAGGAAAAAAAGACTGACATGATCAAAGGGGCTGTGTGCATGGGCAGGAGGGCGATGGCTTCTAGAAGTCAGTATGAGCCTGACCTCTCCATCTCCCTGTGCTGTGTGTCCTCAGGAGGAAATGACCAGTGCTTTAGCCACCATGCGGGTAGACTACGACCAGGTGAAGATCAAAGACCTGAAGACTTCCAACAATCGGCTCCTCAACAAGCGGAGAAAAAAGCAGGCGGGCAGTTCCTCGGCTTCCCAGGGCTGCAACAACCAGTAGCATCCCAAGCCATGTCTCAGCCTGGTAACAGACCATTTGTTGAGGCTCTCTGGCCGGGGCAGGCCAAGGGTCATTCTTTTATCAAATGGATTTTTTTTTAATTGTTTTAATTTGTCACTTGGAACTTGAGGATGAAGACTGTTTTGACCTAAAAACCTCTTTCAGAGTCCCAGGCCTCAGGCCAGGGGAAGCGGCTGACTCAGTTAAAGCACCTTTGGCCAAGCCCTGATCCTGCCCCAGCGCATCTTCTGGAGCCTTCTTGGCCACCGGGGCCTCTCCTCTACAGAGACCTCCTCCCCTGGTGTGGGCAGACAGGCCCAGCCTCCAGAAAGGCATCCGGCCATTGGTTGTCATGGTGACTGGGGATGGCGTGGCTGTTTGTGAATGCCCAGTGAGCAAAGGAGGGGAGGAGGGAGGAGGGATGGAGCGGCCACTGAGGGCGTACTCCCCGCTTCTTGAGACTCCATGAGGTCACAGGGTCCAGCCCTGTCCAGCCTGAGCGGTTCAGCCCCAGGCCAAATGATACTCGGTACTCTCTCCCCTAGAGTCCTAACCATCCTTTTACCGTCCCATACCCAAAGGGTAGCTCTTGCATCTCAGCTGAAGGTAGAGGGTATTTTTTTTTAAAACCATTTTCTACTTTGGAAAGATGTCACTGTGACACACACACACACACACACACACACACACACACACACACACACACACACACACACACACACACACACACACACACACACACACACACACACACACGCACACACACACACACACACACACGCACACACGCACACACGCACACACACACACTTCACGTGCTCACCAGATCTCAGGCAGGAAAGCCCCTGTCTATGGAGACAGCAAGGGCTGTATTTTGGTGTCCTTTTGTGAGAGGGCATGATTGGCTCCTCCTTTTTTTTTTTTTTTTTTTTGTCAGTCTTGGGGCTTGAACTCTGGGCCTGGGCACTGTCCCTCAGCTCTTCAGCTCAAGGCCAGCGCTCTACCACTTGAGCCACAGTACCACTTCCACTTCTGGTTTTCTGAGTGGTTTAGTGGAGAAAAGAGTCTCACAGACTTTCCTTCCCAAGCTGGGCTTTGAACCTCCATCCTCAGATCTCAGCCTCCTGAGTAGCTAGGATTATAGGAGTGAGCCACCACACCCGGCTTGGCTCTTCCTTAACAAGGGCTTTTCTTTATAGTTCAGGTCAGATCTGTGGTGGCAGAGACCAGCAGAGCGATGCTTAGAAGGTCTGGCCCTGGCTTCAGCCTGAGTTGAGGCAGGGAGGGGCCTTCCTGGCCCATCCAGGCCTCCCCAGTCCCACTCAGCACAGCCTCAGGGTGCTGAGTGTTTGATATGAGGCCTGTCAAGTGCCTGACACCCAGCCTAGTTCCCAGTTCTTGGCCTCTGTCTCTTACTCTCTCTGGCTGGGAAACTCTGACCATGTTGACAAGGACAATGCTGCTGGGTTTTATAGACAGTTATTAATAAACACATTTTTGACATTTCCTCCCTCCCATGCCCAGGCTTCTCTTTGTCTTGGGGTGGGGGACGATGACAAAGGGGCAGCCACTTATTCCCACTAGCGATTTCTCCCTGATTACAGAGGGTGCCTCTGACCTGGTAAACAATTCCAGGGCTGCTATGGCCTTATTCAGTGGCGACAGGTCAGAGGGGCTGAGGGACCGCAGGGCAGCCACATGCCCCCCCCCAAGCTCCGCACTGCCCCCTGCATGCCGTGCATGTGTATGACACCCACCCCCGGCTGGCTCTGCGTGCGCCCAGCCTCTGCCCACAGTGGCCGCCCCCAGCTGCGTGCCAGCCCGCTGAAGGGCGGGCAGAGTGCCTGCTGCAGCACCGAGCTATTTTCAGAAGCTGCCAGATTTCATTTGGCAGCAAGAAAAAAAAAATCAGGAGGGGAGGGAGGGAGGGAGGGAGGCAAGGGGGCCGGGGATGCTGGAAGACTTGTCTTTTCACTACTCCTATAAGATCACCCTCACCCCCTTGGGATCCCTTGCCAGTGGCCTCATGGGGACCCTCACTCTGGCTTTTCTCCCCCCCCTCCACCTTCCTGCCCCTAATTTCGATCTCCATACCTTCCCCCCCACACCATTTCCAAGAGCTCATCTGGCAGCTCACAGGCAACTTTCCTCCTCCGCCCCTCTTCCTTCAGGGCATTGGGGGGGAGGGTGCAGAGATGGTAGAAGGTAGGGGATTTGCAAGCTGGCCCCATTCTGCTGCTCTTAAACCCTGTGACCTTGGGCCGCTTTCTCAGCCTCCCCAATCTTGGTTTCCTCAGCTGTGTACTGGGTATGAGAATGGGCACCTATAGTGGTATCATCTTAAGAGATTTGAGCAGATGACATGTGAGAAGTGGTTAGTGAGGTGTGGGGTAAACAGCTCCCATTACACTCCAGTGTCTTTGTGTGTGTGTGTGTGTGTGTGTGTGTGTGTGTGTGTGTGTGTGTGTGTGTGTGTGTGTGTGCACGCACACGTGGCCCACTAGTCCTCAGGGCCTAGATGCTGTCCCTGAGCTTTTGTGCTCGAGCACTCTATGGGGCCACAGCTCCATTTCCAGCTTTTTTGGGTGGTTACTTAGAGATAAGAATCACAGGGACAGCCGGGCGCTGGTGGCTCATGCCTGTAATCCTAGCTACTCAGGATCTGAGGATCGCTGTTCAAAGCCAGCCCGGGCAGGAGAGACCATGAGACTCCTATCTCCAATAAACCACCAGAAAACCGGAAGTGGCGCTGTAGCTCAAGTGGTAGAGTGCTAGCCTTGAGCTGAAGAGCTGAGGGACAGTGCCCAGGCCCAGAGTTCAAGCCCCATGACCGACCAAAAAAAAAAAAAAAAAAAGAATCATAGGGACTGGGGATGGGAAGGTGGCTCAGTGGTAGAGCACTTGCCTTGCATGCCAGAGGCTCTGGGTTCGATTCCTCAGCACCACATAAGCAAAAAGAAAAAAGCCGGAAGTGGCGCTGTGGCTCAAGTGGTAGAGCGCTCGCCTTGAGCTGAAGAGCTGAGGGACAGCGCCCAGGCCCAGAGTTCAGGCCCCACAAGCGGACCAAAAAAAAAAAAACAAAAAAAAAAAGAATCACAGGGACTTTCTTGTCCAGGCCAGCTTCAACCCTGGATCCCCAGATCTCAGCGTCCCAAGTGGCTGGGATTACAGGCACAAGCCACCAGTGCCACTAAACTCCACTGTCCTTATGGCTGGGGGGAAAGCAGTGGAATCCCCAATTTACCTCTGGAACTTTCTGGAAAAATTCAAGTGTTCTGCACCCATGGGGCTTCACTCTCTCAAGGACTTGTTTTTTCCAAGACAGCAATGTATGGGCCTTTTTTTTTGTTTGTTTGTCGGTAGTGGGGCTTGAACTCTGGGCCTGGGCACTGTCCCTCAGCTCTTCAGCTCAAGGCGAGCACTCTACCACTTGAGCCACAGCGCCACTTCTGGCTTTTTCTGCTTATGTGGTGCTGAGGAATTGAACCCAGAGCCTCATGCATGGAAAGCAAGCACTGTACCACAGAGTCACCTTCCTAGCCCCTCATCTGCGCTTTTCACCAGGACGGCTTTAGGCTTCCGCCACATCCCTCTCCTCCACAGGTGAGATCAGAGCTTCAGGCTGGGTGCCGGCAGCTCATGCTCCATCATCCTAGCTACTCCAGAGGATGAGATCTCGAAGATCACACAGTACAGAGGGAATCCACTCGACTCCATCTCTAACGTAGTCACAGCAAACTACATGACTCAAGGGTGGGGATAGGAAGAATCTGGCTCAGTACCAAGTCTAGCCCAGGTTTGGGCCCTCTGATCTGGTCCTAGATAGAATTATTAGGCCAGAACCAGAAGGTTGGGCGCCTACCTAAGGGAAGCTGCTAGCTGGGCCTCTGAGCAACTCTCTCAGCAATGGGAGAAAATCCTAGACAATGAAATGGTATCAGGTAAGCTAAGAAACCAGGTAGGGGCTGGAAAGGTGGTTCAGTGGTAGAGTGATTGCCTTGCATGCATGAGGCCCTGGGTTCGATTCCTCAGCACCACAGAAGCAGAAAAAGCTAGAAGTGGCGCTGTGGCCCAAGTGGTAGAGTCCTCGCCTTGAGCTGAAGAGCTCAGGGACAGCGCCCAGGCCCAGAGTTCAGACCCTATAACCAACAACAACAACAAAAAAGCCAGGTGGCCACGTATGTCCATCAGCTAATCCAGATGTTCAGGCCCTTACATGGGCTCTGTCCTACTTTCCTTGAGAGCTTTCAATAGAGAGTTCAACAGAGGGTATGAACATGAGGTGTATGTCTTTATGTCTGTATGTGTGTGTGTGTGTGTGTGTGTGTGTGTCTGTGTGTGTGAGGGGCCAGGGGAGGGGGAGAGAGTGAGGACAGCCTCAGAACCTGAGTCTGGCCGCCTTCCAACAGTCCGGCTCATTGCTATTCTATCCCAGCCCCTCTCCACCCTCTCTCTCTCTACTACAGCATCGGAATTGAGCCTCAAAATGCATCCTGCTGCAGCCTCTGCATGGGGTCTCTGTGTTTTAGACCTGTTTGAAAGTCTCTCCCTAGCAGGCAAGTCTGGGAGAAGGGGAGAAGAATAGATCCCATGCATCCAGACCTGGTTACCTTAGGCTGAGCTCTACTGCCTTGGGTGGGTCCAGATGCCCTTCAACCCTGCAGCCTAAATGTCTTCTGCTATATTGAGAAAGCCTGCCTGTTTACCACTTGGAAATCAAAAGTCAGTGTGTGGGAAGTCCAAATCCTCATCACCTCCAGCCCCCCGTGTATGGGGAGGGTTGGTGATCATTTAGAAGACCTGAACTTTGGTTTATCACAACCTTGGTCAAGAGAGCTCTGATGTGTGTGTGTGTGTGTGTGTGTGTGTGTGTGTGTGTGTGTGTGTGTGTGTGTTTGGTAGGTCATGAGGCTTGAACTCTGGGCTTGGTCAAGAGAGCTCTGATGTGTGTGTGTGTGTGTGTGTGTGTGTGTGTGTGTGTGTGTGTGTGTGTGTGTGTGTTTGGTAGGTCATGAGGCTTGAACTCTGGGTCTGGGCACTGTCCCTCAGCTCTTCAGCTCAAGGCAAGTGCTCTACCCTTGAGCCACAGCGCCATTTCTGGTTTTCTGGTGGTTCATTGGAGATAAAAGTCTCACAGACATTCCTGCTGGGGCTCCCTTTGAACCGTGATCCTCAGATCTCAGCCTTCTGAGTAGCTAGGCTGACAGGCATGTGCCACCAGCGCCTGGCTCTGATGATTTTTTTTTAAATAGTGCTAGGTAGAGGTTAAACCCAGGGCCTCACACATGCTAGGCAAATGTTCTACCAGTCAAGCCATACCTTCAGTGTTTTTGTTGTTGTTCATATTTTGTTTTGTTGAGATAGGGTGTAATGTTTCCTAGGTTGACCTCACACTGCTGATTCTTCTATCTCTGCCTCCTGAGTATCTGGGATCATAGGCATGCACTGCCAGGCCCGGCTTAACTAAGTCTCATTTTTGAGGTTTCCATCTGTCAAGTAAGAGCAATAGGACCGGGTTATCCCAGCACCCTTGTTGCTATCAGGTGATGGACTGTAATGAATGTTTTGTGGTCTGTAGATCAGGTACTTTTTTAGAAGCCTTAGTTGTGTTTGTGTAGCTGGTGACTCAAGGGAATATTTCCTGGGACTCAAGAGTAGTTAATAAGGGCTGGGAACGTGGCTTGGTGGTAGAGTGCTCACCAAGCATGAATGAAGCCCTGGGTTCGATTCCCTCCGTACCACATACACAGAAAAAAATGGGAAGTGGTGCTGTGGCTCAAGTGGTCAAGCGCTAGCCTGGAGTAGAGGAGCCCAGTGATGGTGCCACACCCTGAGTACAAGCCCATGACCAACCAAAACAAGAAAAGAAAACAAAACAGAGTGGTCAGTAGGCAGGGAGACAGGTTAATCGGGGTGTGGGGCCACCTGCTGGTCACCAGGGTTAGCATTCCATGGACACCTACTGTGGGTCAGAACTAAACTGTGGGGTGAGGGGGAGAGACCACCTCAAGATCACACACAGGGGCTAGGAAGTTGGCTCAGTGGTAGAGTGCTTGCCTTGCATGCATGAGGCCCTGGGTTCAATTCCTCAGCACCACATAAGCAAAAGAAGCCAGAAGTGGTGCTGTGGCTCAAGTGGTACGGCACTTGCCTTGAGTTGAAGAGCTGAGGGACAGCGCCCAGGCCCAGAGTTCAGGCCCCATGACCAGCAAAAAAAAAGAAAAAGAAAAAAGTGATCATGCACAGCTACTATTTACAGATCGCTTTTCTCAGACAAGGAAACCAAGTCCCCAAGTCCCCATCTGTAATTCATTACCCTGTGTGCTCTAGGAGGCCAGAAGGAAATTCGACCATCAGTTGGGGCTGATTATAGAAGCTTTCCCAGAGGTGATGATCACAGGAACTCCAAGAGCAAGCCAGGTCTGGATAGATAAGATTTAGGGAGAGGGCAGGGCGGCTGGCTGGTGCTAAGGCATTCTTTTCTTGGCAGTGGTTGTGCTGAGACCAGGACTTGAACCCCGGGCCTTGTGTTCTCACATATCTTTCCCCTTATCCCTCCCCCTTGCCACTCAAAGTTGGTGCTCTACCACTTGAGTCATTCATTCCTCTACGTCTGGCCTTTTTTTTACTGGTAAATGGGAGATATCAGCCTGGCAGGCTTTTCTGCCCAGGCTGGCTTTGAACCATGATTCTCAGATCTCAGCCTCCTGAATAGCCAGGATGACAACGTATGATTCTTCTCCTGTGTGAAACACAGAGAATAAGTCTGCTAAGCAACCAAGAGGCAGCTACAACCAGAGGCCTCATTTCCCATCCATCTCTCCCCAGGAAATAGAGCACCATGCTCAGGGTTACAAAGTGATTGCCTAGAGGCAGCCAACTCCTCTTAGAGCCCCCAGATATGGGTGGCATATGCCCTGCGCCCAGCCTCACCCCCACCCTCTTGTCATATGTCTCTTCTGGAGATCCACCTACCTTTGGTGTCAGTTTGCCAAACAACCTCATCTAACTCCTCTTGCTGCTATGACATTTCCAGATCTCTCCAGAGCTGGCTATCAGAGGATGGAGCTGGATTTGGTGGGTTGTTTTGTTGTTTTTGTTTTTTGATTCCAGAGTCTCCATCATTTGGTGGAAGAATTCTAATCTCCTTCCCCACCCCACCCCCGACTCCACTTCAATGGAACTATTTTACATATTGGAATTTTTCCTGAGATTGAACTTAAACCAGAATGTATGTGCTTTAAAAAGTGTATGGATCACCAACATAGACGTTAGCAAAGATATATCTCAAATTGGGTATGAGGCAGGTGTTAGGACTCCCCTCCCCCAGGATTATATCTGAGAAATCAAGGTGCAACCGGGCGCTGGTGGCTCACATCTTAGCTACTTAAGAGGCTGAGCTCTGAAGATCACAGTTCAAGGCCAGCCCAGGCAGGAAAGTCCATGAGACTTTTATCTCTAATAAACCACCAGAAAACCAGAAATGGCGCTGTGGCTCAAGTGGTAGAGTACTAGCCTTGAGCTGAAGAGCTCAGGTCAGGGCCCAGGCCCAGAGTTCGAGCCCCACAACAGACAAAAGAAAGAAAAGAAAGAGGGGCTGGGAAGGTAGCTCAGCGGTAGAGTGCATGCCTTGCAAGCATGAGGTCCTGGGTTCGATTCCTCAGCACCACATAAACAGAAAAAGCCGGAAGTGGCGCTGTGACTCCAGTGGTAGAGCGCTAGCCTTGAGCTGAAGAGCTGAGCCCAGAGTTCAGGCCCCATGACCGGCAAAATAAAAAAAAAAAAAAGAAAGAAAGAAAGGAAGAAAGAAAGACAGGAAGGAAGGAAGAAAGAAAGGAAGGAAGAAAGACAGAAAGGAAGACAGGAAGGGAGAAAGAAGGGGAAGAATGAAAGAAAGGGAAGAAAGAAAGGAAGGAAGGAAAGAAGGAAGGAAGGAAACAAGAATGGCCGAAAGGAACAGCAAGTGTGGAAGTCCCTTAGCTCAAAACATCTTTGAGTATCTTGGGAGCAAGATCTGCACCCAGAGAGTGCTTGCAGGTCTCTACCAGCCTCTCGGAAAAGCAATGAATGTATTGGCAGCCTACTGTGATCCCAGCAAACTCACCTTTTCAGCAGTGCCTTTCTCTAGGCTCCAGCCTGACCACCAGGACAGAATCTGGTCCAGGCCTCAGGATCACCTGGCCAGATGTGAATCAGCCTCACCTGGCCTTTAACTCTACAAAGGGACCATCTGCTCCTCAAAGGCTTTAATATCTTAGGGTTGGCCATACATGGAGCTCGTCCAGGCTGTTAATGTGACCAATGACCTCCGTCTGTTTCCACAGTAAGACCCAATGAGATGTCCTTCCCTGGAGACAGATTCTATAGCAATAGGGTATGCCCTCTGGGCTAGAGAATTCCTCTCAGTGACTAAAATTCATGGAGAGGTTTGGGGGAGCAGGGATCCTCAGCGGTACTCAGATGCACAGTCATCTCGGCAGCAAGAGCCTGTGGATCATCAGGGGTCTGGGGTCTGGGCTGGAGCACTGAGAAGGGATGGAGGAGGTGGATCCCAAGGCCTTCCTCCCTAGACAGCCGCAGCCCTGCCCTCAGCCTTCAGCCAGAGATGCGACCATTCCCCCCACCTGCTGTTCTGCACATGCCCAGGTGTCACCCCAGAATCAGGGTCCTGGGAGGAAAGGGGGGACTTTCCTCCGCCTAAGGACTGAAAGTAGTTTGGAAGAAAGACATGTGACATGTAGGGAAGGTGCGAACAGAGAGGGCCCAGCCCAGCTTTGGAAAGAAAGCTGAGGAAGAAGGCAGGAACTCTTTCGAGGGTTAATTGTCCGGCCTAGAATGGAAAGCCAAACCATATATGTGCAAGATGGAGCATGGACATGGCTCCGGAAGTGGCAGGAAGTCATCAGAGACCTATGCCCTGAAATGAAGTGGTGAATTGAGTGATTTGGGGTAACATCAACTGGAGGATGGAACTCACCATGGCGGCTCCCATGTTAGCTTTTCAATTCAATCCTCTTGCTTTCGCAGGATGGAGCAGACAGACAAAAGATTGGAAGGGCTCTGCCCACCATTGTGTTCATAGCTCCCTTTGGGCTTATGCTGGATTGATTCACCCATGATCCATCATCCAAGGCATAGAGGATTAAATATTTTAGTCTAGACAGAGACTTTTTTTTGTCAGCTTGAACTCTGAGCCTGGGCGCTATCCCTGAGTTCTTCAGCTCAAGGCAAGGGCTCTACCACTTGAACCACAGCACCACTTCCAGTTTTCTGAGTGGTTTATTGGAGATAAGAGTCTCACAGCCTTTCCTGCCTGGGCTGGCTTTGAACTGTGATCCTCAGATCTCAGCCTCCTGAGTAGCTAGGATGACAGGTGTGAGCCAACGGTGCCTGGCCGGACAGAGGAATTCATGGACAGAGAGGGTTAATAAATTCCACTGCTGCACTCAACTACCGCCTTCCAGAGGATTCTGAGCCCTCCACCCAATGATGCCTGGATCCCAGAGCCGTGGGTGCGCGCGCACACATTTGCACCGGGTAGAGTCAGAAAAAGATCTCTCTAAAAATAACCACCGAGGAATATTTAATTTGATAGCAAGACTGTGACTAATCCATGAAACAGAGAGTCTGTGCGACAAGACACAGTACAATAATGGGGAGAGATTCGTGTTTGACCTTTAAGCGAGTGCAAAATGACACAGATCTGTGCTCCTGCGCGCTGAGGGCCCGAAGGCTCTAGTGAGAAGACTACGAACTGGGGAGTCAAGGGTCCTGGAGGAGAATCGATGGAACATAGAGTTCCTTAGAGTGTCATGTTTTGGAAATAGCATGGAAATCCATACCTTTCGGTGTTAAATGGAGAGGAGAGGCTGTCACTGAGCTTAGTGCTGGCTGATGAGGGGCCGGTGTGGCCGGCTCAGCTCTCTCTGCCCAGCTCAGAGGAGACACAGGCCCAGGAGGGTGGGGAGACCTGACATTTGGGTGAAGGGAAGAGCAAGGTTCCAACGTTTCATGAACATGTATCTTGTGCCAGGTTTTGTGTTGAAACTTTCGCAGGTTTTTTCTTTCTTTTCTTTTCTCATAAGCAGTCTTGGATGTGGAAGCTACGATGGTTTGTACCACATAGAGGCAGAGACTGGGTTGACAGATGTCACGTGATTTACCTGGTGTCATCCAAGGGTCTAGAGTTGGATGTGAGCCCAGTTCTGATTCTAGAACCCTTAAGTTCTATTTCCCATTGCTATGGCACTTGAGATTTTAAAAAGCCCAGTGCAGGGGGCTGGGAAGGTGGCTCAGTGGTAGAGTGCTTGCCTCGCATGCATGAGGCCCTGGGTTCGATTCCTCAGCACCACAGAAGCAGAAAAAGCTGGAAGTGGTGCTGTGGCTCAAGTGGTAGAGCGCTCGCCTTGAGCTGAAGAGCTCAGGGACAGCACCCAGGCCCAAAGTTCAGGTCCCATGACTGACAAAATAAATAGATAAATAAAGGCAAAAAGCCCAGTGCTGACAGTGGGTTGGAGTGACACGCTGGGGTGGGGGTTTAGGATGGGAGGCTGAGTATACAGGTATGGTTTTAGTAAGGGGCCAGCAGGTGATAATGAAAAATTCCCATAAAATTTGCCAAGGCTCCTGACACGGGCAGATTTCTAGATCAGAATTACTTCTCTAATTGTTTCATAATTCATGACTGCACATAATAGATTCTGATCCGTCACCCTATGCGCTAATTGGAGAATGATTTTTCATTTCTTAGACTCATTCTTTCTCAGTGGTGACAGGGTGAATACCGTTTTTGCTGCTCTCTGGGTCAGGACCTGTGTGTTCTAAAGTATGCTCTTGGGAGAGAGGTTTATTTTATTTCATTTTTTCCTTTCACACTCTCAACTAAACGTTTGTCGAGGAAGAGGTCCTAGATCAGATTCAGGGTGATCAGATTCATCACGTGTGAGATTGTTATAGTTGATGAGCAAGGGTTGAAAATACAGCTAAGGGAGTGAGACCCAGAACCCTTTCCCAGATCCTGGAGCATGGGACTGTGCAGAGAGCTGAGCTGCTCTTCCCTCTCTGAATCAGGGAGATAAGGACTGGAGCCTAGGCACTGGTGTGCCATCTTTTCTTTTTGTGCCAGTCTTGGGGCTTGAACTCAGGGCTCAGGCACTGTCATGGGCTGTTTTTTTTCTTTTCGTTGGTTGTGGGGCTTGAACTCTGGGCCTGGGCGCTGTCCCTCAGCTCTTCAGCTCAAGGCGAGCGCTCTACCACTTGAGCTACAGTGCCACTTCCGGTTTCTGGTGGTTTATTGGAGATAGGAGTCTCATGGTCTCCTGCCCAGGCTGGCTTTGAACCGCGATCCTCAGATCTCAGCCTCCTGAGTAGCTAGGATTATAGGCGTGAGCCACCAGCGCCCGGCTTGTCATGGGCTGTTTTGCTTAAGGCTAGTGTTCTACCACTTGAGCCACGGCTCCATTTCCAGCTTTTTGGTGGTGAATTGGAGACAAGACCTTCATGGACTTTCCCACCCATGCTGGCTTTGAACTTGAAAATAAAGGAAAGAGCCAGGTGCTGGTGGCTCATGCCTGTCATCCTAGCTACTCAGGAGGCTGAGATTTGAGGATCGCAGTTCAAAGGTAGCCCAGGCAGGAATATCTGTGAGGCTCTTATCTCCAAATAAACCACCAGAAAACCAGAAGTGGTGCTGTGGCTCAAGTGGTAGATAGCTAGACTTGAGCTAAAGAGATGAAGGACAGCGCCCAGGCCCAGAGTTCAAGCCCCACGACCAACAAAAAAATTTTTTTAAAAAGGTAAGATTAGCTCAATGAGGAGAGAGATGTAGTTAGCGGTGATCCTGGATGCTTTATCACAGTCTTTGTTGGTCACTCAGAGAATTGAGAGATATTCACTGGTATCTCAGCAACCAAGATGACAGAAGAACCTTTTCTAGGCTCTCAAGGAGGTCCCTGAAGGACAGGGTCTCAGAGCCTGATCTTACTCAAGTCTCTTCTCTCTGCTTCTTAGGGCCTGCTGGCAATGATTAGTCCTTGGGGTCATGTGATCTGCCTAGGCTCCAAGATGGCCCTGTCTCCCATTCTAGAAGTACCTCTCCCCATTCTCCATCTGACTCGCTCACTCATATACCATATTCTGATCAGAACAGCCTTCCCCCTCCTCCTCTTCCTCTTCCCCTTCCTCCTCCTCCTCTTCTTCTTCTGCCAGTCCTGGGGCTTGAACTCAAGGCCTGGGCACTGTCCCTGAGCTCTTTAGCTCAAGGCGAGCACTCTATCATTTGAGCCACAGTACCATTTCCAGTTTTCTGGTGGTTCACTGGAGATAGGAGTGTCAAGGACTTTCCTGCCCAGGCTGGCTTTGAACTGTGATCTTCAGATCTCAGCCTCCTGGGTAGCTAGGATGACAGGAGTGAGTGGCACTTTTTGTGCCAGTACTTGGGCTTGAACTCAGGGCCTGGATACTATCCATTAACTTTTCCTCTCTAGGCTAATTCTATACCATTTGAAGCTCAGTTCCACTATCTGGCTTTTTGGTAGTTCATTGGAGATAAGAGTCTCACAGACTTTCATGCCTAGTTGGCTTCAAACCATGATCCTCAGATCTCAGCCTCCTAAGTAGCTAAAATTACAGGCCTGAGCCACAGGTGCCTGGATATCTTAGTAAAAAGGAATAATAATAACAACAACAACAATAATGATGATGATAAGATTGTCCTCTTAGTGAAGAGGCTGATTTGTCTGCATGATCAGGTTCCACTTTAAGTGTCATTTCCTCCAGGAAGTCTTCTCTGACTTGCAAACTAGGTCAAAAGCCTCCAGGCTGACTCTCCCTTTGTATAGTGTTCTTGTGTCTCTAATTAGTTTCATTTGTAGAATAATTAGTTCAGTTTCTCTTCCCCATAAAGAGTTGGTAAACTCTACAATGGAAAAGACCATGAACATCTATTCTGAACATGTTCTGTAATAAGTACTCAATATATTTTTGGTGGAAAAAAGGATGGAAATTTCTCCTACTTCAAGATGAAAACTATAAAGAACTGGAAAACAAAACACAACAAAACTTTCCACTTCCTTCCAAGCCCTAGTCCCACACCAATTCAGTCTCAGGGTAGGTGGTGCTGTACCAAATAAGCTTCGCTTTGCACTTAACTCCAATGAATCGGTGAAGGCATTGCAATTGGTTGCTTTTTATGGGTAGAGAAATTAGCTCTGTCCTGATTTGCAATATCTATGCTATTTTGGGGTTGTTTTTCTCTTTTGGGCCTATTTGTATTAGAGCAATAATTTCACCATTTGGCTACGTAGAGACTCGATTAATATTACAAATAGGGTCCCATAAAATTTACTTCTTGACATTAGAACGTTTTGTTGCTAATTACTCTCCAAGGTTTTTAATTTCAATCCCTCCCTGGTTACTTAGTGTTGAAATTCAAGGGCACAGTTATGTCCCCCAAAGGGAAAGGAGAACTAAGTAATGCCAAGCTTTTATTACTTACTCTTCCTTTCTCTCTCTCTCTCTTTTAAATTCTATCTTCTCCTTTTTTTAACCTGGCCAGAAAACAATAAGCAGATGAAAACTTTATTGAAACAAGCATATAGATGTCTAAGGATATAAAGCCCTCAATTCAAATACTATTTACTAAATACCTGCAAGGTGTTCCATCTTGTGTGGCAGGCATTGAGTATTTAAACAAAACAAAACAAAACTGGGTGTCAGTTCATGCCCATCATCCTAGCTACTCAGGAGGCTGAGATCTGAGATTCTTGGTTCAAAGCCAGCCTGGGCAGGAAAGTCTGTAAGACTTTTATCTCCAATAAACCACTTAGAAAACCAGAAGTGGTGCTGTGTTCAATTGGCAGAGCGCTCACCTTGAGCTGAAGAGCAAAGGGATAAAACCCAGGCCCAGAGTGCAAGTCCTAAGACCAAACCAAAAAAAGAAAAAAAAATATTAAGGACTCTCAGCTAGATCTGGGGAAGTCCTTCTCATCTGATCGTATGTGGGGTTGATAGCTATAGCTCATCCAGAAGTATCAAGTTGGTCTCCAGGGATTGAAACTAGAGAACTTTGGTCATTTCTCTTTTGAAGATATTGGCTAACCGCATGAAATCTGCATTTTAATAATATTTTGAATGGGTTGATTAAATAGGAACAGATGGTTAAAGTTTGCCATTTTAGGGAAAAAAATAATGAAATATCACATTGCTTAATCTGTCTCTCTCTCTCATGCTCTTCCCAATCCCCTCCCCACCGCATAGATGCTCAAATGCGATGACACTGAAAGCCAACTATTAATAATATTAATTAGTCATTTCAGGTCTCTTCACCTAAGAGGACCCTACGTTTGTCAGCCACCTCTGTATATCTGGGTTAGTCTCTATTCCAATGTGGCCTTCTTACAAGGTGTTGGTTGGGATGAAGTGAGGGAATATAAAAAGTAGATGGGTGCTGGGTGCTGGTGGCTCACACCTGTCATCCTAGCTACTCAGGAGGCTGAGATCTGAGGATCACGGTTCAAAGCCAGCCCAGGCAGAAAAGTCTGTGAGACTCTTATCTCCAGTAAACTACTCAGAAAACCGGAAGTGGCACTGTGGCTCATGTGGTAGAGTGCTAGCCTTGAACTGCAGAAATGAGGGAGAGCACCCAGGCCCAGAGTTCAAGTTCGATGACTGACCAAAAAAAAAAAGTAGATGGGGAAATGAGACTAATTTGGGCATTTCCCTGCCATGAAAAAATGGTAATTTGTGCAAGTGCTAAACAGATACCATCCGCTCCTTGGGTATTCTGTGCTATCCAGCTGCCCCTAGGCAGCTTTGGTTACTGGCACTTCTAGCACAAGAGAAGGCAGAGAAGGTGTGTGTGTGTGTGTGTGTGTGTGTGTGTGTGTGTGTGTGTGTGTGTGTGTGTGTGTGTGTGTGTGTGTGTGTGTGTGTGTGTGTGTGTGTGTGTGTGTGTGTGTGTGTGTGTGTGTGTGTGTGTGTGTACACTGGGGCTTGTACTCAGGATCTGAGCACTGTCCTTTAGTTTTTATGTTTACATGGCACTCTAACACTTGAGTCACACCTCCACTTCTGGCTTTTTTGGTGATTCATTGGAAATAAGGATTTCATGGACTTTACTTCCTCTGGCTAGCTTTTAACCATGATTCTCAGATCTCTGCCTTCTAAGCAGCTAGAATCACTGGTTCGAGACACCAGCATTCAGTGGAGACAGAGTATTAAGTGTTATGGGTACCTTTACTTGTATCCATCTCTCTATCAAAGGCCTTTCTGTGAAGTTTTCTTTCTTTCTTTTTTTGGGGTGGGGTGGGGTGGTCATGGGGCTTGAACTCTGGGCCTGGGCGCTGTCCCTCAGCTCTTCAGCTCAAGGTGAGCGCTCTACCATTGGATTGATTGCTAGGACAGGGAAGCAAGTGCCATTTTGGTGTTGCTGCCCAGAAACTCTTGGAGAATGAGCATTGCTTGCTACTCACCCACTGCCAATTCACTACCAACTTCAGTAGCGAGAGTCTCCAGAATGCTCCGTGGATAAACATCATCTCTGTGGCCACACATTGTTTTACGAGCTGAGTCATCAGCCCGGCTGCCTCCTTCAACGCTGCCATCTGATCCTCCAGGCTTCAGAAAACAAGAAGAGATGAAGAGGAAGGGAAACTCCTCAAGTTTCTTGTTTTTGTTTTTGGTAGTCCTGGGACTTGAACTCTGGGTCTGGGTACTGTCCCTCAGCTCTTCAGCTCAAGGCGAGTGCTCTACCGCTTGAGCCACAGCATCACTTCCAGCTTTCTAGTGGTTTATTGGAGATCAGAGTCTCACGGACTTTCCTGCCTGGGCTAGCTTTGAACCCCGATCCTCAGATCTCAGCCTCCTGAGTAGTTAGGACTACAGGTGTGAGCCATCGATGCTCAACTGTCCGTATTTCTTTCTTTCCCTTTTTTTTGGTGGTGAGGGGGGAGTTTGGTCGTGGGGCTTGAACTCTAGGCCTGGGTGTCGTCCCTCAGCTCTTCAGCTCAAGCCTAGCGTTCTACCACTTGAGCCACAGTGCCACTTCTGGCCTTTTCTGTTTATGTGGTGCTGAGGAATCGAACCCAGGGCCTCATGCATGCAAAGCAAGCACTGTACCACAGAGCCACCTTCCCAGCCTCTCTCTGTATTTCTTACACATTATTTACAAAACCTTTTTGATTCTCTGCTACTTTCAGTAGTCACTCATCTGAAAGAATTTCCATAGGAAATACTGGATTTCTTCATCACTTCTCAAGTTGCAATTTATCATACATGGTAATGCAGTCTACCTAAAGAGTAACAGTGATGTGACAATTTTAAACTGTCTGTTGTCTTCTTTGTTTCTTTTTTTGTCAGTCTTGGGGCTTGAACTCTGGGCCTGAGCGCTGTCCCTCAGCTCTTCAGCTCAAGGCAAGTGCTCTTACCAGCTGAGCCACATCACGGCTTCCTGTTTTCTAGTAGTTTATTGGAGATAAGAATCTCATAGACTTTCCTGCCGTAGCTGGCTTTGAACTGCAATACTCAGATTTTTGAACCACAATCCTCAGATCTCAGCCTCTTGAGTAGCTAGAATTACAGGCGTGAGCCACCAGTGCCTGGCCTTTTTTGGTTCTTAAATAAATTGCTCCACATATTTATCTTTTATAGAGCTACTCAATAAGATGTCTCAATGAATTTTCATGTGTGTGTGTGTGTTGGTACTGAGGCTTGAACCCAAAGCCTGGGTTTATTGCTCAAGACTGGCACTCTACCATCTGAGCCACAGTTCTACTTCTGGCTTTTTGGTGGTTAATTGGAGAGAAGAGTCTCACAGACATGACCCTCAGCTTTCTCAGTAGCTGTAAGCTACCAGCACCTGACTTCAATACAATTTTAATTAAAACCAATGTATTCATATCAAGGAACTTTATTCTAATTAATGAAGTCTCTGAACTTGGAGATTTGTGAGCTGCTGTGCTAAATACCCCAGTTTTGCATTCTAGCCTATGTGATGATGGTTCTAGTAAACAGATAAGTGGATCATTCACCAGGGTATATGTTAAATTCTTGTCAAATATCAGGTTTTTTTTTTTTTTTTGTGTGTGTGTGTGTGTATCTGTGTGTGTCACAGGGCTTGAACCTGGGGCTTGGTGCCGTCCTGGAGCTCTTTTGCTCCAGGCTTTGAGTCATGGGGCGCCTCTTCCAGTCTTCTGGTGGTTTATTGAAGATAAGAGTCTCACAGACTTTCCTGTCCCGACTGGCTTTGAACCTCGATCCTCAGATCTCAGCCTCCTGGGTAGCTAGGATTATAGCTGTGAGCCACCAGCTCCCAGCTTAAATGGCAGGTATTTTATTAGTCTCTGTGTGGAGTAAAACAAAATGATCTTGCTATTGAAGAAGGAAATAAACAACTGTTTGTATATAAGGCAGACACACACACTTGATCTTCCAGAGGCAGGTAGAAGGAGTAAGGGCTACCAGGAAAAGCCTTGATGGGAGAGAAAAATCCCCTCTAACTAAGGTTAGCTAGGGTGTCTCCAAAAAAACAGTTGGGATGATGAGGATGATCTGTCAATTTCAAGGGAGGAGAGGATGCAGGCTGAGAGATATTGTTTACCAAGAGTCCTGAGAGCCAGGGAATAGATGCTCATGTCTGGAGTTGAGAAGACCCTGGAGAATTCTGGGAGAGTGGTTTTTTTTTTTTTTTTTTTTTTTTGTAGGTGACAAGCTCAGAAATGAATTGCACTGACATCAAAAAGACCCAGAGAGGATACAATTTTCCTTTGAAGTCAGATGTAGAGAAGAGGAAGAAGGAAAGAATTGATGAGGCCGGTAATAAGGTTGGTGTTCCTGGACAAGAGACTCCGTTGAGCTGGTTAGGTCAGGGCAACCATCTTGCAATGGCTTCTTGGATATCCCAAGAAGGATCAGGGTCGTGACAAGCACATGAAGAAAAGTGGGTGATCAGGTCACTTGAAGGGGTAGGTGAGGTTGGCAGAGATGGAGGAAGAGCGTTGGAAAGGTTGACATCGATCAAGATACTTATTACTCACAGACTGGCATGTTGAATTGAAATCCCTTTGTATAACTACTTAAAGATAAAGAAGCCGGGTGCTGGTGGCTCACACCTGTCATCCTAGCTATCAGGAGGCTGAGATCTGAGGATTGTGGTTCAAAGCCAGCCTGAGTAGGGAAAGTTTGTGAGACTCTTATCCCCAATAAACCACTCCGAAAACTGGAAGTGGTGCTGTGGCTCAAGTGGTAGAGTGCTCACCTTGAGCTGAAGAGCTGAGGGATAATACCTAGGCCCAGAGTTCAAGCCCCATGACCAACAAAAAAAAAAGAAAAAAGAAAAAAAGAAAACAGCAGGACAGGTCTTGCTCAAGGCCAGTGTGCTATCTTATGTCCTTCTACTTCACTTTAACAACTAAATGGAGTACAGACAGCAAGAGTCTGAGAGTCTAGGATGTATGCACTGCCCTTGTTTCTCACCTGGTGCCCTTTTCCTTTCATTGGCTGGATTAAAGACCACCTCACCCCAGAGTATGTGGTCATCCATTGGACTTCCTCTGTCTGGGAAGCTGTTGCCGAAGATGGGTTCAAACTGGATGTAAGAGTAAACTTCGGGAAATGTGGCCCTTAGGCTCTATAGATGGTCTTCATGTATATCATGTGGGTATGGAATGAGAGGATGAAAGAAGAGCTTATGATCTTTCAAAAGATCTATGGTGTTTGTCTCCCTGGCTGGTCAGAACTCCCTGGAGAGAGCTTCATCCTATGAGGTACTCCACCGCCATGATGGCCAGGGGTCTATCTTCCTGGAACAATTACCTCCGTAAATAAGAACGTCTCTTATTCTCAACTCTAACCACCCACCCTCCCCAGATAACTGTATCTGGCTATCCAGAAACAATCATTCACAGGACAGATATATTCTTGGCAGGAGTGGGGAAGAGGAGTCTATAGGGCAGGAGGTGGTGGTCATCATTTAGGTGAGCAGTCAGGCATGGGAGGGGTCACCAACCACAAAGAACACCTTGAAAGAGTAATTAAGACCTGAGGGGCTGGGAGGGTGGCTTAGTGATGGCATGCTCACCTAGCATGCATGAAGCCCTGGGTTTGATTCCTCAGTGTGCTGTGGCTCAAATGCTAGAGTGATATCCTTAAGCAGAAGAAGCTCAAGGACAGTACCTGGGTCCTGAATTCAAGCCCCAGGATGACCTGAGGATTATCAAGAAACTATTTGTGAGTCAGACTGGGTGTTTCTATGTAGCCTAGGCTGGCCTTGAACTCACAGCTAAGACTGATATGTGTGAGTGTCCCTAACAAGATACGCTAGTACCCGTCCTGATTCAATAGTCATACATCAGATGCTGGGGTGGACGCTGAGAAGTCAAGAAAGATCGCTTTAGTCTGAAGCTTGCCTACAAGCTCATAAGCTGACAGTCCTACAGGGAAATAAAGCACAAATGAACAAAGTGGGAATCCTAAGCAAAGGAGGGAAGGATTCCGTGTGCTGACAGTGGGATTAGGGCAGATGTCTTGAAGGTGAGGTGCTGAGCTGGGCTTTGATGAACGGGGGTGGGGATGGGTGCCCCAAAATGAGAGTGCGGGATGACATCTGGGGTTGGTGACAGAGAGAGAGGGATCTGTCTGGGGACACCATGGGGGTCCTGATGTAGGCAAGAAGGAGGCTGGCAGTTCCTGGGCTTAGCCAAGGGGGTGTTCACCGGAGCCAATTCATTCTTAGAGCAGAGAGGAAGGACGTGGGTTTTGGGGGGGGGACAGGATCAGCACTTAGGGTGGCTGGGAGGCGGAGGCCTGGGAACAAGAGAGGCTGCACCCCGTAGGGAAACTCTCTCTAGAGTCCCATCATCGTGGAAAGCGCGGCTGGAACAGCAGGTGCGCGGGGTCTGCGCAGGTGGTCAGGTCAGCAGAGCAGGACAAGGCCCCGGGTGTGTGTGTGCAAGGAGTCAGGGGACTCCACTTAATTCCCTCCAGATCACCACGCCCTGGCGGCTCCAAGGGTGCGTGTGCGTGGTGTGTGTTTGCACATGGGTGCGTGTGCACGTGTGTGCATGCTTCCTTTCAGAGGATGCGGCTGTGACGCGGGTGACACCGGGTCGGGTGTATAAACGGCGTCCCCCCCCAACCCCCTGCATCCCCGCCACCGCCCTCCTCTTCCGGATCTCCCGCCTCTGAGGCCCTGGAGGCGGACAGAGGTGCCGGGTCCTGGGTTGGGGCGGTGGCGGGGACGACCCCTGTCTCGCCTTGAGCCCGCGGTTCTCCGTCCGGTCCTTCTCAGCCTCCGGGGCAGTCAGACTCGTCGTCTGCCGCAGGTTTCCCTCCGCCGGGGGCGCGCGCACACGGGCGCGGGGCTGCGGCGCGCGGGCTCGCGAGCCCGGGCCAAGCGAGCTCCCAGCTCTCCTTCCCTCCTGATTCCCCACTGCCGCCTCGCGCGCGCGCGCGCGCCGGAGAACCACGCATGCGCGGGCGTCCCGCGAGCCCGGGCCTGGCGAGCTCCTCGCTCCTCCCCCGACCCCCTCCCCACGCCGCCGCCGGCGCGCGCTGGAGAGCCGCGCATGCGCGGGCGTCCCGCGAGCCCGCTGAGGCGAGCCGAGGCGCGGCGGCGGCGGCGGCGGCGCGGGGAAACCCCCGCAAGGAACGCAGCGGCAAGAGACAAGTGGCGAACCGTCGTGCAACGTCGCCAAGGGGAAAAAAAAAAAGGATTGCGACGACAAGCACCGAAACCCCCGAAGGTCGCCGGCGTCCTCTCCGGAGAGAGCCGTGCGGGGCGCGGACGCGGCCGTGGCGTCCCGGGCGGCCTGCGGGGGATGCGCCGCCCGCGGCCCCGCGCCGCCTGACCGGCCTCGCCGCGCCTCGCGGGGCGCCGCCGCCGCCGCCGGGCCCGCGGCCGTCTCCGCCGCGCTGTCTCCCGGCCTCCGCGCCCGCGGGGCCGCGCCCGGCCCGGCCATGTGGACCCGCACCGAGGAGGAGAAGTACGGCGTAGGTCGGTGCGGGGCCTGGTCGCGGTCGGGCTCGGGGTGGGCGGGGGCGCCCTCGGGGTGTGTGTGGGGGGTGGGGGCTCCATGGAGGCTCCGCCTCGTTCGGGGCTGCTGCGGTGATGTCTCCGGTCTCCTGCCCGCAGGCGGGGCGCGGGGCGGGTGCGGGGCGGCGGGGCGCGGGCGGGTGGGCGGCGGGTCCCTCGGGGCTGGGCAGGCGGTAGGGGGCGCTGGTGGCCGCGGCCTCGGCAGGTGCGGGGCCCCGCGGGCGCGGGAGAGGGGGGAAGATGGGGGGGGGGGGAAAGGAGGGTAAGGTTTACCCCCCCCCAACCTCCCCGGTAGTTGCTGGAGAGATTTTTCTGGTGCGGGTGGTGATGCGTTGCTGGGGAAGGGGTGGGGGCTGGGGGAGGGGGAGAGACAGTTGATCCAAAAGAAAAAAAAATATATATATATATAGCTAAACCTTGAGCATTTGCAATTTCTAGCATCGATTGGATTAAAAAAAGGAAAAAAAAAAAAGAGAAGTTCCTGCACCTGAGTTGATGGAGCCTCGAGGTTAAGCTGTTTTATCTGCCTCCTGGAATCTTACCAGAAAAACAACCACCACCACCAACCCAAACACCCAAAACCAAGCCGTTGACATCATTTCTTTTTCTTTTTTTTTTTTTACATCCCCCCATCCCCCCCCCCCCCCAGTTCAAAATTTTTGCAGACATCGGGGCGCAGATGGTTGGATCCGTTTTGATTTTTGTTTCACCTTCCGTATTTGAAATTACACCTTAGCATGGGAAGCATTGCTGCACGGGGTTGCCAGGGCTTGGTGTGTCTTGTAGACGTGGTTGTGTTTTTGTTTTGTTTTCAAGAAACAAAAACAAAACAACCTTGTTTTCGTGTGGGAGCCTTATCCCTCTTGGAATCTTCTCTTGAGGGTGAAGGGAAACTCCAGAAGCTAGATCATTCTTTTAATCTTGTTTTTCTCTAAATTTAAAAGGAGTGTTTTACAATATTAGTATTTGGTGGCAATTACATGATAGATTTTTGGCTCGACTGCATTATTGATAATTACCTATCATCATGTTCAATTAAGAAACATTTAAAATGTTGAGTCTATAGGTTTTCTCTTTTTCCTTTCCAAGCTTGTAATGGAAAATTTTAGGTAGAGAATCTGTCTAAACATAGATTTTGTTGCCATTTTTGCTACAGTTGAGTCAAGATTTAGTTCACAGTTCATTATGATAGAACTTTTTTTTTTACTGCAGTGCTAACAATTGTTTTGGAAGTTATGCAGATTATTGGGTAAAATTGAATTTATTGAAATTCAAGGACATGCAGACAGGTCTTCTATGCTAGGAGAAAAACCTTGTTTTGCAAGGTACCTTTTTGAAATTAAAATTAGCCACACTGAGATGGCAAGTGAAAAATGAAGTCTTAAGAGTCTCTGAAAAGGAGTTTGGAAATGATGTCAACAGCTCAGATTCACCTCTAGGGACATTATTATCCCCCCCTCTTTTTTTTTTTTTTTAAAGAGCATTCCTTGAATGCCAAATCAATAATATCAAATGATTAGTCCATGGGTTATGTTCTCCATGACTTGCTGTCAGAACTGCTGAACTAGAATAACAAATGATGGATGGGAAAGTGGTCAGCTGTCCAGTGGTACCTAATTCACTTCTTTCCTTGAGGCTGGGGAGCAACTACTGTAGTTAGTGAGTAGAGTTCAGAGGGATGGCTTCTCTTTACAGGTGCTGTGGGCAAATTACTTAGCATCGTTTTCTTAATGTGTAAATTGGGGATGATGCTTTCCTATCTTACACAGTTGTAAAAATCAAGGGAGAGCACAGCAAGTACTTCATAAATGTGAATTTCTTCTTTCCCTCACAGTACTGAGAGTATTAAGAACAAACTAGGTGTGTTAATTCTGAGATGGAGGTGATGTGAGGCAATAGATGTAGGTATACGTGAGTCCCAAAGCACTAGGATTTGGTGTGTGATTCATTAGGGCTGGATGGAAGTATTCCTAGGGCTGTGTGCTTAGCTTCAGAACAATTTCCTGTTGGAGGGGCACAGGATAGGGGACTTAAAGCTTCTTAAGCAAGTCAGTTATTCTGAATTCTGAGAGTTACTCTTTTTTTTTTTTTTTTTTTAAAGAATTTATTGTTAGTATAGAGGTGATATATAGAGGGGTTACATTTGCATGCGTCAGGTAATGAGTACATTTCCTTTCATACTGTCTCATCTGTTCCCTCATTGATAATTACTCTTACTGCAGTTGTGTGTTTTTCTGTTAAGGCAACTCACAGCTGTCATTGACTGTTCCTTCCTCAGTTATAGTTTAAAAGTTTTTGTGTAAATTGTTTGAATCTCAGGACACGTATTTTCCTTTTTCTTTTTTTTCCCCCCATAGGCAATTGAGCACTATTGCCGTAGGCTTTTTCATAAAATTCAGATCAATCTATAAAGTTGCTTCTAGATTGTACTTAGATTGAGAAAAAAAAATCAGTTAAGAATGGTAGGTATTTAGTTGTTTAATTGCTGTGAGGGCTAGCTTGAAAATTTAACTGTTATCATCGTTCCTGTGAGAAAATAAGTTTTGAGATCAGTTTTGATTTTTATGACTAATTTGGAGCACAGATTTTTTGTGTGCGTGTGTGAAGCTTTTTTTTTTTTTTTAAATTAGCATATATTAGTCGTACAAGGGGTGGAACACACATTTCTTTTTGAGCTTGCTAACCTAAAATTCCACGGGGCGGGGGAGATTAGGTGCATACTTTCCAGCAATTTGAAGAAATGTGAGGCGGACCTTCTTTTTGTTCTGATGTTGTAGCATTGCAAGGCGTTTCCACTGAAGCTATTTCACTGTACTTGGCTTTTGACATGATAATATCTTGCTGTCTTTCATTTTATTTTTTTGGTTTGAGTTCAGGACTTGAACTCCTCGATACTTGTTTTTGCTCATTGTCTGGCACTCTACCACTTGAACCATGCCTCCAGGCTGTACTTTTTTTTTTTGTCGGCTGTGGGGCTTGAACTCTGGGCCTGGGCACTGTCCCTCAGCTCTTCAGCTCAAGGCGAGCGCTCTACCACTTGAGCTACAGCGCCACTTCCGGTTTTCTGGTGGTTTATTCGAGATAGGAGTCTCACGGTCTCTCCTGCCCGGGCTGGCTTTGAACCGCGATCCTCAGATCTCAGCCTCCTGAGTAGCTAGGATAACAGGCGTGAGCCACCAGCGCCCGGCCAGGCTGTACTTTTTTGTCGGTTGTGGGGCTTGAATTCTGGGCTTGGGTGTGTTGTCTCTGAGCTCTTTTTGCTCAAGGCTAGAGCTCTACTACTTTGAGCCACAGTGCCACTCCCTGTTTTTGAGTGTTTCATTGGCGATAAGAGCCTCACCGGGAATTTTCTGCCTGGGCTGGCTTCAAACCTTGATTCTCAGATCTCAGCTTTCTCAAAATCATTTGGTTTATTCATTTTAGGTGATACTGAGCTTCCCTCCCTTTCATTGTAATATTCTGTAAAATTGAGAGGTAGGGAGAGCCATTGATTTTTTTTTTTTTTTTCCCTGAGGATCAGTGATGGGCTGGTTGGAGTCTCTCACTTCTGTTACCTTCTATAGAGCCCTAATGTTATATTTGTATTCTACAGATGAAGAAAATGGATCTCAGAGGTTGCTAGTTCTTTCTTGTCATTTAAGAATTGTCTATTCCTCTTAATGTTTTCTCTTGGCAGTGGGCTATGTTTTGTGTTAACACTGTACTGTTCTCTTTCTGTAAGGAGCAGTTGTTGACTGAGCACATTAGTCCAGGTTTTTGCTCTTCATGTCTCTTTCTCTGTTAAACAATTTCTACTTCGCATTCTGTTGCCATGATTGCTTGGAAAGTTCTGCATCCTATTTTTTTTTTTTTAACCTTTCCAAGAAGCTTCCTGCTCTGATGAGAAAAATAGTTATTTTTGTGAAACTCCTGTTTTCCTTTACACTGATTGTTCCAAAACTACCTTAAAAACTGAAAACCAAAACAATAACTCTTAACATCAATAGCAGTAACTAGCCACAACAAATACAAAACCATTAAATTCCTAGAATAGATAAGCAGCAAAAATTTGTGTGTATATGCTTTACTTTGACTTCTTCAATGTGGAAACTGCTTCAGAAGACCCATCTTGTTTTTTCCACTGTTGCCATGATGCAGATATTTTAATGGTTCAGTACAGTTATTATTCATTAAGGTTTGCTCTCAGAGCCTTGCACTTGTTAGGCAAGCACTGTACTACACCCCCAACCTTTATTGTTTCAGTTACTTTTCAGATTTTTTTTTTTTGGGTCTGGTCGTGGGGCCTGAACTCTGGGCCTGGGCGCTGTCCCTCAGCTCTTCAGCTCAAGACTAGCGCTCTACCAGTTGAGCCACAGCACCACTACTAGCTTTTTTCTTTTTGCTTATGTGGTGCTGAGGAATCGAACCCAGGGTCTCAGGCATGCAAGGCAAGCACTCTACCACTGAGCCACCTTCCCAGCCCCCAGATGGGGTTTTGCTTGAAGCCTATCTTAGACTGAAGTCCTCCTTCATATATATGCCTCCCTTATCTTTGGGACCATAGCACATAACCACCATGGCCAGTTTGTTTGTTGAGATTGGGTCTTGCATACTTTTTGCCCAGGCTGATCTTGAGCTTTGATCCTCTCAATTTCCACCTCCCAATTTACTGGGATTACAGGCATGAACCACTATGCTCCTCCAGTTTCTCTTCCTCTTTTTCTTCTTTTTGCTGGTACTAGAGTTTGAACTCAGGTCCTTGTGTTCCCATTCAGCTTGCTTGCTCATGGCTGATGTTTTGCTTCTTCCAGCCTGACTCCTTTGCTGATTTAACTGGAGATAGAGTACCCAGTTTTTGCTCAGGCTTGCTTTGAACCTTTACCCTACTCCTGAGTAGCTAGAATTATGAAGCACTTTGTGTGTGTGTGTGTGTGTGTGTGTGTGTGTGTGTGTGTGTGTGTGTGTGTTGGTTATGGGGCTTAAACTCAAGGCCTGCCTGGTGTGTGTGTGTGTGTGTGTGTGTGTGTGTGTGTGTGTGTGTGTGTGTGTGTGTGTGTGTGTGTGTGTGTGTGTGTGTGTGTGTGTGTGTGTGTGTGTGTGTTGGTTATGGGGCTTAAACTCAAGGTCTGCCTGCTGTCCCTGTGTGTTTTTTTTGCTAAGGCTAGTGCTGTACTACTTTGAGCCACAGCACCACGTCTGGTTTTCTGGTGGTTTGTTGGAGATCAGAGTCTCATGAACTTTCCTGCCCAGGCAGACTTTGAACTGTGATCTTCAGATCTCAGCCTCCTGAGTAGGTAGGATGACAGGCGTGAGCCACTGGCACCAGTTACCGCTATTTACACACACACACACACACACACACACACACACACACACACACACACACACACACACACACACACACACACACACACACACACACACACACACACACACACACACACACACACACACACACACACACACACACACACACACACACACACACACACACACACACACACACACACACCCCCCCCCCCCTGCTAGAGGGTGAGCAGTTCTCTTTGAGGTAAAGACATTCACTTGTGGTTGAGAAGGTATGATAGGTCCAGGACTTTATTTTGTTCTAAAAACCAAGGATGTACTAGATCTTTTATGATCGTGGGTCTTGTGTTTATAGGGATTGAGCATATTCAGAATTCTACTTGAACATTACACCAGAAGTAGAGGGAATGATCTAAGGTACTAACCTAGTAAGTGCTTAGTTGAAACTTGAATCCAGGGCATAAGGATTCTAAGACATAGATTTTTTATTTACTTATTTATTTATTGTCAGTCGTGGGGCTTGAACTCTGGGCCTGGGTGCTGTCCCTCAGCTCTTTAGCTCAAGGCTAGCACTCTACCACTTGAGCCACAGCTCCACTTCTGGCTTTTTCTGCTTATGTGGTGCTGAGGAATCGAACCCAGGGGCTCATGCATGCAAGGCAAGCATTTTACCACTGAGCCATCTTCCCAAGACATAGTTTTTTTTTTTTTTTTGTCGGTCGTGGGGCTTGAACTCTGGGCCTGGGCGTTGTCCCTTAGCTCTTCAGCTCAAGGCGAGCGCTCTACCACTTGAGCTACAGCGCCACTTCCGGTTTTCTGGTGGTTTTATTGGAGATAGGAGTCTCACGGTCTCTACTGCCCGGGTTGGCTTTGAACCACGATCCTCAGATCTCAGCCTCCTGAGTAGCTAGGATTACAGGCGTGAGCCACCAGCGCCCGGCAAGACATAGTTTGTTATATGATGCTATGTTGCCTCTAAATGGTATTTGTCAGCATTGTATGTCTGGCCTGAAAGTTGATGCCTACTATCTAGGTTTTCGGTTTAAACCAGATAGACATATTTAAGGAATTTTATTTCCATATTGGACATTTACTAAGATGGCTGGATATTTCTCCTTCCAAATGTTATGATTTACATGGGTAATGAGTATAGATGGGCTGGGAAGGTGGCTCAGTGGTAGAGCGCTTGCCTTGCATGCATGAGGCCCTGGGTTCGAATCCTCAGCACCACATAAGCAAAAAGAAAAAAGCCGGAAGTGGCACTGTGGCTCTATTGGTAGAACGCTAGCCTTGAGCTGAAGAACTGAAGAGCTGAGGGACAGTGCCCAGACCCAGAGTTCAGGCCCCATGACCGGACCCAAAAAAAAAAAAAAGAAAAAGAATGGTCTGTATGTGTTACTCAGGCTGGTCTTGAACTCCTGGGCTCAAGCAATAATCCCATCCTAGCCTCTTGAGTACCTGGGAATACAAGTATGTGTCAGCTACCACGTCTAGTTTCACATGTTAATTGAAAATTTAACTGGTAGCAACATTCATGGGCCTGGCAAGGTTGGCACAATCCTGTAATGGCAGTTGTATGGGAAATGTAGGTAGCAGGAGGATCATGGTCTGAGGATGGCTAGGGCAAAAACCATGAGATCCTATCTGGAAAAAACTCATTCTAAAAGGCCTGAGGGGGCTGGGAAGATAGCTCAGTGGTAGAGAGCATTTGCCTAGCCAAGTGTAAAGACCTGAGTTCAAATCCCAGTACTGCCAAAAAAAAGACAAAACAACACAGCAAGTCTTCATTATTCATGAGTTTATTACATGTATTTTTGACTAAGTGAAATCACACAATTAAAAAAAAAGCAAATTTCAAAGGTGAAAATTTCAGAATCTCATGCATACATTTCCCAGAGCAGTTGATAAGGCGGGGTTCTCAGTCAGTTCCATTTGTTATTGGTCTTTTTTTTTTTTTTTTTTGTCTTTTCTTTTTTTTTTGGTACTGGGGATCAAACCCAGGATGTTGCACTTGCTAGGCAAGCGCTTTGCCACTGAGCTACATCCCAGCCCTGTTATTGGTCTTTAAATCATTATGTGATCTGTCTAGTGTTTTTCCTGCCCTTAATTTTTAAAAGTATGCCTCCTCCAAAGCAGGCTAAATGTGAATGTGTTTAATAATAAAGTGAAAAAAATGTAGGTTTATTGCAAGGCATCTGGCTTGTCTTTAGCAGAATTTGGATAGCATTATGGGAAAAATGAATTAAGTACTTGAGCTATATGTGTCCTTAGTATTTGCTGCCCTCCCTCCCTCTCTCCCTCCTTCCCTCCCTCCCTCCCTCCCTTTCTCCTTCTCTCCCTCCCTCCCTTCTTTCCCACCTTCCTACCTTCCCTCCCCTGTCAGGGCCTTGGTGTTATCCCTTTGCAGTTTTGTAGTCTCTTTGGAACCACGTATTTGTGAACCATATACTTGGACTTTAGATTGACCGATCACTTTGCCTTTCAGTGTAAGAATATGTTTTAGAGTCATTACAACAAGTTAGAAACGTTGTACCATTTTCTTTTGAGCTTTTTAGACACATTCAAAAGCGTATGGTCTAAAGCATGGTGGTTTGAAAAGGATGGTCATTGAAACTGAAAGTACCTTATATTCCTAACCTTTTGTTACCTTGGTGCCAAATTTAATTTAATTTTTACAGTGCTGGTGATCAAATCCTAGGCCTTAAGTGTGCTAGACCAGCACTTTATCACATCCCAACCCTGAATTTTAATTTCTCATAGTTTGCATTTTGAATCTTTCTATTGAATTTTTGTTTCTTAATACTTGATTATAAGAATGATCAGAAATTATTCCCCATGTATGAGCACCAGTGAGTAGGTTGTTTCAGGGTTTAATTTCCAAATTATGCTTTTATTTTATGAATAAACATGTTTATGATTATGATTATGCTCTCAAGTCTCTTACATACCCCCTCTTGACAACTTTTGTATGTAGAAGTAAAATTTTGTAAACATTTTGCATATACAGGAGGATCTGGAAGCCTTTTTAATTTTTAAAATTCATAAAATGCATCACCATATTATTTTACCTGTGGCTCCGATACTTGCTTTTGGTTTGTTAATGTCACACATTAGGACACTTTGGTAAAAATAATGACTATGTTGGGAAATGTCATTCAGAAGCTTCCTGTTTTTCTGTTTATCTACAGTGGGATAAATTCTCAACCTCTTGATTCCATCTGTGTCTCTCTTTCCCTTCAAAAACACTCAGGAGTTCTCACTGATGAGTGAGAACCAACACTGAAAGAAAAATTAAAGCCTAATAAACACAGAACTTTAAAGATTTAGTTGTATACTTCCAACAGATGTGAATTTGACCTGTTCCCATATATATATATCTAGGCATAGTAACTCTCACCACTTTTTGAAGTAGCCCACTCGCTTGTTAGATAAATGAATTAGAACATTATTCTTTTTATTAGTGAATACAATTAATGTCTTCTTGTACATTGTTATAAATTAATTATGTCCTTTGTTTACATATAAATAACTTGGATCATAGCCCTTTTCTAATTTATGAAATTTCAGAGTTCTAAGGGCTCTTAGAGACAATGTGGTTTAATACTCCAGAGTTATGACTAGTTGGACTAGCTAGCTTTCATTAAGTCTTTACTCTGTGTCTAGCTTTAGTGTTATGATTCAAATTTGAGTTTTCAGCCTCATCTGCTGACTTCCTATTTTTGAGCAGTTGGTTGTATGAGATGGCTTTTGGCAAGTTGTCCTTCAGGAGTGTGAATGTTAGCCTACAAGCCTCCTCCCTCCTGGCTTAACATGCTCTTTCCCTAGGCAATACTAGGCCCATGCAGTAAAGGCAGCAAATGATCAACTCCTTCCCTCTTTCCCTGAGAGAGCACCCCATTGGGATGGCTATGACTATATAAGGCAATGGGATCCCCCAAATCCTGGAGGTTATAACAGGTCACCTGAGCTGATAGCCGGCACTTCTGACTTCCTCTCACCTTGTGAGAAGGGGTCTTGCAGGTCCCCTTTCTGCCAATAAACCTTTCCTTTGCTCTTCCTACCTGGATGTCTGAGTGGTTTTCTGGCTGAGTCTAATTTACTCTTAACAGTGAGGATGCTTGTTTTCTGTATTTTTGTCAGCATTGGACATTACATATTTCCTCCACAAATTTGCATATTCAAGAATTGCATGGAAGCGGCACTATGGCTCAAGTGGTAGAGTACTGGCCTTGAGCTGAAGAACCCAGGGAAGTGCCCAGGCCGAGAGTTCAAGCCCCATGACCGACCACTGAGAAAAATACATCCTGAAGCATTACAAAAGAAAAGGGGCTTAATTGATTCCACATCTTCTGCCTCAGTCATTTTTCTGAACTTTCTTATGTGTTGGCATTACTAATATAAATAAGTGATATGATGTGATACTTATTTTTTCCTCACTGAAGTCCATAGGGAAATAATTCTTTCTTTCTTTTTTTTTCCTGTTGGTCGTGGGGCCTGAACTCGGCCTGGGCTCTGTCCCTCAGCTCTTCAGCTCACGGCTAGTGCTCTACCATTTGAGCCACAGCACCACTTCTGACTTTTTCTGCTTATATGGTGCTGAGGAATCAAACACAGGGCCTCAGAAATAAATTTTTTTTTTTTTTTGTCGGTCGTGAACCTTGAACTCTGGGCCTGAGTAATGTCCCTGCTCTACCACCTGAGCTATAGCGCCACTTCCGGTTTTCTGGTCGTTTATTGGAAATAAGAGTTTCATGGACTTTCCTGCCCGGGCTGGCTTTGAACCACGATCCTCAGATCTCAGCCTCCTGAATAGCTAGGATTACAGGCGTGAGCCACCTGCGCCCGGCTCCAATAGGGAAATAATTCTAATTAGTAATTCCCTTGTTTTCTCATCTGGCTGTGATGCTCCTAGGGAATTGTGGGAGTGAGGGGCAGATATGTGGGACTCTGACTCACTACCACTGACTTGAAGTGGTAGTTTTGTTTTTCTTTCTATGTACATTTCTTTTTCTCTGTAACTACTTGGAATATCATCCTTTTCCAATTTATCAGCCACCCATTGCTGTGTGCTTTTTTCTCTAGCCTATATTTTCAAGTTAGACCTGAATTGAACTTGGTCAGTTACTTAACTGAGTAATCAAATGGAAAACTAAAGTGGCTCTTTTCCCTTCCGTTTGTATTTTTCCCCTTTCCTTTCTTCTCACTTCCCTCCCTCTTTATGTTTTCTTTCAATTCATTTCCTTTGTAATAGACTTAATAGTGATACTTTTACTCATGGTCAAGGTGGGACCCTATAGACCATGCCTATCTTTACCCTGTAGAAGTGCCAGATAAAAATTTGGTGTGTGCACCAAGGCAGTTGTCCTTCTTTTTAAATTTTTTAAATTTTTATTAGTTTATTGTTATAGAGGTGATGCAGTTACAGAGGGATTACAACTACATGAGTCAATCAGTTGCCCTTCCTGAGTTGAGTACATGTAGGTGTGACAGTTGGAAGGGCTTATAACTTTCTGTTAAAAAGAAAGTCAAAGGAGGAGAGGAGGTTTTATTTTGCTTTTTGGTATATGAATGGAAAAAGGCATGTAGGGTTTCTCGGAGCATTATTAAATGGGTGGGTTAATTAGCTGGGTGTCTGTAGGTGGCACTAGTGGCTCCCGCCTGTCATCCTAGCTACTCAGGAGGCTGAGATCTGAGGATCATGGTTCAAAGCCAGCCCTGATAGGAAAGTCCATGAGACTCTTATCTCCAATGAACCACCAGAAAACCAGAAGTGGTACTGTGGCTCAAGTGGTAGAGTGCTCACCTTGAGCTGAAGAGCTGAGGGACAGCATCCAGGCCCAGAATTCAGGACCCATGATTGATAAGAAAATAAAACAACAATAAAAACAAATGGAAAGAACCTTTTTTTTTTTGGCCAGTACTGGGTTTGAACTCAAGACATCAAATGTATTAGGCAGGCACTCTCAGAAGGAACTTTTGGAAAAGAAGAAAATTCAATGTTTAAACAAATTGAAATAGTAGGTGTTGTATATGATGGTAGGTAATTATACCATAGTTGTCCCACAAAACACTCATTTACTTATTTATTATTTTTCTAGTTACAAAAAACCCTGAAAACCTCCTGCTCTGGTCTTTTGAATACTATAACTATAGGTATGCACCTGGCAACAGTCATTTTTGTTTATTTGTTTTTCAGAAACTCACAGTTGGGCATTGATAACTCGTGTCTGTATTCCTAGATATTCAGGAAGCTGAAATCTGAGGATCATGGTTCAAAGCCAACCTGGGCAGAAAAGTCTCTGAAACTTTTATTTCCAATTAACCACCAAAAAGCTGGAAATGGACCTATGGCTTAAGTGGTAGAGTGCTGCCATTGAACAAAAAAAGCTAAGGGACATTGTGCAGACCTTGAGTGCAAACCCCAGGACCTGCATAAAACAGCAGCAAGAAGAACAGAGACCGTAGCACATTTCTGTATTTATATAGAGTAGTGATTTGTTTTAATTGGTTACTTTACACCTTACTATTTTTTTTTTTTTTTGTCGGTTGTGGGTCTTGAACTCTGGGCCTGGGCGCTGTCCCTCAGCTCTTCAGCTCAAGGCGAGCGCTCTACCACTTGAGCTACAGCGCCACTTCCGGTTTTCTGGTGATTTATTGGAGATAGGAGTCTCAGGGTCTTTCTTGCCCGGGCTGGCTTTGAACCGCGATCCTCAGATCTCAGCCTCCTGAGTAGCTAGGATTACAGGCGTGAGCCACCAGTGCCCGGCTACACCTTACTATTTTTTATTTAATTTTTTAATACAATTCATCCCATTCTGGGAATTGAACCCAGTACCTCTTGCTTGTTAGTGAAGTGCTCTACCCCTTAGCTATAACTTTAGTTATATTTTTTGGTTTTGTATGGTTGTGTGTATCTATCTATAGATACAGATATAGATATATTTCCACATATATATATATATAGAGAGAGAGAGAGAGAGAGAGCGTGCATGTGCATTTGTAGTTTGTGCATTTTGTGTGCTTAGTTCAGTAATGTCAAGTGAATTCAAAATGTTTATAATTGTTACTTTTATTTCTAGAATTTTCATCCTAGTGGTGAATAGGGAGCATTGCTCTTTATTCATTAAACAATAACTGCCCATTTCTCCTTTCCTCTCTCTCTCTAGCCCCTAGTAATTGCACGCTACTCTATTTTGAATTTTTTTTTAGGTCAGTCGTGAGGCTTGGGTGCTGTCCCTCAGCTCTTCAGCTTGAGGTGAGCGCTCTACCACTTGAGCCACAGCGCCACTTCTGGTTTTCTCGTGGTTTATTTGAGATAGGAATCTCACGGTCTTTCCTGCCCAGGCTGGCTTTGAACTGCGATCCTCAGATCACAGCCTCCTGAGTAGCTAGCATTACAGGTGTGAGCCACCGGCACCCTGCCTCTACTTTGAATTTGACTCTTCTATATACTTCACATAAGCAGATTCAAAGTTTGTCCTTTTTCGAGTAGTTATTTCATTTAACATGAGATTTTTCAAGTTTCATCTACATGTAGTAGAATATCAGAATTCCATTCCTTTTGTGATTAAATAATAATCTGTTGTATGTGTATAAGGAATATTAATTTATCCATTCATCTGTGATCCACTGTGAGTAAAGCTGCCGTGACCATTGGTATGCACACGTGAGTTCAAATTTTCACTTCCCTTGGGAATATACTTAGGATCAGAGTTACTGAAGTCGTATGGTAATTCCATTTTTAAATTTTTGAAAAAATTTTCTGTTTTCCATGACAGATGCATCATTTTACTTTTCCATCAGCTGTATATGAGAGTTCCTTTTCTCTCTCTTTTTTTTTTTTTTGGCTGGTCCTGGGGCTTGAACTCGAGGCCTGGGCTCTGTCCCTGAGCCTCTCTGTGCTCAAGGCTAATGCTCTATCACATGAACCACACAGTACTACTTCCGGCATTTTCTGTTTATGTGGTACTAAGGAATTGAACCCAGGGCTTCATGCATGTTCGGCAGGCACTCTACCACTGAGCCCCATTCCCAGCCCCCCTTTTTCTCTTTATCCTAATCTATGCTTAATTTCTTCTACTATTTTGCTAACAAGTATTTTAGTGTGAGATCATCATTATTGTCATTATAATTTTGAGTTTTATTTCACTAATTAGTGGTATAGATCATATTTTATATGCTTATTTGCCAGTAGTATATTTGTTCTTTTTTTCTTTTCTTTTTCTTTCTTTCTTTTTTTTTTTTTTTGGCCAGTCCTGAGGCTTGAACTCAGGGCCTGGGCACTGTCCCTGAGCTTCTTTTCTTCTTTTGTTCAAGGCTAGTCTCTACCACTTGAGCCACAGCTCCACTTCTGGCTTTTTCTGTTTGTGTGAGATCCTAGGCAAGCATTTTTCTACTAAGCCACATTCCTAGCCTGCTCTTTTATTCTTTAAATTGTGTTTTGATGTCAGTGCTTGAACTTATGGCCTGGGTGTTGTCACTTAGCTTTTTCATTTCAGGTTGGTTCTCTACCACTTGAGGTATGCTTCACTTTAGTGTATCTTACTTTTTTTTTTTTGGATCCGGTCGTGGGGCCTGAACTCTGGGCCTGGACGCTGTCCCTCAGCTCTTCAGTTCAAGGCTAGCACTCTACCACTTGAGCCACAGTGCCACTTCTGGGTTTTTTCTTTTTGCTTATGTGGTGCTGAGGATTCGAACCCAGGGCCTTAGGCATGCAAGGCAAGCACTCTACCACTGAGCCACCTTCCCAGCCCCTAGTGTATCTTACTTGGACAAATGTTTGTTCATGTCCTTAGCCCATTTTTCAATTTCTTCATTTTTTTGTTGATTTATAGGAGTACTTAATCTTTCCTGGATATTAATCTCCTATCAGGTAATTTAAAAATTTTTCCAGGGCTGGGAAGGTGGCTCAGTGGTAAAGTGCTTGCCTTGCATGCACTGGGTTCGATTCCTCAGCACTCATAAGCAAAAAAAACCAAAAGCCGGAAGTGGCGTTGTGGCTCAAGTGGTAGAGCGCTAGCCTTGAGCTGAAGAGCTGAGGGGCAGCGCCCAGGCTCAGAGTTCAGGCCCACAACCAGACCCCCCAAAAAATAAAATAAAATAAAAATTTTCCATTCCGTTGGTTATCTTTTTACTTTCTTGGAAGTCTAGATGTGTAATAATTGTATGTTTTGATGACGCCCAATCTTCTGGTTTTTCTTTTGTTGTCTACTTGCCATGTCATGGTCTTGAAGTTTCACGGGCTTTCTTTGGCTGGCTTTGAACTGTGAGCCTCAGATCTCAACCTCCTGGTTTAGTGGTAGAGTACTTGCCTAGCATGCATAAAGCCCTAGGTTCAATTCTTCAGTACCACATAAACAGAAAAAGCCAGAAGTGGTGCTGTGACTCAAGTGGTAGAGTGTTATCTTTGAGCAAAAAGAAGCTCAGGGACAGTGTCCAGGCCCTGAGTTCAAGCCCCAGAATTTGCAAAACAAAACAAACAAAGTATTTTTTGCTTTCATATGTATTTTATGATTGATTTTCTATTTTTGTGAAAAATGACATTGAAATTTTTATAAGGATTGCATTAAATCTAGCTTGCTTTCAGTAGTATTGCCATTTTTTTCATTATGAATTCTGATCCATGAACATGGGAAGTTCATGCCTGTAGTCCCAGCTACCAAGGAGGCAGCCAGAGATCAGGAGGATTGCAGTTTGAGCCCAACCTGGACAAAAAGTTAGTTGAGGCCTCATCTCAAACTATAAGTTGAACATGGTGATGTATGCCTATTTATTGTCCCAGTTATGAGGAAGGCATAGTCAGCAAGATCCTGGTCTGAGGAAAACGCAAGACCCTGTCTTAAAAATAACTAAAACAAGGGCTAGTGCCCAGGCCCAGAGTTCATGTCCTACAACTGATGAAAAACAAAAGAAAACAAAAAAAACAAAAACAATCAGTGCTAGGAGATGTGTCTCAGTTGATAGAACATTTGCCTAGCAAGTCTGAGGCCCTGAGGTTACATTCCAGTTCCATTAAAAAAAAAAACACCAAACTGCTTTTACTTTACACCATATGTTTTTTGTGTACTGAATTTTGTTTTAAGTGTTTGTGAAGAATGTGTATTTGCTTTTTGGATGGTTTGTGTATGTATGCTCAGTCACTCTGGTCTATAGTATTGTTACTGTCCAATGTTTCTCTCTTGATTTTCTGTCTGGATGGAATATCCATTATTGGTAATGGTGCATTGAAGTCCTGTACTGTTATTGTATTACCATATTTCTTCCTTTAGGTCATTAATATTTTCCCTAAGTATCAAGGTGCTTTGATGGATACAAGCATTTGCTATGTTACAATCTTGATGAATTCACCCCTTTTTCAGTATGTATTTTTGTCTTCTGTGAGTTTTGACTAAAGTCTGTTTTGTCTGATATAAATTTAACTATCCCTGCTCTCTTTCCATTTCCATTTCAACGGAATAGCTTTACCCATCTGTTCACTATGTTCATATACCAAGTTATGTGTATCTTTCAAATCTAAACTGAGTCTCTCCAAGCAGCATGTAGTTGGCCTTTGACTCTTGTTTTTTTTTGTGTGTATTTAATGCAGTTTTTTTTCCTATGTTGATGTTTATTCAAAACATATTTTTTTTTTTTGGACAGTCATGGGACTTGAACTCTGGGCCTGGGCGCTGTCCCTCAGCTCTTCAGCTCAAGGCTAGGGCTCTACCACTTGAGCCATAGTGCCACTCTGGCTTTTTATGTTTATGTGGTGCTGAGGAATCGAACCCAGGGCCTTATGCATATGAGGCAAGCACTCTGCCACTGAGCCACTTTCCCAGCCCTATTCAAAACATCTTAGAGCTGAATGTCAGTGGCTTATGCTTATAATTTTTGCGATTTAAGAGATGAAAATCCGAGGATTGTGGTTCAAAGCCAGGCAGGGCAGGAAATCCAGTTAAGTACCAGAAAGCCAGAAGTGGAGCTGTGGTTCAAGTGGTAGCCTGATAGCCTTGAGCAGAAAAAGCTAAGGGACAGCGCCTAGACCCTGAGTTCAACTCCCAGGACTGGCACAAAAACAAAACAAAACAAAAAAAACCCACAAACAAGAATAAAACAACCAAAACTAGACTAGCTAATCTGGTGACTGTTTCATGTTGATCATTTCACTTCCTTCCTCTGTAAGAAAGGTTTCTCTTTTGCTGCATGCATTTGGAAGATAAATGATGTTAGTGATGTGCAACTATCCTTCCTATACTCTTCAGTTTGCCTTGTCATATTCTGCATTGCATTTAGGTACTATACTCTCTTGTCTGGATATTCTTTAGCTCATGTAAAGATACTTTTGTGTTCAGAATAGTTGTTCAACTAGTTTTTTTTTTTCCTCCAGTCAGTTGTGGGGCTTAAATTCTGGGCCTGGGCACTGTCCCTGAGCTCTTCAGCTCAAGGCCAGCGCTCTACCACTTTGAGCCTCAGTGTACTTCTGGTTATGGGGAGGTTTATTGGAGATAAGAGTCTCATGGGCTTTCCTTCCCATGCTGGCTTTGAACCACAATCCTTATAGCTCAGCCTACTGAGTAGCTAGGATTACTGGCATGAGCCATGGGGCGCCCGGCTTTAACTTGATGGTTTTGAGGAGGTGAACCCTGGAAACTCCTGTGCCACATCTTTCTGACATACTCCTCCTAACTGTAGTTTTGGTTAGATGCTTTTGGAATTTAAGGTTGTAAACTTCATAGCCCAGCTATATGTTGGAGCAGGAGTGTGGCTATAACACTCTCAACCTAACAAATCTAGTAATTCATTATGAATTTCCATCATGGATTCTGGAAGACTTCTTTCTAATGTTAGTAGATTGTAAGATCTGAAGAGGTTTTCTCTATAAAGGACTATGAAGCCCTGGTTTTTTGAATGCTTTACCCAGGAATTTAATACCTGACTTTTAGTCTTTTTTAGATTGATGTTTGGTTTTCATGGCCTTGAAGAACTTACCTACATGTTTCTTACAAATGGTCTCAGTGTTCATCAAATTCTGAGGCAAGTTTCTGTGCCAGAAGTATGAGGTTAGGTTATTAAGGGAAAAAGCAAGTGATTTAGAAGCTTTATTCATTTTCCTTCACAAGTAAAGATTAAATTCCCATTTTGGCATCTCGCATTTTGAGTGTTGATTTTTTTTTTTATAGTCAGTTACAGTAAGGGACTTTTTAAATCACAATAGAAAATTACAGTTGTTTTTTCTGCTTTAAATAAAATATCACTTTATTTTTATTACTTGTTTTCAGCTTATCTGTTGTGCCTCATGAGCTCAGATTATATTACTTCTTCAGGTTTATGATTTAACATCCATAATCTTAAACTGTCAAATTTCAGATCTCAGTGTATGATTGCTACTATTTCTGGGTCATAGATTTTGCCTTTTTTTTTTTGGTCGGTCGTGGGGCTGGGCTCTGTCCCTCAGCTCTTCAGCTTAAGGCTAGCACTCTACCACATGAGCCACAGCACCACTCCTGGTTTTCTGAGTGGTTTATTGGAGATAAGAGCCTCATGGACTTTCTTGCCTGGTCTGGCTTTGAACTGTGATCCTTAGATCTCAGCCTCCTGAGTAACTAGGATTACAGGCGTGAGCCACCAGCACTCAACTGGTTTTTGCATTTCTAAGCAGAAAGAATTCTCTGTAATTATGTTACTGCATGATGATAATTTTCTTTCTTTCTTTGTTTTTTTTTTTTTTTTGGGTCTGGTCGTGGGGCCTGAACTCTGGGCCTGGGTGCTGTCCCTCAGCTCTTCAGCTCAAGGCTAGCGCTCTACCACTAGAGCCACAGCGCCACTTCTGGCTTTTTTCTTTTTGCTTATGTGGTGCTGAGGAATAGAACCCAGTGCCTCAGGCATGCAAGGCAAGCGCTCTACCACTGAGCCACCTTCCCAGCCCTGCATGATGATAATTTTCTAGCTAAGTAAACATCAGGTTAATACTGTGTGCCGTGATTTGTACCAACTTTTTGGGTTGACTTTTTGCACTTGAATTTTTTGAGGGTTTTGTTTACATTTTAGCATAATTGCTTTTTTTTTGGTTCTTAATCTAAACATTTTCTCTAAATTACTTTTTTCATCTTCTTGTATTAATGTCCTGTTTGTGTTTTGTGGGAAACAGCATAACTATTCTTTATGCTACATAGAGATTCACCCCAGAATTTCACTGAGTTATTATATTTTGAGTGAATAGTACGTCAGTAAACATGGGTGTGCATTGTATCTCTGTTATGTACTGACTTTACTGACTTGGATTCCTCCAGGAATAAACTCATTAATCATGGCATAATTATGGTAGTTCTATTTTCAGTTCTCTGAGGAACTTCTGTATTTATTTACATAGTGTAATGAATTTACAATCTGACTATGTAAAATTTCCCTTTCCTTTAGATCCACACCAACACTTTTTTTTCTTGATGATAGCCTTTATTTATTTATTTTTCTTTCTTTTTGGTTGGTCATGGAGCTTGAACTTAGGGCCTTGGGTGCTGTCCCTCAGCTCTTCAGCTCAATGCAAACTCTACCACTTGGGCCACAGTGCCATTTCCAATTTTTTTTTTTTGGGTCCGGTCGTGGGGCCTGAACTCTGGGCCTGAGTGCTGTCCCTCAGCTCTTCAGCTCAAGGCTAGCGCTCTACCACTAGAGCCACAGTGCCACTTCTGGCTTTTTTCTTTTTGCTTATGTGGTGCTGAGGAATAGAACCCAGTGCCTCAGGCATGCAAGGCAAGCGCTCTACCACTGAGCCACCTTCCCAGCCCTCCACTTCTGATTTTCTGAGTGGTTTATTGGAGATAAGAGTCTCCCGGACTTTCCTCCCCTTGCTGGCTTTGAACTGTGATCCTTAGATCTCAGCCTCCTGAGTAGCTAGGATGACAGGCGTGAGCCACCAGCACCCGGCTTTTTTTTTTTTTTTTTTTCCGTCAGTCTTGGGGCTTGAACTCTGTGTCTGGTCACTGTCCCTCAGGTCTTCAGTTTAAGGCTTGAGCCACAGTGCCACTTCTGGCTTTTTCTTTTTATGTGGGGCTGTGGAATGGAACCCAGGGCCTCATGCAAGCTAGGCAAGCCACTCTACCACTGACCTACCTTCCCAGCCCTGATAGCCATTGTTAAGATGAACTTAAGATGCAATCTTAGTGTAGTTCAGATTTATATTTCCTTGATTAAGGATGTCAAACATTTTCCCTTGAACCACAGCTGTAGCATCCTATTTATGAATGCCTCCATGGCTGAACAGGAGGGAACACTTCCTTACATGTCTATGAGAAAAATGCCCCCTGGATGAACTCTCTTCTCAAAATATTTATACATCCATTCATTTTATTTTGTCACACATGGGGCTTGGACTCTGGCCTGGGCGATATCCCTGAACTCTTCAGCTCATAGCAAATGCTCTACTACTTGAGCCACAGCACTACTTCTGGTTTTCTGGTATTTAATTGGAGATGAGTCTCATGGACTTTTCCTGCCTGGGCTGGCTGAACTGTGATCCTCAGATCTCAGCCTCCTGAGTAGCTAGGATTACAGGCGTGAGCCACTGGTGCCCAGCTTCATTCATTATAAATTAACTATTTTGTAAGCCTTTTTGAGATGGTTTTTCACTACTCTGAATCAGCCAACGTTGATTTTCAACTTGCTGTGTAGCTCAGTCTGTCCTATAGTCCTCATAGAGATTGATGAAACAATGCACATTATACTTATGAAACAATACAAAATACTTTTACAAAAGTGAAAGGCAGACTAGTGGAAGTAAAAAAGAAAAGGAAAAGAGAATAAAGGAAGATTAAAAAAATAAGAGAAAATTAGAAAGAAGAGGCCAGTCTTTTGCAAGATAAAATCTAATTAGAGGGAAAAGTAGGGCATGGCAGCACATACCTATGATCTTAGTACTTGGGAGAAGGAGGTCAGAGGATTGTGAGGTCAAGGACCGCTTGAGCTATTTGAGTAAGTTCCAGGTGGGGCCTGAGACACATAGACCCTATTTCACACACAAAAAAGGGGGTTGGGAGGAATGGGAACAAAAGTATCTTTAAGGTATGGAAAAGTAAGAGAAATGAAAAAGAGAGTAGATAAAAAGCTGGCTAAAAATTCCTCCTTGCCTGCTAACTCAGATTGGATAATGTTACATTAGAGTCCACCTGTTCTCAGTTGTGCAGCTGGTGTAGTCTGTTTCGAATGTCTCTTGTGAAAGTCTAGGAGTCAAAACTGGTTAGGGCCATATACAGTTTTCCCCTTCTGTCTCTTATTGGGTCCGTTAAGAGAATGGTGGTCAAGTTCTTGTTTTCTTAAGGAAGGCTTTTGGATGTATACTTGGAGGTGAGGTGAATGACTATGCTGCCATTCTGGGCTCTTCTTGCCTGTCTAATTTGGGTGGTGTTTAGACTGAACTGGGCGGGTGTTTACTGTCTCCTGAAGCTCTTGGTCTGTTTGGCCAGCTGTGCAGTGAAAATATGGAGCACAGCGATTCCTTTTTTTTCTGATGGTGTTTCGGGGGTGTGTGGGAAGCACTGTTTGGACATAATTTTGAGCAGGATGAGTCTAGACTGAACATATCTTTGAAAAGCTCAGAGGGTGGGGGGCTTTTCAAACACTGAGTTCTGTAGTGGGAGAAGATGCTACGAGAACCATGTAATCTGTGTCACTTGGCACAGTCACATAGGGCTATTTCTTGATGTTATATTGGTTTCCTATTTACAGAGAGCCGGACCACCCACCACTACACTTTGTAGTCTATTTCTATCATAGTCTGTGCTCTTTAGAGCCCACATATCTTGGTGAGTTTGTTTCAGATCCCCCCTTCAGCCAAGTAGTCCTCTCTTACCTAGTCAACTCATCATAATTTCTATAGGGACACTGAATTGAGATAATTCAATGCCTTCTGGTTCTTAGAGAGGTTTATTCCTTAATAGGATTCCTCTGGAGAAGGATGTAGTCTTCTGAGCAGAGCTCTGGATTTTTATTCTAATTATTTTAAAACTTAATTTTATTGTTATCATCATGGTGTTACACAGAAGGGTTACAATCCCATAAGTCAGGTAATGGGTATAGCTCTTGGACAAATCTCTAGTGTTAGCTTGTGCAGATGAGTCACTGTCAGACCAAATCCCTAAACAACCTAAAATGGTTAAGAACCATCATGGTAGGAGTGCTGGTCAACTGCCAGTATAGGGGGGTGGATTGTGCTCTTGGCATACCAAAAAGTGCATAAGATATATCTTTAAGTTCCTTGGCCCCAACAGGGGAAGCTCATACTGAAGTTACCAAATGCTTTACACTTTTCTCTGTTTTGTCCTCCTAATTCTCCATGTGATTTAGGCTTGTAGTCACTTCTGAATTAATTACCAGAGTTCTCCCTTTCTCTTCATTGGATATGGGTTCTTCTTTAAGGGTTGGCCATTTTTATTTATTTATTTATTTATTTATTTTTTGTTGGTCGTGTGGCTTGAACTCTGGGTCTGGGCTCTGTCCCTCAGCTCTTCAGCTCAAGGCTAGCACTCCACTTGAGCCAGGGCATCACTTCCAGCTTTTTTTGTTATTGTACTTGCAAGGCAAGCACTCTACCACTGAGCCATCTTCCCAGCCCCTTTTGTTTGATTTTTCTTTTTTTTTTTTTGTCGGTCGTGGGGCTTGAACTCTGGGCCTGGGCGCTGTCCCTCAGCTCTTCAGCTCAAGGCGAGCGCTCTACCACTTGAGCTACAGCGCCACTTCCGGTTTTCTGGTGGTTTATTGGAGATAGGAGTCTCACGGTCTCTCCTGCCCGGGCTGGCTTTGAACCGCGATCCTCAGATCTCAGCCTCCTGAGTAGCTAGGATTATAGGTGTGAGCCACCAGCGCCCGGCTTTTGTTTGATTTTGATAGTACATTTTTTTTTTCTTTTGTGCTGGTACTGGGACCTGAACTCAGGGCCTAGGCACTGTGGGTGAACTTTTTTGCTCAAGACAGGCGCTCTACCACTTGAATGGTTAACTAGAGATAAGAATCCCAGGGACTATCTTGCCCAGGCTTTGAACTTCCATCCTAATTTCTCAGGCTTCTGAGTAGCTAGGTGTCTAGATGTGAGCCACTGTCACCCAGCTTGGTACTAGGGTTTGAATTCAAGGCCTTAGGATTGCCACAGAGGTATTCACCTTTGAGTCACACCTCCAGCTCTTTTTTGCCTCAGTTATTTTTTCAGACTATTATCTTCTATGGCCTCTTGTGTAGTTGGGAGCCTAGCATGCTTCACTACACCTGTTAACTGAAATAGGGTCTCAATAATTTTTTGACTGAGTGAGCCTTGAACCAATCTCTGTCTCCCAAGTAGCAAAGATTATAGGCATGAACCACTAGGCCCCGATGGGTTTGACTTTTTCAGTTTCAAAGTTTAGCAAAGGCTATGGTATTAGCTCTTCATTGCTGTGACAAATACCTGAGAGAAACAATTTAAAAGGATAAAGGATCTATTTTAGCTCAGAGTTTCAGAAATTTTAGTCAAGGTCAGCTGGGTCTATTCTTTTGGGCCTGAGGTGAGGCAGAATGTTATGGCAGTAGAAGCATGTGGCAGAGGACATTGCTTTATACTATGACTGCCAGGAAGTAGAAAGTGAGATTGAGAAGAAGGGCCATAGAACAAGACACATTCTTTTTTTTTTGTTTTGTTTTGTTTTGTTTTGTTTTGTTGTTGGTCGTGGGGCCTAAACTCTGGGCTTGGGCGCTGTCCCTCACTCAGCTCTTCAGCTTAAGGCTAGCATTCTATCACTTGAGCCACAGGACCACTTCCAGCTTTTTCTGCTTATGTGGTGCTGCTGGATCGAACCCAGAGCCTCAAGCATGAGGCAAGCACTCTATTACTGAGCCCAGCCCCGACACAGTCTTAAAAAAGGAACATCCACCCAAGAGACATATTTTCTTCAACCAGGCCTCACTTCCTAATATTTCTGTCACCTTCCAAAATTACAAATACATCAGTGGATTAATTTATTGATGAAGTCAGAACCTTGAAGAACCAGACACTTTCCAAAAAGAGGCAGTCACTTTTCCAAACCTTTGATACATGAGCCTTTTGGGGTGTGGAATGCTTTATATCTAAAAAGGAACTCTCTAGTCCATCCTTTTAGCTCCTCACTCAAATATCTGATTTTGAATATCTATTTATAGTAGGTAAAAATGCTCCCATTCTAATATTTTTAAAGAAATGGATGCATACTTGCCCAAAGAGGACACAGTGAACATAGGTCCTATTGAAAGGCATGAAATGTCTGTTTACAGAAATGTTTTCATACATAACATAATGCACACACTACTCAAGAATATTAATTTTGCCATAATGAGCTTCATTGTCCTGTATATACCTTTTAAAATACATTGAAAGAGGCTGATATATTACAAAGGAGGGATTGATAGGGTAAGGAGATACTGGGTGCTGGTGACTCATGCTTGTATTCCTAGCTGCTCTAGAGGCTGAGATCTGAGGATTTGGGTTCCAAGCCAGTCTGGGAAGAAATATTCATGAGACTTTTATCCCCAATTAACTGCTAAAAAGCTGGAAGTAGAGGTGCGGTTTAAGTGGTAGAGCTTCAGCCTTGAGTGTAAAATACAGCTAAGGGAAAGAGCCCTGGTGCCCTGAGTTCAAGTCCTGGTACCACCACCAAAAAGTAAAAATAAAAAATACGTATATTGAAAATTTAGTGTTTAATTAATTGACTCTGAGCCTGAATATTTAAAAATGCTAATTGTATATTTATCCTTACTTTTCTAGTGATATGCAGTTTTCGAGGATCTGTCCCTCAAGGATTGGTTTTAGAAATAGGAGAAACAGTCCAGATTCTTGAAAAATGTGAAGGTAAGTATGGATCTACTCAACACATAAGTAGTGATAATTCTGAAAGTATTATATGTTCATTTGTTCTCATAGCTTATCAGTAATCATTTTGAAGCCATATATAATTACATTATTAAATGCTGTTATAAATCCTTCCTGATTATGTTGAGCATTGAAGATATGAGGTGTTTTTGGTTGTTTTAGAACATGAATCTTACATATTATTGTCAAATGATTGTTTTTTATTCCCTACAAATAGATAACGTACCCATGCTTTTTCATTTTTGTTTTTCTGTCAGATTGGCTAGATATCTGTAGCTATAATTTTAAGGCCAAAATTATGTTCCAGTGATGTTTGGCTTGACTATTATCCTCTTCTGCCACATAGGTGAACAATTTTACTCTTAACATTTAGGCATTCTTGAAATATATGTTCTTCAAAATTATGTAGCAAGATTTATGGGAAAATAAAGTTAGAAATTACATGGAATCAGAGCCTTCAAAGAATTGATACTATGGGATATATATTTAGCAGTCCAGTATAGCAGATTGGCATAAATAGATGCCACCTGATATTATGTAATGGCGAGAAACTGTTGTGATGTGGGTGTGGAGACAGAGTTCTAATACATTTGGACTACTATTAAGATACTGTGGCAGAAAGTATGTGATCCATGACACCATGATCCAAGATATTTGTGAGTATACTTTTCTGGAAAGGGCTCTCTGATACAGTGCCTTTTCTGAAAACAATAGTATAAATCATGATAAAAACGCTTATCAAAATAAGAATTGGACCTGACTCCAGGAATTGAAATCTCCTTGTACAACTACTTAATTAAAAATAAGGAAAAGAAGGTAATTTTCTATCTTTTTTTTTGTTGTTGTTGTTGGTTGTGGGGCTTGAACTCTGAGAGAGGTGTGTGTGTGTGTGTGTGTGTGTGTGTGTGTGTGTGTGTGTGTGTGTGTGTGTGTGTGTGTGTGTGTGTGTGTGTGTGTGTGTGTGTGTGTGTGTGTGTGTGTGTGTGTGGCTTGAGGGGTTTGAGGGGTGTGTGTGTGTGTGTGTGTGTGTGTGTGTGTGTGTGTGTGTGTGTGTGTGTGTGTGTGTGTGTGTGTGTGTGTGTGTGTGTGTGTGTGTGTGTGTGTGTGTGTGTGTGTGTGTGTGTGTGTGTGGCTTGAACTTGGCCTGGGCACTGTCCTTGAGCTTTTTTGCTCAAGGCTAGTGTTCTACCATTTTGAGCCACAGCTCTGTTTCTGATTTTCTGGTGGTTAATTGGAGATAAAGAGTGTCATGAACTTTCTTACCTGGGTTGGCTTTCAAACCTCAATCCTCAGATCTCATCTTCCTGATTAGCTAGGATTACAGGTATGAGTCACCAGAGCCCAGCTCAACCCTTCTTAATACATTCTCTTGATGATTCATTCTCTCTTTCTTCCTCCTCCTCTCTCCTCTCTCTCTCCTGTCTCTCCTCTCTCTCTCCTGTCTCCTATCTTTCCTGTCTCTCCTGTTTCTCTCCTGTCTCTCCCCCCCCCCCCCCCCCCGTTGGTCATGGGGCTTGAACTCAGGGCCTGGGCACTGTCCCTGAAGCTCTTTTGCTCAAGGCTAGTGCTGTAACACTTTGAGCCACAGAGTCACTTCTAGTTTTCTGGTGGTTAATTGGAGATAAGAGTCTCATGGACTTTTAAAACTGCAATCCTTAGATCTCACCCACTAGAGTAGTAGCTAGGATTATAGGTGTGAGGCACCAGTGCCCAGCCTTCAATGATTCTTTACATTAAATTTTTTTTTGTTGTTTGAATGGTTGACATAGTTTTTGTCTCTTGATTTTACTGCATTTGATTTTTTTTTAAAACTCTGGGCCTAGGTGCTGTACCTCAGCTCTTCAGCTCTACCACTTGAGCCACAGTACCACTTCTGGTTTTCTGGTGGTTAATTAGAGGTAAAGAGTCTTGTGGCTGGGTGCCAGTGGCTCACACCTGTAATCCTGGCTACTCAGGAGGCTGAGATCTAAGGATCAGAGTTTAAAGCCAGCCTCTGCAGGAAAGGCCTGAGACTCTTATTTCCAATAAAAACCACTAGAAAACTGGAAGTGGTGCTGTGGCTCATGGGATAGAGCATTCGCCTTGAGCTGAAGAGTATGGGGACAGCGCCCAAGCTCGAGTTCAAGCCCCACAATGGACAAAAAAAAAAAAAAAAAGAGTCTTGTGGACGTTTGTGGACGTTCCTGCCTGGGCTGACTTTGACTTGCATTCCTCAGATTTCAGCTTCCTGAGTAGCTAGGATTACAGGTGTGAGCCACTGGTGCTCAGCTTCTATTGTCAGAGTTTTCATATTAGATGATACAGCCAGATCTCTGTATAGTGAGTCATAAGGTGCATAAACTTTACCCATGCATTTGGCACTTTTAGCTAACTTTAGCTAACCTTAAATATGAGGTGACAAAGATAGAAGACATGTGAGGATGTATCTTTAAAAATGGCTACTTCTACCAAAAATAATAAAGAGGAAAAGAAAAAAATCAGTATATCAGCTGGATGTAGAGCTTCACATTTTTAATCCTAGCTACTCAGGAAGCTGAAATCAGGAGGCTTGCAATTCAAGGCTAGCTAGTCTGGGAAAAAAGTTAATGAAACCACCCTCTCAACCAATAAAAGGCTAGATATGGTGTTGTCATAGGAAGCATAAATAGGTGAATAGTGATCTAACTTGGCCTGGACAAAATGGAAGACCCTATTCAAAAGATAAGAAAAGCAAAAAAGGCTATGGGTGTGAGTCAAGTGGTGAAGTGCCTGTCTAGCAAGTTCAAGGTCCTGAGTTCAACCCCAGGACTGCCAAAAAAAGGAAAGAAAAATCAGTATCTTGAACTACATCAGTCAGGCAACGACTGTATTTCTTTTCATACAGTATCTTCTGTTCCCTCACTTTCTCCCAGTCCCTCCCACCCATCTCCACCCATGAGTTGTATAGTTGGCTTTCATCAGTATCCAGTGAGCCCCACTACTGCACTTTCTCACCCTTTTCCCTTGGGTTCTGTGTCCTCCCACAGATATTCATGTGAACGAACACACCATACATAGGTTAAGAATACAGAATCATCTGAAAAAGAAAAAACAAATTAAGAAAAAAGTCATTTGCTTCCATATCTTTGGAATTCATTTCAGCATGTATATTATTTTATATACATATAAAGAGGCATTTCAGTATTACACCTTTGTGCTTCTTTCCTAAAGCTATCTTCTTTTGGTCTCACTGTGTATGAGTATCTAGCATCCTGTATAATTGTCATATCCCTGTGTGTTTTAGATCTAACTTCCACATATCAGGGAGACCATGCACTGTTTGACTCACTGAGCTTGGCTTACCTCCCTTATCATGATTTGTTTTAGTTCCATCTATTTTCCTGCAAATGACATTGTTTCATTCTTTCTATTGGCTGTGTAAAATTCCATTGTGAATAGGTATCACATTTCTTGGAACCACTCATCTATTGTAGGGCATCTGGGTTGTTTCCATATTTTGGCTATTGTGAATAGTGCAGCAAAGAACATGGATGTTCAGGTGTCCTTATTATATCCTGGCTCATGATGTTCAGGGTAGATGCCCAGAAGTGGTATGGCTGGGTCATAGGTAAGGTCTATGTTTCGTTCTTTGAAGAACCTCCAGACTGCTTTCCAGAGTGGTTGTACTAGTTACATTCCCACCAAAAGCGCAGTAAGGTTCCTTTTCCCCCACATCCCCACCAGCATTTGTTGTGGTTTGAGTTCACAATGTTGGCCAATCTTACTGGGGTGAGGTGGAATCTTAAGGTTGTTTTGATTTGCATTTCTTTTGTGTCTAGGGATGATGAACATTTCTTCACGTATTTCTTTGCTATTCTTCCTTTGTCTGAGATATCTCTCCTTAGCTCCCTTGCCCGTTTAGTGATTGGTTTATTAGGTTTGAGAGGGGTTAGATTCTTGAGTTCCAGTATATATTGGATATTAGGCTTTTGTCTGATATATTGCTGGTAAAGATCTTTTCCCAGTTGGTTGTCTGTCTTTCTAGTTTAGTAACTATGTCCTTGGCTGTGCAGAAACTTTTTATTTTAAGTAGTTCCACTTGTGTAATCTCCCTCCTATCTGTTGTACCCTAGAACTTTATTCACGTAGTTCCTGTCTATTACTGTAAGTCTAATGCTTCTCCTACTCACTCTTGCTGTAGTTTCGGAGTTTTGGGTCGGACATTGAGGTCTTTGGTCCAACTTTAACTGATATTAGTGCATAGTGACAAGCAGGAATCTACTTTTAGTTTTCTGCATATGGCTGTCCAGTGTTCCCAACACCAATTGTTGAAGAGGCTATTTTTTCCCCCACTGTATATATTTGGCTCCCTTATCAAATATCAGATAGCTGTAAGTATATGGCTTTATTTCTGGGTCTTCTAATCTATTCCATGATCTTTCTATATAGTTTTGTGACAATAACAAGCTATTTTTGTTAATATGGCTCTGTAGTACAGTTTGAGGTCTGGTATTGTGATGCATTGCTTTTTTTTCTTTTTGCCTAGAATTGCTTTGACTATTCTAGGTCTTTTATTGTTCCATATGAATTTTTGGATTGTTTTCCCTCTCTCTCTCTTTTGCCAGTCCTGGCTTGAACTCAGGGCCTGGGCACTGTTCCTGAGCTTCTTTTGCTCAAGGATAGGACTCTACCCTTTGAGCCACAGTTCTGCATCTGGCTTTTTCTGTTTATGTGGTACTGAGGAATCAAACCTAGGGGGGTGGGGGGGTGGGGAGGGGTTCATGTATGTTAGGCAAGCACTCTACCACTAAGCCACATTCCCAGCCCTGTATTGTTTTCTCTATCTCAGTAAAAAAAGTCATTGGGATTTTGATAGGGATTACATTGAATTTGTATGTCATATTTGGAGTATGGCGATTTTCACAATATTAATTCTACTTATCCATGAAAAGGAAAGTTTTTTCATTTTCTGGTGTCCTTTTTGATTCCTTTCCCCTTTCCCCTTTCCCCTTTCCCCTTTCCCCTTTCCCCTTTCCCCTTTCCCCTTTCCCCTTTCCCCTTTCCCCTTTCCTTTCCTTTCTCTGGTCTGGTCATGGGGCCTGAACTGGGGACCTGAGCGCTGTTCGTCAGTTCTTCAGCTCAAGGCTAGCTTTCTATCACTTGAGCCACAGCGCCACTTCCCACTTTTGTTTTTTGTTTTTTGCTTATGTGGTGCTGAGGAATCGAACCCAAGGCCTCATGCATGCAAGGCAAGTGCTCTACCACTGAGCCACCTTCCCAGCCTTTCTTTGATTTATTTCTTCAGATTTTTATAGTTTTTGCTATAAACATCTTTTACATCTTTGGTTAGGCTAATTCCTAGTTTGTTTGTTTTTTTTTTTGAGGCTATTACAAATGGAGTTATTATCCTATTTCCTTTCTACTTGTACATTGTTGACATACAGAAAGGCTCCTGATTTTTGTGGGTTAATTTTATATCCTACTACTTTGCCAAAGTGGTTGATCAGTTCTAGGAGCTTGGAGATAGAGTTCTTTTGGTCCTTCAGGTATAAGATCATGTCATTTGCAAATAGGGATAGTTTGATTTCTTTCCTTATGTGAATCCCTTTTATGTTCTTTTCTTACCTTATTGCTCTGGCTAGAAATTCCGGAACTATATTGAAGAGGAGTGGAGAAAGTGGACATCGTTACATTGTTTCCGATTTTAGGAGGATAGTTTCCCCATTCAGTATAATGTTGGTCTGTCATATATAGCTTTTTTTTTTTTTTTTGGTCAGTCGTGGGGCTTGAACTCTGGGCCTGGGTACTGTCCCTCAGCTCTTCAGCTCAAAGCTAGTACTCTACCACTTGAGCCACAATGCCACTTCCGGTTTTCTGAGTAGTTTATTGGAGGTCAGAGTCTTAGGGACTTTCCTACCCGGACTGGCTTTGAACTGGGATCCTCAGATCTCAGCCTCCTGAGTAGCTAGAATTACAGATGTGAGCCACTGGGTGCCCAGTAGCCTTTGTTGTTTTAAGGAATATTCCTTCTATTCCTACCTTCTCCAAAGTTTTTTTTTTTTTTTTTGGTCGGTCCTGGGCGCTGAACTCTGGGCTAGGGCGCTGTCCCTCACCTCTTCAGCTCAAGACTAGCGCTCTGCCACTTGAGCCACAGTGCCATTTCAGGCTTTTTTCTGCTTATGTGGTGCTGAGGATTGAACCTAGGGCCTCATGCATGCGAGGCAAGTACTCTACCACTGAGCCAACTTGCCAGCTCCTCCAAAGCTTTTTTTTTTTTTGTCGGTCGTGGGGCTTGAACTCTGGGCCTGGGCGCTGTCCCTCAGCTCTTCAGCTCAAGGCGAGCGCTCTACCACTTGAGCTACAGCGCCACTTCCGGTTTTCTGGTGGTTTATTGGAGATAGGAGTCTCACGGTCTTTCTTGCCCGGGCTGGCTTTGAACCGCGATCCTCAGATCTCAGCCTCCTGAGTAGCTAGGATTACAGGCGTGAGCCACCAGCGCCCGGCTACCTCCAAAGCTTTTAACATGAATATATATTGTATTTTGCAGAAGGCTTTTTCTATATCTGTTAGGATGATCATTGGTTTTTGTCTTTGGTTCTGTTGATGTGGTGAATTACATTTATTAATTTGTGTATGTTAAACCAGCCATGCATCTGTGGGATGAAGCCTTACTTAGTCATAATGCATGATTTGTTTGATTTGTCTCTGGATTCTGTTGGCTAGTATTTTTTTTTTTTTTTTTTTTTTTTGTGGTCATGGGGCTTGAACTCTGGGCCTGGGCACTGTCTCTTAGCTCTTCAGCTCAAGGCTAGTGCTCTACCACTTGAGCTACAGTGCCACTTCCAGTTTTCTGGTGATTTATTGGAGATAAGAGTCTCACCTACTTTCCTGCCTGGGCTGGCTTTGAACCACAATCCTCAGATCTCAGTCTCCTGAATAGCTAGGATGACAGGCGTGAGCCACCAGCACTCAGCTGGCTAGTATTTTTATGTATTTATGTATTTATTTATTTATGTATTTATATATTTATTTATTTTGGTCTGTCACAGGGCCTGAACTCTGTGCCTGGGCATTGTCCCTCAGATCTTCAGCTCAAGGCTAGCGTTCTACCACTTGAGCCACAGAGCCACTTCTGGCTTTTTCCGCTTAAGTGGTGGTGAGGAATCAAACCCACGACCTCTTGCATGCAAACCAAGCACTCTACCACTCAGCCACTTTCTCAGCCCCTAGCTAGTATTTTTTTATTTGAAGAGCTTTACATCTGTTTTCAGATGTCTGTAGTTCTCTCTCTAGCTCTTTTTTTTGGTTGGATCTTTATCTTGATTCCAAACTCATTATTCCCCCTGTTTCTATTTCATGGATAAGCTTGAGGAGTATTGGTGTTAGTTCATCTTTAAATGTCTTAATAGAATTCAGCAGTGAATCCATCCAGGCCTGGGCTTTTCCTTATGGGAAGACTTCTGATTATTTCCTCAATCTCATCATGTGTTATTGGCCCGTTAAACTAGTTAAAAGTGAGTATCTTGTGGGGAACTTTAAGCCTTTAAATACAAAGTAATGATACAAAGATGGAAATAGTAACTACCCTAGGATTTTATATATATGTACACACACACACATACACACACCCTATGTGTGTATATATATATATACGTACATACACTTTATATACATATACATATATTTCTTATATATATATCCATCCATCCATATATAAACACAGACACACATTTATGCATATATCAAATCACATGGTATTTCATACATTTGTACAATTTTTTATTAAAATAAATTTAAAAAGTGAGATGTTGATAACACACTGATTGCTAGTAGCTGTGGGAGAATAGACGTAATATTTAGAGAGCAGCCACCCTCAGAGGTAGATGACTCTGGAAAAGCCGTTAAGTTGCAGTAGCAAACAGTACCATACCAAAAAAAAAAAAAAAAAAAAACCAAAACAGTAACAGCCACAAAAAAATTTGGGAAGCAGAACAGAAGGAGAAAAAGTCTATTCCAGCGGGCAGAGTGCCCACTGTGGTTGGTATGTAAAGCTGTAGGGGACAGGGTCCAAGGTGAAAGAAAGAGCAAGAGAACATACATTGTGGCCAGAATTAAAATAACCCAGATATTTGGAGAGCAGCATGGAGAAAGGGGTAGGGAAAGGGAGAGAGACAGAGCCTGAACTTGAGAGTCCCTGTGAGTTGCCTCAGCAAGTGGGCTAGGCAGAAACCTGTGACACAGGGAGGTGGCAAGAATGAAAGAAAGAACGACAAACTCACAATGAACCCTTGATTTCAGGCCAGAGGCTTGAAGTCTACATAGCATATCGGCATGGGGGAAGTTCTCTCTTCTTCTTGGCATTTGGTTGTGGCACAGTAGAGGTAGATCATTTAGAAAGGATCCTCTCTGAATCTGTGGTTTTAGGAATCCAGAGCAAGGGCCAGGCACTTAATCCACTGTTGGTCTAGTTGCAGGGAATTTAAGTCAGAACCATGGAGAGCTCCTCACATAGCAAACTGGCCAAAGTCCCACAGGACTGGAGTAAAAAAAGCCTCTTCCCTTTCATCTTAGCTAGCCATCAAGCTAGCTACCAGAGCTCCAGGGATGAGGAAGGATCAGGGATACTTTATTATGGGAAGAGGTTGTTTTGAAAAGTTGGAGACCTGGAGGGCAGAGCACATGGGGCAGAATTTGCCACCATGGAGTTAGTCACTTTGTATTAGGCTTTCCTGACCCACAGACAGACATTTGAAGGTACCAAACACCTGCCAGTAGAAGGCTTACAGTTTGTCCCAACCAGTCCCGAGAAACAGGATAGCCATGTGTATTATTTCAGGTTCAGCCTATAAACCATGCCCTTTTATTGCAAAGTAAATATTAGGAAGGAGAACAGGAAAAGCCATCTTGAGAGGAAACCTGTTTCTTCAGGCTGAACTGAACTACTGTTCTCTGGGTGGCACACATCTGAAGTGGTTGGAGGAAGAAAGCTAATTGATATTGATCAAGATTTTGTACTGCTGGTGCTGGTAATGCTAGTTGATGTCCTTAAATGACTGGAAATATGTCTTCTCTCTCTTTTATTAATAAGAGACTCATTTTTTATTTTTCTATGATTTTCTTCCTTATTTGCTTCTGTACTAAGACCTGTTATCATATACCAATCTGATTTAAATACATTCTAGTGATGGAATTTGCTGTAATAGTGACTAGCAGACTAGCACTGGAAAAGAATCATTATCATCATCATCATCATCATCTTAGAGAGCTATGCCTAGGAATCACTTTGCGAAAGAACCTGTTTCTTCAGACTGAGATACTCTGGGGACCTGAAAACAGGAACAATTATAGCTCAAGGAGCCTGGAAACACCCTGACACAGTGTCTGGGTAAAAAATGGACATGAGAGCTGGTTGTAGTTGAAGGTACAAAAAAGCGTAAACAGACCAATAATAAGACTGGAAACAGTTAAAAAAAGTCTCTCAGCAAAGAATATGCAGATTTACTGTTGAATTCTACCAGACCTATAAAGAAGAACTTAGATCAATGATCCTGAAAATATTCTGGAAAATAGAAAGAAAGGAAACATTTTCAAACTCATTCCAGTAATTCAGTATTGCCCCAAAACTTGCTGAGGACATAACAGGATATAAATGGAAAAAAGAAAACCCACCTCAATAAAACAGTTGTTAGTCAGATTCAGAAACACCTTGAAAATACCATATAGCATAATCAAATTGGTTCGCTTTTAGAATCATGAACAAGAATCAAAAATTGTCTCCATAGATGTAGAAAAAGCCTTACACAAAATATAATATTTTATTTTAAAAAAACCCACTGAAACTGGGTGCCGGTGGCTCACACCTGTAATCCTAGCTACGTATGAGGCTGAGATCTGAGAATCACAGTTCAAAGCCAGCCTGAGCAGGAAACTCTGTGAGACTCTGATCTCCAATAAACCACTAGAAGTGGTGCTGTGGCTCAAGTGGTAGAGTGCTTGCCTTGAGCTGATGAGCACAGGGAAAGTGCCCAGGCCCAGAGTACAAGCCCCACTACTGACAAAAAACAAAAAACACTGAACTTGTGGGGTTTTTTTACATTTATTATTATTATCTTTAAGTAGTACAAAGAGGTTCCCATTCTACAAAACAGTGTGAGTACAAGGTGTCTGACAATATTGTCATCTATCGCTCCTAACCCATTGTACCTGTGTTTTAAAACATGGGTTAGAGTATGCTAAGCCTTAAAATGGCCTGTCACTAAAGAAAGCTACCAATAATGATTGTAATGAGTAAGTTTTTGAGAATTTAGTCTTCCACTAATTCAAGAAGATAGAAATTAAAACATTAATTACGTTTCTATAGTACATAAGCTTTTGGATTAAAAACAAGGGGAGAAACCACCCACATAATTGGGTTTTTGCCCTGAGAGCACATACATTCTTTCTAACAGCAAGGGAAAACTCTAAAACACAAGTACCTGCACTATTTTCATGTCATATACATTACCTAAACTAATTACAGTTTTGGAGGCTGGGAGATCCAAGATCAAATCTCTAGCATCTGTTGTCTCATGAGAGTTTTGTTAACTACTTCCCAAGGACTACATTAATTAATATTATTAATTTGGGGATTAAGTTTCATCAGGAATTCCGAAGCAGACAAATGGAAGCCATAGTAATAATCACTTTCCCCATTTCAATTCAGAGGATTGTATTTTTCCATTAGTCAAGTAACTGCTTCTAGATAGAAATTTACAAAATTCTAAAATATTCTGCAGATTTTTTTTTATTCAACTGGACATGCCCCTAAGAGGATGAAATGATGAGGCTCCAGCACTAACGCAGGTTCAGTCATGACCCTGAATTGAGTGGATCATCATCCAAACAACTTGATTCTACTATGGAGCTTTCAAGAAATAAACTTTTCTTTATGTTAAACGTTGATAATTTTGAGTTGTTGCTTGTAACTGCTAACATTAATTACTTAATAGGTAATATTTAGCTTTTAGTTTTGGTTGTATTAATTTTTAGAAGGGGGGTCCTGCGTTACATATTTTTAGTTGTTTTCTTGAATGTTTTTCTCTCCCAAAAATATCTTGGAGGGGAAGTAATTTTCTGGTTTTACAACATAGATCTTTTGTGCTATTTGCTCGATAACTACTTCCTATTTGAATTACAATAGGTCTTCTGTTCCCCAAATATCCTTCTGATAAGAAGAGTTAGAACCTAACCCCCAAAACTAATTCTTTAAGTTATAATCATATGGTTACAATTTGGATTTAAAAAATCTATAATACTTCCCTAAACTGTTAACTTTATAACTACCAGAAAAATTTCATTTGTAAAATAAATTCCTACTTTTACTTCTGTGTGTATAGCTTCCTTTTAACCCTTAATGATATATTCTAAGAGTAGTGGTAGTATCATACTTGCTCTTCAGAAAAAAAGGTAAGAGCATAAAAAGAAAACTCAAAAGCAAACAGAAGTTCAAGTGATTTGACTATTGAGCTCTTCATTTGGAAAAGTAATTATAAAACAGTGAAAATCAAAACAAACAGCCTGCAGGAGTTCTAAGCCTCATTGTCTTAATTTCCAATTTGCCCTTAATTTCCCATGAGAATACAATAACTCCTGAAAAGCTGAATTTGAATCTTTTTTTTTTTTTTTTGCTGGTCTTGGGGCTTGAACCACTGTCCCTGAGCTTCTTTCACTCAAGGCTAGCACTCTACCTACCACTTGAGCCACAGCACCACTTCTGTCTTTTTCTGTTTCTGTGGTACTGAGGAATTGAACCCAGGGCTTCATGCATGTTAGGCAAGTACTCTGCCACTAAGCCACATTCCCAGCCCCTTGAATCTTTTTAATGCACACATGCGTTTATAAATACTATGGATTTGAAAATGTAATTGGCAGTCTAATTCTAATTATCCAAGGTACAAGACAGTTAAACCTTTCAGAGGTAATCTCATCTGCCTTGCATAGCAGCAAATCAGTTACCAAACACTTGAGCTAAAAGTTACAAACATGGCTATAATATAAAATAATGACTAGCATAGACACATATACAGAACAGAGAAGTGTGCTGACTCAGGGAAAGGCATGAGAAGAATAAAATATATTCCCATAGGCCACATAGAAGTTTTCTAAGCAGAAAGAAAAGAGTATCTGTCTAGGTCTAAGGTATAAAAGAAAATTATTGCCTCTCATGCTTATAATTCTTGTTATTCAGGAGGCTGAGATTGGAGGATCATAGTTCAGTCAGACAATTCATCAGACTCTTACCTCCAATTAACCAACAAGTCAGAACCAGAGTGCAGCTCCTGTGTAGAGTACAAGCCATTAAAAAAAAAAAGCACTGAAGAAAGTAGGAGTAGAAGGATCATACCTGAACACAAGGTGTAATTCAAGGTGTAATTCTAGCTACTCAGGACACTGAAATCGAAGGAGCAAGATTTGAAGCCCACGTGGACAGAAATCTACAATTAACCAGCAAAAAGCTAGATGGGGAGGTGTGGCTCAAGTGGTAGAATGCTGGCCTTGAGAGAAAAAGCCAAGAAGAGAGCAAGAGGATTTGATGAGTTCAAGTCCCAGTACTGGCATACATACCCCCCCCCCCCCAAAAAAAATTGCAAAATAAAATTGAGGAAGTTTCCTGGAAAACAATAGAAACAAACTTGTAGAACCCATTTTCAAATAGGGTCACACATTTATGCCAGTACCAGCCTTGACTGTGGAAGCCAGCCTCTTGTTTATGCTTTCCTTGTAGCTGAATGACAGACATGTGTCACCACCTCCAGCTTTAAAAGTTGTGAACTTTTTGCTTGGCCTGGCCTTGAAACCATGGTCCTCTTGATCTCTGCCTCTAGAACAGTAGGTGAGCCACTGCATCTGACTAGTAGTATTTCTTACTGTGCAGATTTGCTGTTCTTTCAGCTTGGACTTCTCATTTTTGTTTTTATTTATTTATTTTTTTGGGGGGGGATCCGGTCGTGGGGCCTGAACTCTGGGCCTGGGCGCTGTCCCTCAGCTCTTCAGCTCAAGGCTAGCGCTCTACCACTTGAGCGATAGCTCCACTTCTGGCTTTTTTCTTTTTGCTTATGTGGTGCTGAGGAATCAAACCCAGGGCCTCAGGCATGCAAGGCAAGCACTCTACCACTGAGCCAATTTCCCAGCCCGGACTTCTCATTTTTGAAGGCTATTTTCCTCTAGGCAGGACTTTCTAGGTTGATAGAAAATTTCTTAGCATTTAATTTATTTATTTTTTTTGTTGGTTGTGGGCCCTGAACTCTGGGCCTGGGTGCTGTCCCTCAGCTCTTCAGCTCAAGGCTAACACTATCTTTTGGGCCACAGCGCCACTTCCGGCTTTTTCTGCTTTATGTGGTGCTGAGGAATCAAACCTACAGCCTCATGCATGCAAGGCAAGCACTTTACCACTGGGCTACCTTCTCAGCCCCTTTCTTAGCCTTTTAATGATTTGTTATAATTATTATTTGACTACTGTATTTCTTTTTTTTTTTTGTCGGTCGTGGGGCTTGAACTCTGGGCCTGGGCGCTGTCCCTCAGCTCTTCAGCTCAAGGCGAGCGCTCTACCACTTGAGCTACAGCGCCACTTCCGGTTTTCTGGTGGTTTATTGGAGATAGGAGTCTCACGGTCTTTCCTGCCCGGGCTGGCTTTGAACCGCGATCCTCAGATCTCAGCCTCCTGTGTAGCTAGGATTACAGGCGTGAGCCACCAGCGCCCGGCTTTGACTACTGTATTTCTGATGAAAAGTCATTGAGGGTGCTGTTGTTTTCTTCTGAAGGTAAAGTGGTTCTACTCAGCTCTCCAGCCTTGCAGCTGGTGCTTCTGCTGGGTTTCTTGGAGCCCTTTCTTGTATACCAGTTTACAGATTTGGTAGTTTCAGGACTGGAGGGTCATATGCAAAATTTTTGATTTGCTATAATTCACTTCTTTAGGGATTTTTCCTTGAAGTCTATTATTTAGATAGCCCTAAATGTCAACCTTTTTAGTTTTACTGATACGTCCTTTTTTCTTGCTTGTTACTGCAGTGAAATTTGGAGGTCTGTATTTTTTCAAGTCAAAGAGAAAGACATTTTGAAAGGTTTTCAGTTTTGTTTTTGACTCATTCACAGTTGGTTACTTAATTTGTCTTTTGTGGGTTGTCACTGCAAGTCTGTCCTTCATAAAATGCTTTTTCAATGAAACTTTTAAGTCATAGGGCGCAAGGGAAATTGTGCTCTGTCTTCTCTACCTTTTTCATTGTGTTTGCCTACTACCTGTCTACTGTCTGTGCTGCTGTTAGGTAAGGTTGAGGGTCAATAAGCCTGTATTTGTTTTCATTTTGAGAATAACCTTGAAATAAAAATCTTGAAACTTCTTGTCAAAGGGTACTTTTTGTTGACCTGCAGTTGGTACTTTTGATCTTGAATGCTTTGCATCTGGAATTTTTGTAAAGGGTTACTGATTGTTGATTGTTGTGTGGCCTGGTATACACAGAGACTTCATTCTTTGGGTTAATACTGCTTACATTGTTCTTTAGTCTCTGTTAGTACAATTGCAGTGGTACTTTGAGCTAGTATAGTTTCATTTGCATTGGTTCATAATCTAAAGGATGATGCATATTTACTAACGTGATAGTCAACAGTGATTGAAATTTCAGTTTTGATAGCGTCTAGCACAGACTATGGTGGAAGGGTAGGTCATTACCTTTAACATTTTTGTGTTTTTGAGGACTGAACCTGGACTTCAAGCATGTGAGACAGTCTCAAGTTCTCCATCACTTGAGCCATGCCCTCACCCTGGTTTTTTGTTTTTTAAGTATTATGAACATTGTCAGCACTGTCTTTAAACTCTTGATCCTCTGGGCTGTGCCTTCCAAGTAGCTGGATTTTAGGCATGTACCTTGGCACTCAGCTAGGTCATTATCATTTTATTTACATATTAAAATATTCATCCCTTTTACGTTATTTAATTTTTCATAAGTTTATACTCACGACTCAACATTTTTCCAAACTTTTTTTTTGTAATTTGTGTTTCACTTGCTTGTATAACTTAAGATTAAAAGAGAAAAAATATTTTTATTTCTTACTAATTTGAAGTGATTTTTCATTTATATCTAAAATGTGCTTAGCATGTCCAATCACAGAAGATGTGATTCAGAGTTAACAAAGATAAACCTAGTTTTTCTCCTCCATTTCATTCATACAGGAACTAATACTTAGCATTGGTGATGGTAAACACACATATGTCTCTTTTCCACTTCTATCTTTTCCACTTCTATTATTTATCTAAGTGTTATCAGTGTCTTCTTTTTGTACGTTAATTACCATTAAGAGGTTTAACATTTTTCTATTTTTTGTATTAATATATGATCAATCCCTTCTTATATGATTATTTTTATTATTATTATTTTTGTCAGTTGTGGGGCTTGAACTCTGGGCCTGGGTGCTGGCCCTCAGCTCTTCAGCTCAGGGCAAATGTTCTATCACTTACGCCACAGCTCTGCTTTCCATTTTCTGGTAGTTCATTGGAGATAAGAGACTCACAGACTTTCCTGCTGAGCTTGCTTTGAACCATGATCTTCAGATCTCCTGAGTAGCTAGGATTACTGGCATGAGCCAACGGTGTCTGGCATGGTTATTATTATTTTTTTTTTAAATTTTTTTTTGGGTCCGGTTGTGGGGCCTGAACTCTGGGCCTGGGCGCTGTCCCTCAGCTTTTCAGCTCAAGACTAGAGCTCTACCACTTGAGTCACAGCTCCACTTCCGGCTTTTTTCATTTTGCTTATGTGGTGCTGAGGAATCGAACCCAGGGCCTCAGGCATGCAAGGCAAGCGCTCTACCACTGAGCCATCTTCCCAGCCCTGGCATGGTTATTTTTTAATTTAAGGAATTTCCATATTTTTATTTCTTTTGTGTGAATTTTGCCAAGTAGAATATACTTTAAACAGTTCTTACATTCTAAAATCCCTAATATAAAATAGAAATTAACATTATATCTAAGAACGTTTCATTTGTTACCTTAATTTTTAATCACATTTAGTTACAAATATTGTGTATTTAGAGCGCAAATATTTAATTTTTTAATGTGGACTTGTGAGATGTACATTATTGAATTTTTTGTCTTTACTGTGTAATGCACAGTTTATTTTAGGGAGTTTATCATTTTTAGTAACTGTAATAAATAATGTTTACATTCAAATACATGTCTCATTTTATCATTCCCAAGTGAAGGAGCATTAGTTGATTTCATCTCAGAGATACAAGGTTTTACCAAATGCAGATCAATAAAATAATTCAATACATCAACAGATTGAAAGATAAAAGTGTAGTTGTCTCAATAGAGGCCAAAAGAATATTGATAAAATTCAATATTCCTTCATAATAAAGGCTGTGGCTCTGAATATATTCTATTAGAGTGATGATACCTCATTGTAATAAAATAAAGGCTCTGTATGCCAAACTCACAGCCAACATTATGTAGAACAGGGTAAAGCTGAAATCATTTTCTCTAAGATTGGCAACAAAGAGTTGTTCACCCTCATTGGTCTTACTCAGCTTGGTATTGGAAATGTTAGCCAGAGATAATAGGCAAGAGAAAGAAATAAAACACATACAAATAAGAAGGGATGAATCAAAGCATTCTGGCTTACAAATGACATTGATCTATATTGCAAGATTCTAAAGATTCCACCTAAGGACAATATATATCTGATTTTTAAAATTCAGTCAACTATCAGGATACTAAATGAACTGTTCCTTTTTGAACAGTTGGCCTAATAAGGCCACAGTTTGTATGTTAAGGCAAGTTTTGTATACGTGTGTGTGTGTGTGTGTGTGTGTGTGTGTGTGTGTGTGTTTAATACTTCTATTAAGCTGAGTACTGGTGGCTAATGCCTGTAATCCTAGCTACTCAAGATGCTGAGATCTGGAGTATGGCAGTTCAAGTATGGGCAGAAGTCTATGAATTAACCAGTAAAGTCTCCAATTAACCAGCAAAATGATGTACTGGATACATGGCTCAAGTAATAGAGCAGTAGCTGTGAGCAAAAAAGCTGAGTAAAAATACAAGGTCCTGAGTACAAGCCCTGGTGTTGCCACACAAAAAAAGTACTATTTTTGCTGAGCACCGGTGGCTCATGCCTGTCATCCTAGCTACGCAGGAGGCTGAGATCTAGGATCATGGTTCAAAGCCAGCCTGGGCCGGAAAAGTCCATGAGACTCTTATCTCCAATAAACCACCAGAAAACTGGAAATGGCACTGTGGCTCAAGTGGTAGAGTGCTTGCCTTGAGCTGAAGAGCTGAGGAATAGTGCCCAGGCCCAAAGTCAAGTCCCAGGACCAACAAAAAACAAAACAAACTATTTTCATTTGTAGAAAACAACAACAATATGATTTTAATACTCTTTATATGCTTTGTTTTAGGTTGGTACAGAGGAGTTTCAACAAAAAAGCCAAATGTAAAGGTAAGGAAAAGTTTATCATGACTTTTTAAAAAATGTAGGTAGGACCTGTCCAGTTTGTTTACAGAAGCTATTACTGGTCCATATTTTAATATTTTGTATTACTATAGTATTTGTTTGTCTTCAAAACTGTAAGGGAGGGAGTGGGGAAAGGAAGGGATAGTGTGAGAAAAACCAAAGGAGTTGGTACCAGTGTTCAACAAGAAATGTACTCATTACCTTACTTATGTAATTGTAACCCCTCTGTATAGCAACTTTACAATAAAATTTAAAAAATGTATCAAACTCTTCTCTGTCTCATAATCATTTTTCTGTAAGGACAATTGGAAATGTACATTTTCTGAAAGCACAAAATTTGTCTTGCGGTAGCTTATTTAGGCTTAAAAAACTTATTGTTACTATAAAGGTGATATACAGAGGGATAACAGTTTTATATGTCAGGTTATAAGTATGTCTCTTTTGGAATTTCTTTCTAATATTTTATAGAAAGTAATTTGATTCAGAGGCTGAATTCTGTGGAATTAAATGAATAGCTAATTTATTTCTAAAATACAAAAATGGAAAAACATCTAATGTTCACTTGAATACTTCTTTGTTGGTTTTTTTCTCTATGTGCTGACACTGGGGCTTCATCTTTTGCTTAGCTTTTCGCTAAAGGCTGGTGCTCTACCATCTGAGGCACGCCTCCACTTCCAGCCTTTTACTAATTAGCTGGAGATAATAATCTCTTGGATTTGTTTGCCTGATCTGGCATTAAACATAATTCTCAGATCTCAGCTTCATGAGTGGCTAGGATTATAAACATGCGCCATCAGTATATGGCTCTGTTGATCTTATTATTTTTTAAAAAAATTATTGTTATTATAGAGATAATACACAGGGTTATATTTACATGCATCAAGTAATAAGTACATTTCCTTTCATACAGTTTCATCTGTTCCCTCATTCTTTCCCATTCCCTCCCTCCCATCTCTACCCATGAGTTGCATAGTTCACTTTCATCAATGTTCATTGCACTCTACTACTGTACCTTTTCATCCTTTTTCCTCAAGTTCTGTGTCCTCCTCTGACCCTCCCACAGATATGCATGTGAATACACCATATGTAGGTTAAGAATACAGAATCATCTGAAAAAGAAAAAGAGAAATTAAGAAAAAAGTCCTTTGTTTCCATATCTTTGGAATTCATTTCAGTATGTATATTATTATATATATATATATGAAAAGGTGTTTGGGTGTTACACCTTTGTGATTCTCTCCTAAAACTATCTTCTTTTGGTTTCTTTTGGTGTGTGAGTATCTACAATCCAATATAATTTGTGATATCCCAGTGTGTTTTACATCTTCCATATATCAGGGAGAACATATACTGTTTGAGTCTCTGAGCTTGGCTTACCTCCCTTACCATGATCTGTTCTAGTTCCATCCATTTTCCTGCAAATGACATTGTTTTAGTCTTTCTAATGCTGTGTAAAATTCCATTGTATATAGGTACGTTTCTTGGAACCACTCATCTATTGTAGGGCATCTGGATGAGTTCCATATTTTGGCTGTTGTGAATAGTGTGACAGAGAAAATGGATGTGCAGGTGTTCTTATCATATCCTGGGTCATGATGTTCAGGGTAGATGCCTAGAAGTGGTATGGCTGGGTTGTAGGTAAAGTCTATGTTTAGTTTTCTGAAGAATCTCCAGACTACTTTCCAGAGTGGTTGTACTAGTTTACATTCCCACCAACAGCTCAGTAGGGTTCCTTTTCTCCCACCTTCCCACCAGGATTTGTTGTTTGAGTTCACAGGTTGGCCAGTCTTCCTGGGGTGAGGTGGAATCTTAAGTTTGTTTTGATTTGCACTTCTTTTATGGCTAGGGATGATGAGCATTTCTTCATGTATTTCTTTGCTGTTCTTCCTTCTTCTGAGATATCTCTCCTTAGCTCCCTTGCCCATTTAGTAATGGGTGTATTAAGTTTGAGAAGGGTTAGTTTCTTGAGCTCCTTATATATATTGGATATTAGGCCTTTGTCTGATATATTGCTGGTAAAGATCTTTTCATAGTGGGTTGCCTGTCTTTCTAGTTTAGTAACTATGTCTTTGGCTGTGCAGAAACTTTTTATTTTAATGTAGTTCCATTTGTCCAATCTCCCTCCTATCTGTTGTGCCCCTAGGACTCTATTCAGGAAGTTCCTGCCTATAATTATAAGTTCTGTTTCTCCTCTCCTTTGCAGTAGTTTCAGAGTTTTGGATCTGACATTGAGGTCTTTGATCCACTTTGAATTGATACTAGTGCATGATAAGAAGCAGGGATCCACTTCCACTTTTAGTTTTCTGCATATAGCTACCCTGTTTCCCAACACCAATTGTTGAAGAGGCTGTTTTCCCTACTGTATGTATTTGGCTCCTTTGTCAAATATCAGATGCTTTGAGTATGTGGTTTTATTTCTGGGTCTTCTAACCTGTTCCATTGGTCTTTTTTTTTTTTTTTTGGGTCTGGTTGTGGGGCCTGAACTCTGGGCCTGGGTGCTGTCCCTCAGCTCTTCAGCTCAAGGCTAGCGCTCTACCACTTGAGCCACAGCACCACTTCTGGCTTTTTTCTTATGTGGTGCTGAGGAATCGAACCCAGGGCCTCATGCATTGCAAGGCAAGCACTCTACCACTGAGCCACCTTCCCACCCTCCATTGGTCTTTGAGTCTAATCTGTGCCAGTACCAAGCTGTTTTTGTTATTACGACTGTGTAGTAGAGTTTGAAATCTGGTATTGGGATACTGCTCTCATTGCTTTAGCAAATAGGTCTTTCGTTGTTCCATATCAATTTGTGGATTGCATTCTCTGTATCAGTAAAGAATGATGTTAGGATTTTGATGGGGAATGCATTGAATTTGTTTATAATTTTTGGAAGTATGGTCATTTTCACAATATTAATTCTACCTATTCATGAACATGGAAGGTCTTTCCATATCTTGGTATCTTCTTTGATTTCTAGTTCATTTTTTTTGTCAGTCATGGGGCTTGAATTCAGGACCTGGGTACTATCTCTTTGATTTCTTTCTTCAGATTTTTATAGTTTTGCTATAAAAACTTTTTCATCTTTGGTTAAGTTAATTCCTAGGTATTTTTTTGAGGCTATTGCAAATGGGGTTGTTTTTCCTGTTTCCCTTTTCCTCTTGTATATTGTTGGCATACAGAAAGGCTACTGATTTTTTTTTTTTTTTGTCGGTCATGGGGCTTGAACTCTGGGCCTGGGCGCTGTCCCTCAGCTCTTCAGCTCAAGGCGAGTGCTCTACCACTTGAGCTACAGCGCCACTTCCGGTTTTCTGGTGGTTTATTGGAGATAGGAGTCTCGCGGTCTTTCCTGCCCGGGCTGGCTTTGAACCGCGATCCTCAGATCTCAGCTTCCTGAGTAGCTAGGATTACAGGCGTGAGCCACCAGCGCCCGGCAAGGCTACTGATTTTTGTGGGTTAACTTTGTATCCTGCTACTTTGCCAAAGTGGTTGGTCAGCTTTAGGAGTTTGGGGTTGGAGTTTTATTGGTCCTTTAGGTATAGGATCATGTCATCTGCAAATAGGAATACTTTAATTTCTCCTTTCTCTCTCTTTTATATTATTCTCTTGCCTTATTGCTCTGGCTAGGACTTCAGAACTAAATTGAAGAGGAGTGAATTGAGTGGACATCCTTGCCTTGTTCCTGATTTTAGGAGAAATGGTTTTAGTTTTTCCCCATTCAGTATAAGTTAGCTGTGGCATCTGTCACAATCAGCCTTTGTTATTTTAAGAAATATTCCTTCTATTCCCAGCCTTTCCAAAGCTTTGAACATGAATGGATATTGTATTTTGCTAAAGGCTGTTTCTACATCTGTTGAGATGATCATGTGGTTCTTATCCTTGTCTCTGTTGATTTGGTAAATTACATTTATTGATTTGCGTATGTTACACCAGACTTGCATCTGGGGAATGAAGCCTAGTTGGTCACAATGCATGATTTATTTGATTTGTCTCTGGATTCTGTTGGCTGATATTTTATTGAAGAGCTTTGCATCTGTGTTCATCAGAGAAATTGGTCTGTAGTTCTGTTAGGACCTGTGAGTGAGAAAATCCAGAGGTATGGTTAAGGGGGACAAAGGAGTTTTATTAGTCGGTCTGCAACTACCCTATCTTAGGTTACCTCAGAACTAGGAGCAGCTGCAACCTCCAAGGGGGTGAGTTTTTTTCCTTTTTGCTTTCCCTCCTTCCTCCTTCCCACAAATCTTGCCTCTCCACAGGCCTCTCTGCGAGCCTCTGTGTTCTCTGCAGGCTTCTCTGCTCACTGAAGGTCTTTCCATGGCCCTCTCTGCTCTTTGCGAGCCTCTCGGCTTTCCACAGGTCTCTGTGCTGGCCTCTTGGCTCTCTGAAGGCCTCTGGGCTCTTCGCAGGCCTCACTGCAGGGCTCACTGTTCTCCTCAGGCTTCTCTGCTCTAGGCCTCTCCACCCTTCACAGGCCTCTCTGCTCTACACAGGTCTTTGGCCTCTGTGCAGACCTTGGCTCTGCACAGGCCTTTCCACAGGCCTCTCGGTTCTGTGCAGGCCCCTCTACCAGCCTAGGCCACCTTGGGCCTCTCTGTCAGCCCATGCTCTCCTCAAGCCCGAGGAGAGCCCAGTCACTGCTCTGCTCCAGGAGTTGCATCTCTTGCAGACTCTTGCAGTGTGTCTCCTCCTCTCTCCTTGGAACATCTAGCCTGTGTATATCGGTGCCTGGTCCCCCAGTGGCCCCGCCTGTGTGGTGGTGATGGCAGCATGGGAAAGGAAGTCCTGCCCCTCTGCTTCTCACATTCCCCACTGTTTTTTTTTTTTTTTTTTTTTTTTTTGATCCATTGTAGGGCCGAACTCTGGTCCTGGGTGCTGTACCTGAGCTCTTCAGCTCAAGGCTAGAGCTCTACTACTTGAGCCACAGCACCACTTCCAGCTTTTCTGTTTATGTGGTGCTGAAGAAGGGAACCCAGGGACTCATGCATGCAAGGCAGGCATTCTACCACTGAGCCACCGTCTCAGCCCCTCCAATCAACTCATTGATTTTTTAGGGCCAAATCCTAAACACCCCTCCCCCCCCCCAGGGGAGGAAGGAAGTCCAGCAGATAAAATAGACCATCTTTGAACTTTTTCCATACAGAATCTCCAGGTTAGAAGAGATGGGCTGGATCTGGGCTGGGCTGTGGTATTGTGTCCCAGCAGTTTCAATGGAGTGTCACACCTCCTGCATAGACTGCACACCTTTCTACATAGACTGGCTAAGGATATTTTTACATAGGGTTGATGGGCTGAGGCCCCCATTGGTTTTCAAGACAGTTTTAGGCAGAGGCCCAGGGCAATTTACCAGGGTGACAAATAACCGGATATAGACAGACACAGAAGGTTTAAGCCTGTAACCATTTTTGTAAGTGTAGTCTCTATACTTGCACACTTCTTTTTTTTTTTTTGGTCCGGTTATGGGGCCTGAACTCTGGGCCTGGGCGCTATCCCTCAGCTCTTCAGCTCAAGGCTAGTGCTCTACCACTTGAGCCACAGCGCCACTTCCGGCTTTTTTTTCTTTTTGCTTATGTGGTGCCGAGGAATCGAACCCAGGGCCTCATGATGCATGGCAAGCACTCTACCACTGAGCCACTTTCCCAGCCCTACTTGCACACTTCTTACCACAGTTTTCCATGCCTCTTCCATTTTATCCTGCCCTCATTTTTCAAAAAATGACTGTGGTCCCTTGGTCTTAAAGGGGATTTATGGGCAAAGATCATCCATCTTCTGTAACTTCTTCAAGCTGACTCAGGGGTGCTGACCCTACTTAGCCAGGAACCTATAACCTTAGACTATTTTACCAAGGGGTTGTCAGGATTAGATGGCCTTAAAAACAATATTACTCCAAACTGGAAATTATATACAACATTTAACAACTTCACAGACTTTTGACTACTTCCAGTTGGAGGAAGGCTGGATTTGGGTCTGTCCTGTTCTGTAAGTCCAAATGTATTTGTTCAGTATATTGGTGCACAGATATTGACCACTGTGGGTTTTTCATGGATCATTCCCTTTATTACTATGTGAGATGGTTCTCTTGGAGACAACAAATGGATGAATCTTGATATTTGATCCCATCTGTTGTTCTTTTTATTTTGATTGGGGAATTGAGTCTATTAATGTTTAGAGTTATTATAGAGAGAAGTGTCATGTTACCTGTTATTTTCTTGATTTCCTATATTTTGCTTCTTACTCTTTATTTTTTTTTCTTTTTTGTTGGTCATGGGGTTTGAACTCTGGGTCTGGGCACTGTCTCTGAGCTCTTCAGCTCTTCAGCACTCTACCACTTGAGCCACAGCACCACTCCTGGTTTTCTGGTGGTTTATTGGAGAGTAGAGTCTCATGGACTTTCCTGTGTGGGCTGCTTTGAACCACGATCCTCAGATCTCAGCTTCCTGAGTAGCTAGGATTACAGGCTTGAGCCACCAGCGCCCGGCTTGTGTTTTGCTTCTTTCTTCTTGGTCTTCTAGTGGTTTTTGTTTAATGTGTTTCCTTGATTTTGATTATTTTTTTCAGATTTTTATACTTCCCTTTAGTATTGTTTATAATGCTGGTTTTACTATTCATGATTTCCTTTTTTGTTTGTCTGGTTTTAGTTTTAGAAGATTTTAGTTTCGTCATCAAATGTAAATGATTGCTTTGCTGTTTGTGTTGGCAGTTGTTGATCTTCAGGGTTTGGATTATACCATTGTAGGCTCTCCTTGCAATGAGAGTTTGTGTGGAGAGATTACAGTGATTCTAATTTTCTTTCCATTGTAATATAGCTCCTTCTTTGGTTTTTCAGCATTTGAAATCAGTTCCTTGCTTTTCAAATTTAATGTTTGTACTATGTTGTCTAGAAGTGTTTCTTCTTGGATCCTGTCTACTGGGGGTTCTTGTATGCTTCTGTAAGGTGGGTGATTTTTTTTTTTTCTAGTAAGATTGAGGAAGTTCTTTGTTATTATTTTACTGAATAGGGTTTCGATGCCTTTAATATTGAATTCTTCTCCCTCATTAATCCCAATTATGGGTAAATTAGATCTCTTGGCTGAATCTTCCAATTCTTGTCTTTCTCTTTGATAGGTTCTGAGTGTTGTTTCCACCCCTTTGACCTTTTGTTCCACTTCCTGTTTTATTCTTGACTCCTGATATTCTGGTTTTCTGTTTTACTTATTCTGTTAGGCATTCCATTGTGGTTTGCAATGTAGAAATTGAACCTTTTATGCTTCCGAGATCAGTTTTCATAGTGTTAATTTTGTCTTTTAATGGGATGGATATGTTTCTGTTTTTATCTCCATATCGGTTTTGGGAGTCCTGGATCTTCTTTGTACTCTTGAAATTGTACTCTTGCATCTCCCTTTTTATTTCATTGTCCAATTCTGTCATTATATGTTTAATCGTTCTTTTGTCCTCCATCTCTTCTTCACTTTCACTGAGGTCCTTCCCTGAATTTTTTGTTGGCTTTTGGATTTGGTTTATTGTCTTGATTGTTCATGAATCTTGTAATCTTTCGTTGTGATTTACTCATTTGGGTTCAAGGATTGTCAGGGACCTGGCCCAGCTTGGCTGTTGTTGCCCAATATGTGGTGGCCCGCACTTTGCCTGGGCTAGTTCACCTAGTGTGAACTAGACTTTACTTGGCCCCTGGGCCAGCAAGCACTTGTGTGCATCCCCATGCACCAAGCACTTGTGCTTGCATACTTGCCCCTGGGCTAGCTTAGCCCCAGGCCAGTGAGCTCTCTGCAGTTGGAGGGTACTTGGTCCTGTCTGTTGTGGGGACTGGGAAGGCTAGATTTAGGCCTTTGGGATATGTGCGAGCCTCAGAGGTGTGGGCCCCCATGGGCATGTGGGAGTTTGTCTGTGCTTGGGCCCCTAGTTGGTCACCTTGTAGGTGACCAGCACTTGGCCTTCAGCTTGGACACGTGCATGGCTTGGCCCCGAGCCAGGGAACTCTCTGCTGGCAGCTGGGTCTTGTCTGTGGTGGTGGCTGGGAAGGTTAGATTAAAGCCTCTGAGATGGGTGTGAGGCTTTGGAAGGGGCAGGTTCTCATGGGTACATGGGAGTTTGTGCTGTTTCAGGTTTCCCTGCCAGTATCCAGGACAGTGGAGGACACAGTCCTGGTCTAGTGTCCACCTAGAATGAGTCCTGGTGGTGTCTCGCTGGTGGGGTGTGGGGGAGTTAGGAAGGGCTCTGGTTTCTATGTCCTCTTAAAATATGGTGCCCCTTGAATGGGAGGGAGGGGTCTGGGCCAAGGTCTGTGTGTCACCACCAGCATTGGTCTTGCCTGTGGTGGTGGTGGGGTCATTGGGAGGGTTACTCACTGATCCTTGTGTTGATTGTGGGTTGACCGGTGTGCTGTGGAAGTTCTCTGAGTCTGGATGTCTCCATCTCATGTTGCTGGTCTCTGGTGCTCTTTCTGTTGGCCAGGTCCCTGTGCTGTGGAAGTTTTCTGTGTCTGGATGTGTCTGGGTGCTGCAGTCTCACTGGTCAGGTCCTGGAGTCCTGGGCAGCCACATAGCTGTGCTGTCAGTGTGGGATGGGGGTTGGGGGACGGCTCTTCACAGGTTTTGGTCCTTCTGTGTACAAGTTATTAGTCCCCCCCCCCATCCTGTCATTCTCTATTTGTTCATATATTTGTTGTTGTTGATTTCTTGGGGGAGAAGTGTGTGTTAAGGTCCTAAATTTGTTTGAATAGAGAGAGGTAAGGTGATTCCCTATTGCTTCACTGCTATCCTCTTCTGTTGATCTTAATATTCTTAATTTTTTATTGATACTATAAAGGTGATGTTCAGAGCGGTTACAGTTATATAAGTCAGGTAAAAATTACCATTCTTTTTGGACAATGTCATCACTTCCTTTGCTTTCTCCCAGTTTTTCCCACTTGTCCTCATTCTGAATACTCTAGACAAGCTGGGCATCAGTGACTCATGTCCATAATCCTAGCTACTCAGGAGGCTGAGACCTGAGGATCAGGTTTGAAGCCTGTAGGACTCTTATCTCCAACTAACCACCAGAAAACTCCCAAGTGGAGCTGTGGTTCAAGTAGTAGGATGCTATCCTTGAGCACAAAAGCTCGGGGACAGCATCAAGGCTCAGAGTGTAAGCCCCAGGATTGAGGAAATAAAAATTTTGAACAAGATCGCTAGTGTAGAACACTAATTTTATGTACTAGGTTTTAGTCTGCTATAACTGACCTAATTTATTAAAATAAAATCTATTTTAATTAGCAGTTATAATAGTTAGAACTACGTTCTTCTCCAGTAATACATTTGTAAAACATTATTTTTGGTTACTTGATCAAATAATTAATATTGTCCAATTTTCATGTAAGTTTCTTTAGCTTAATATTTGATGTATATTATGCTTTTTCTTAAATGGGAACATAAAAAATTTCACATTATTTTCCTTAAAATTGTTTAGAGTTTAAACTATCAGTTTTGAAGCATTTTATTAATTTTTTTTTTTGGTTGGTCATGGGGCTTGAACTCTGGGCCTGGACGTTGGCCCCCAGCTCTTCAGCTCAAGGCTAGCGCTCTACCACTTGAGCCATAGCACCACTTCTGATTTTCTGGTGGTTAATTGGAGTTGAGTCTCATGGACTTTCCTGTGCAGTCTGGCTTTGAACCATGATCTTCAGATCTCAGCCTCTTGAGTAGCTAGGATTTACAGGTGTGAGCTACCAGCGCCTGGCCATTTTATTAGTTTTTTCACAAATATATTTTTTGAAGGGGGGGGGTGGATCCAGTCATGGGCCTGAACTCTGGGCCTCGTCGCTGTCCCTTAGCTCTTCAGCTCAAGGCTAGTGCTCTACAACTTGAGCCACAGCGCCACTTCTGGCTTTTTTTTCCTGCTTATGTGGTGCTGAAGAATCGAACCCAGGGCCTCAGGCATGCAAGGCAAGCGCTCTACCACTGAGCCACCTTCCCAGCCCTATTTTTTTAGTTTTTAAAGTAATAATTATTACCTTAAGGAAATAATGTCTTCACATGTTTAATTAAAACTTCTAATAGAGGGCTGGGAAGGTGGCTCAGTGGTAGAGAGCTTGCCTTGCATGCCTGAGGCCCTGGGTTCGATTCCTCAGCACCACATAAGCAAAAAGAAAAAAAAAGCCAGAAGTGGCGCTGTGGCTCAAGTGGTAGAGTGCTAGCCTTGAGCTGAAGAGCTGAGGGACAGCGCCCAGGCCCAGAGTTCAGGCCCCACGACTGGACCCCCCCAAAAAAAATTCTAATAGACATGCTTTTTTGTTCTTGACATGATTGACATTTTGAGTGTGACAGTTTTTTGGTAATAGGAACAGTTAGCATCATATAGGGTCTCTACTGGTAACTTTCTCTTTTTTTTGGGGGGGGTGGTCTGGTTGTGGGGCTTGAACTCTGGGCCTGGGCACTGTCCCTCAGCTCTTCAGCTCAAGGCTAGCGCTCTACCACTTGAGCCACAGCACCACTTCTGGCTTTTTTTCTTTTTTGCTTATTGTGGTGCTGAGGAATCGAACCCAGGCCTCATGCATTCAAGGCAAGCGCTCTACCACTGAGCCATCTTCCCAGCCCTCTACTGGTAACTTTCATCCCATGTTGTTCCAAAGAACAAGGAACTCTGGATATTGCCAAGTATGTTATGGGGACAAAACTGCCCCTAGCTGAAAACTTTTGCCCACAGATGATTATTTTCCTTTTATTTTCTAATTTTGAAACACTTCAGGTATTGCTTTTCTCTCAAGATGCTTTTATGGGAATCACTATTCTCATTGCATTTTATTTTTAAAATCTTTATTAAATTTCTAGAAAGTTAGAACTTGAATAAATTAATGTCTTATAAATGAGTGGAAAGCTGTATTTTGTGATATTACATCCTATTTATCTTAGCAATATTTGTGATCTGTGCTACCTCTCAACATTGCTCCCAGTACTTGTATTTGAGTATCCGTATGAGACTGTGCACGATAATTACCTTTAAATTTTTGAACACAATTTTTAAAATTTCATGTTACTAAATAACAAAGTACCCCCAAATATAATGGATTAAACTAACAAATCATGGCATAGCATTCATACGAATGAAGGATTTGTTTGCACCACAGGCTGCCTACTGACTAGCCACCAGGGGAAATACTCCCCTGCCTACTGAGTAGGCCAATATTCCCCTGGTGGCATGGATACAAATGGCTGAAAGGTCCTACAGAGAGAGTTTCCTGAGGCCTGATTTATCTAAGAATACTGAGGCTAGTCCAGGATATCTGGTATGGTTATAACTGAAGCATATCTTCATCTGTGGTATAGTTGTCCTCTGTATCTCCTGGAAAGTCCACAGAGTGATTGTAAAGCATCCAGAAGAGCTGAATTACCCTGAGAGCTATTCAGCTAGTTGTCTATAAAGGACTTGCTTGTCTGACAATTCCTTGCTAAGGCTGTCAGACATAAGGGAAGGAAGGAACTGTCAACTAGTCTGTCATATTTACTGTGGTTTTGTTGATCTTTTCTTATCTATGAGATGTTTGTCACAATTTACCTTTTCTAACTGGAAATCTTTTCTCTTTTACAGGGGATATTTCCTGCAAATTATATTCACTTGAAAAAGGCTATTGTCAGTAATAGGGGGTAAGTAATTGTCCTTACTAAATTTATTTATAATTATTATAGGTTGCAGAAGAATTCTATGTGTGTCTTTTTGGTTCATGGTATGAAGCATATTATTGACAAGTTTTTATATAGAAAATATGTATTCCTTATTTATAATCTTGAGGATATAAATAAAAAATACAGTATCTGGTGAAGTAACTCTTAGTTGTGAATTTTATTAAAAAGATATATATATATATATGTATATATATATAGTATGCTAAAATATATGTGTACCATTTTGGGAGTAATTGATAGATTAGCAGCTTAGCAATGATTTTGTAATGTTTCTATATATCAAAGTGAAGGAAACTTAAGATCTTTTATTTGCAAGCAGAAATTGACCAATTTAGAAAAAAATTTTTTATGAGTCTGAGCATTGAACACAAAGCCTTATGCATGCTAGACAAGCACTCTACTAATGAGTTATATCCAAGTTAATTTTTTGTTTTTTGTTTTTTTGTTTTGGTCATGGGGCTTGAACTCTGGGATTGGGCACTGTCCCTCAACTCTTCAGCTCAAGGCGAGTGCTCTACTACTTGAGCCATAGCACCACTTCCAGTGTTCTAGTGGTTTATTGAAGATAAGAGTCTCATGGACTTTCCTGCCTGGCCTGGCTTTGAACCTTGATCCTCATATCTCAGCCTCCTGATTAGCTAGGATTATAGACATGAACCACCTGCACCGGACCATTTTGTGTTTTTGGTTTCTGTTTTTTTTGGGGGAGGTCTGGTCGTGGGGCCTGAATTCTGGGCCTGGGCGCTGTCCCTCAGCTCTTCAGCTCAAGGCTAGCACTCTACCACTTGAGCCACAGCACCACTTCTGGCTTTTTTTCCCCCTGCTTATGTGGTGCTGAGGAATGGAACCCAGGGCCTCAAGCATGTAAGATAAGCGCTCTACCACTGAGCCACCTTCCTAGCACCCATTTTGTGTTTTTGATACCACAATTTATATCTTTCTTATTATATGTCTATTAACAAATTATTTTAACTGCCGTTATTTTCAATATTTTTAATTTTATTTTTTTGTTGGTCGTGGGGCTTGAATTCTGGGCCTGGGTACTGTCCCTCAACTGTTGAGCTCAAGGCAAGTGCTCTCCCACTTGAGCCCCAGTGCCACTTCTGGTTTTCTGGTGGTTCATGGGAGATCAGAGTCTCGCAGATGTTCCTGACTGGGCTGGCTTTGAACTGTGATCCTAAGATCTCAGTCTCCTGAGTAGCTTGGATTACAGGCATGAGCCACCAGCACCCTGCTATTTTCAATATTTTATTTTTCTGAATTTAGTACATTGTAAGTTTGAACATTAATTTTTATATTTTCACATCTTTTTTGTTGCCAATTAGCATTCTTTCAGTTTGACTTAAAGTGTTTTCTTTTTGCAGGACAGATTTACTAGGAATGAAGTTGCTTAGTTTTTGTTTGTCTGAGAAAGTCATTATTTTATGCTTTCATGTTAATATTTAGTGTCCTTATATCTTTAGCTTTAAGAATTTCCTATGAGGGGGAGTGTAGTTGTGGAGATGGGAGGGAAAGGATGTAGGGGAAAAACAAAGGAGGAGGCAACAATGCTTGATAAGAAATGTACTCATTACCTTGCTCATGTGATTGTAACCCTCTGTACAGTATTTTCACAATAAAAAACTTATTTAAAAAAAAAGAATTTCCTGTAGCATGTTTTGCCATGCAGAACTTTTGGTTTTCTGAGAAAGTCTTTATCTCTCTTTCTTTTGTGAAGGACAGCTTTGTGCTGTAACATTTCCTTACTTTAAAATTTCAATTAAACACACTGAAAAGTGAAACAGTATTGTGGAGTTTTATCAAAGATAATGTGGCTATTTGTGTGGCTCTGGTTCTAGGCAATATGAAACTGTGGTTCCACTTGAAGATTCTATTGTGACTGAGGTTACAGCAACTTTACAAGAATGGGCCAGTCTGTGGAAACAATTATATGTGGTAAGTAATTGATTATAGCTTAATTGACCACTAAAGTTAAGTTGTACCAAATTAAGAAAATTATCCTGTCTGTTTTGTGGTTGGAAATTTATGAGTATTTTTAGTTTTCCAAATGCATGTGCTTAGTATTAGCTGAAATGTAGTAGACTGAATTCTACAGTACTACAAAGGAACAAAAGAAAAGAATGAGTAATACTTGCATTTTCATCTCAAGGGTATCATGCTGCATAGAAATTCAACTTCATAGAGCTATATATACTATGACTTTGTTTATATAACATTCTCAGATGACAAAATTTACAGCGATGGGATAGGTCTGTGTTTACCTCACACATTATACTTTTTGCTCAGGATTGCTTTCCAATCAGATCTTTGGTGCTACCATATTAATTTTAGTACTTTTCTATGAGAATCGTACTAACAAAACATTGGCATAAAAGCAGACATATAGATCAACAAAAGAGAAGATCCAGATAGCTATAGAAGATCACACACAGCTACAGTCATCTACTAATTTTTGGTAGTATTGGGGTTTTTAACTCAACACCTTGCACTTGCTAAGCAGGTACTCTACCCTTAAGCTTTGCCCTCCTGACCCTTTTTGCTTTAATTATTTTCCAGGTAGGACTGTACACTTTTTTGCCCAAGCCAGCTTGGACTGCAGTCTTCCTACTTACGCTTCCTATGTTGCAGTCATGTTCTACTACATCCAGCTTATTGATTGTCTCAAGGTTTTCCCAGTCTTTAGCCAAACTGCTTTGAATTGTGATCCTTCTGATTGACACTTTTCCAAGTAGCTAGGATTGTAGACATTAGTCACAGTGCGTGGCTAGCATTTGAGTTTTGACAAAGGCACCAAAAAATATATATTGGAGAAAAGACAGACTCTTCAACTAGTAGTACTGGGAAAAATGGATATCCACGTATAGAAGACTGAATCTATACTGAATGAGGAAAAGCTGAAAAATGTTTCCTCTAAGAATGTTATATCCAGGTGCTGGGAAGGTGGCTTAGTGGTAGAGCACTTGCCTTGCATGCATGAGGCCCTGAGTTCGATTCCTCAGCACCACATAAGCAAAAAGAAAAAAGCCGGAAGTGGCCCTGTGGCTCAAGTGGTAGAGCGCTAGCCTTGAGCTGAAGAGCTGAGGGACAGTGCCTAGGCCCAGAGTTCAGGCCCCACGACCAGACCCCCCCCCCAAAAAAAAAAAAAAAAAAAAGAATGTTATATTCAGGTGCCGTTGGCTCATGCTTGTCATCCTAGCTACTCAGGAGGCTGAGATCTGAGGATCATGGTTATAAGACATCTCAGGCAGGAAAGTCACTGAGACTCTTATCTCCAATTAAGCACCAAAAAAAGCAGGAAGTGAAGCCAGCCTGGGCAGAAAAATCCACATGAAACTCTTAACTCCAGTTAACCACTCAAAAACCGGAAGTGGACCTGTGGCTAAAAGTGGTAGTGCGCTAGCTCTTTGGCCAAAGAGCTCAAGGACAGTGCCCAGGCCCTTGAGTTCAAGCCCCATGATCAACCAAAAGATAAATAATATAATAATATTCTTGTATTTTTCACTATATTAGTGAAAGTTAGAGCCACGAGAAAAGAGATACAAATAAAAGGCATTCAAATAGAAAAGGGAAGAGACAAAATATTCTTTATTACAGAAGATATAATTTTGTATTTAGGTAAAGCTAAAGATTCCATCAAAGATTATTAGAAGTGGGCTGGGAAGGTGGCTCAGTGGTAGAGCACTCGTCTTGCATGCTCAAGGCCCTGGGTTCAATTCCTCAGCACCACATAAGCAAAAAGAAAAAAGCCGGAAGTGGCGCTGTGGCTCAAGTGGTAGAGTGCTAGCCTTGAGCTGAAGAGCTGAGGGACAGCGCCCAGGCCCAGAGTTCAGGCCCCATGACCGGACCCAAAAAAAAAAAAAAAAAAAAAAAAAAGATTATTAGAAGTGATACATGAATAACTGTGCAGGATTCAAAATCAACATAAAAATCAGTAGCATTTTTTACCCTAATGAGTTTGTTAAAATAGAAACAATTGAAGTAATACCATTCACAATAGCTATGGAATAACAACAAAAACAAGAAAACACCTAGGGACAGTTTTATTCAAGAAAAGACCTCCATAGTAAAAATTTTGAATCACTGAAGAGAGAAATAGAAGGCACAGCAAACGAAACACTTCTTGGGTTGGAAAAATTAAAAGTTAAAATTTTCTTACTTCCCAATGATATTGACAGATACAGTGTGATCTACATCAGAAACCAAATTGCATTCTTGATAGAATTAGGATAAAACTTTCCTTAAACCCAGTGAATGTAAAAGGACGCCAAAAAGCCAAAGTAATCAGCTGGGCAGCAGTGATTCACAACTGTAATCCTAGCTACTCAAGAGGTTGAGATCTGAGGATGGCAGTTCAAAGCCAGCCTGCACAGGAAAGTCCATGAGACTCTTATCTCCAGTAAATCACCAGAAAACTGGAAGTGGTGCGGTGGCTCAAGTGGTAGAGTGTGCCAGCCTTGAGTTGAAGAGCTGAGGGAAGCTCAGTGCCCAGTGCCAGCTGAAGCGCCCAGTACCAGAGTTCAAGCCCCACAACCAGGAAAAAAAAAAGCCAAAGTAATCTTTCTTGAGTAGAAAGGACAAAACTAGAGGCATCATACCTTATTTCAAGATATATTGTTGAGACAGCATAATAGTGGCATAAAAACATACATAGAACACTGAGTTACAATAAGGATCCTACAACTAAACCCACGCATGTCCAACCACGTATGTCCATCTTAACAAAAATGCCTAAAGCACAGCCACTTTAATAAATGGTGCTAGAAAAGCAGGATATGCCAGAAGATTGAAACTTGAACCTTTCACCCTATGATTGGGTTGTATAATATGTGTATATATACATACTCTCACAAAAATGTAACAGTGAGATAAGATATAGTGCTTATTCACAAGTAATACCACTTTCTGCTTTTCACCAAAACTGAGATTTACACTTAGCCTCATTATCTCTCAGTGCCTAATGGATTTTTTTTTTTTAACAGTTCATTCAATTCTAGCCTACAAGGGTTTGATACCACTTCTAGGCAGCTCTGGCTAAGATTTGGCCTTCTGATTCACTTTGCTAAAACCCAAGACTTGTCAGGTTCCCATAGGCAAGTGTAAGCACTGCCAAATCATTATCTTTTTACTTCAGTGTACAACTTAGTTTCTAGTTTACTAACCTATCCTCTCAATCATATGTTTTGCTTTTAGTTTTTTTGTGAAATGTATCTTTCTCCACATATTGTACATAATAGGTAGCTCATGTGGATGATTCTCAACATCCACATACACTTGTAATATGCTTGGATTTAACAATAAATAAACACTGTTGGCTATTGGAAGCTCTTGTTTCTTTTTGAGACAAGGGTCTTTTCCTTTTTTTTTTTTTTTTTTTTGGTGCTGGTCCTGGGGCTTGAATTCAAGACCTGGGCACTGTGCCTGAGCTTTTGTGCTCAAGGCTAGTGCTCCAACACTTGAGCCATAGCTCCACTTCCGGATTTTTTTCTTTTGTGGTTAGTTGGAGCTGAGAGACTCAAGGACCTTCCCGATTAGGCTGACTTCCAAACCGTGATCATCATATCTTAGTGGTGTCAGCTCCGTTCCCTTTTATTAATGAAAATGGCTTACTATAAACTCATAGCCATTTTGTGTTCTCAGCCTCTTGAAGTAGGCACTGGGATCCTTGCTTAGTATTAGGAATTGTACTGTTAGGTCATCTTAATAACACACTACCAACAATGTTCTTTCTTCTACTATGAACTTTTAGTTGTTAACAGTTGATGGATGAACAATCTGGATTATTTTTGTCTGAAACATTGTTTCAAACCATCCCCAGAGTCACTAGTTTTACATTGATTAATCCTCTTCGTATCTCCACATTTGGCTTCATAGAGTTGACAAACATCTTTTATCCTTGTACCATCTAAAGTCTTTGTGGCCCATATCATGACTTTTTTGAGCCTGTGTAGATGTATTATTGGTATAAAAATAATATGAGCCAGGCACTGGTGGCTTACACCTGTAATCCTACCTACTTAGGAGACTGATATCTGAGGATCATGGTTCGAAGCCAGCTTGGGCAGGAAAGCCCATGGAACTCTTTTTTTTTTGGGGTCTGTCGTGGGGCTTGAACTCTGGGCCTGGGCACTGTCCCTCAGCTCTTCAGCTCAAGGCTAGCGCTCTACCACTTGAGCCACAGGGCCACTTCCAGCTTTTTTCTTTTTGCTTATGTGGTGCTGAGGAATCGAACCCAGGGCCTCATGCATGCAAGGCAAGCGCTCTACCACTGAGCCACATTCCCAGCCCCGCCCATGGAACTCTTATCTCCAATTAACTACCAAAAAGCCAGAAGTAAAGCTATGGCTTAATTTGTAGAACACTCGCCTTGAGGAAGCACAGCTGAGGGACCCAGCACCCAGACCCTGATTTCAAGCCCTAGCATGTGCATGAGCATACACGCACGCATGCACGTGCGTGCACACACACACATACACATACGCACACAGTATTCAGTTGTTAGTCCTCACTATGTACATCAATACAACAGGAGTCTATAGATATATGCTTGCGCCTAGCTTGCACTTAGAACATTTTCTTCATTAATGATGAGATTACTTAGATTGTTTTGGATTATTTGTTACTTTGCTAATAGTCATTGAGAATTTTAGCTAGAGCTTTTAGATTTGTTAAGCTACTTTAAGACAGTCTTGGGAAAGAATATTTGATGCAAAATAGGAAATGAAGTAATACTAAAATAACTCTAGAAAATTGATGCCTGAGACCGCACTACTCTCATGATTCCATACAACAGAGTAGATTTTGTTTCACTTGCCATTGGATATCATTATAATCCAAGGCTGTTTTATCACAATGTTCCTTTACAATATTCTGCAAAAAATGAAGTTTTGTCAGATAAATGGCATTCTCTTGAGTAAATATTGTTTGGGTTGAGTTGTTCGTCTTCTTTTAAGCACAGTTTCACCGGAAGCATATTTAATATTTTAGGCATCAGGTGATAGATTGTGTTCTTTCATACATAGTCCAAGTGGAGTTGTATATCTTCTCATATTTGTATGCAGAAAATAGGAAGAGCAAATTGTACCCCGTGGTATTCTTCCACTGGATCTTAGCACAGCTCTGAGCCTTGCTTTCTTAGTCTGAATTATGATAAAAGCATATTAAAAAAGGTCAAAATATAAGACTTTCCTAATTTCTAGGAAATGTTTTAACAACATGCAGATAGAAATTGTTTTCTAAAGCTGTATATTAAAAACATGCAAGGGCTGGGAAGGTGGCTCAGTGGTAGAGCGCTTGCCTTGCATGCATGAGGCCCTGGGTTCGATTCCTCAGCACCACATAAGCAAAAAGAAAAAAGCCGGAAGTGGCGCTGTGGCTCAAGGGGTAGAGCGCTAGCCTCGAGCTGAAGAGCTGAGGGACAGTGCCCAGGCCCAGAGTTCAGGCCCCACGACCAGTCCAAAAAAACCACAAAAAACAAAAAACAAAACATGCAAGAATATAGCAGTATTTAGAGATGGTTGAAAGGGTATACATCTTTCTGTTTCATCACCAAGAGACTAAGAAACTATATTATCTTTGTTCTCAGAAAAGAGTAGTTCCAAGAAAGCAGATGTCTGCTTCTCTTAAAATTCTATGAAGTGCCCAATTTTTACAAATTTGTTTTTAGAAACTACATATGTTTTCGTTCTTGATAAGTCCATACTTACTAATTTATTCTACATGAAAAAATTAAATAGTGCTTCTCAAGTTCTAATTTCTACCCAGGTGAATCAGCCTCACTGGCTTTCATGTCAGGTCATTCTCAGCAGACACTGATACCATTTTAGATAGATAAAGTCACTGGGAGGAGTGGAAGTACTTGAACTTCAAAATTTACAACTGGGCTTGAATTTCACATGCCTAAATTTATATCTTTGTGGCTTCATACAAAATAGTTAAACACTTTTTTCTAGTTTTCTCAACTGTAAAATTGAAGCAAGAGCCAGAATATTGGGTCATTAGAAAGATAAGTAAACACAAACAAAAAATAGTACCTAGAGCTCTTTTTAGATTATCTGTCATGTAAAAGTGCTAAAGATTAATTAAAATTAAATGATTTTTTTTTTTTTTTTTTTTTGTCGGTCGTGGGGCTTGAACTCTGGCCTGGGCGCTGTCCCTCAGCTCTTCAGCTCAAGGCGAGCGCTCTACCACTTGAGCTACAGCGCCACTTCCGGTTTTCTGGTGGTTTATTGGAGATAGGAGTTTCACGGTCTCTCCTGCCCGGGCTGGCTTTGAACCGCGATCCTCAGATCTCAGCCTCCTGAGTAGCTAGGATTACAGGCGTGAGCCACCAGCGCCCGGCTTAAATGATATTCTTAAGATGTGTCAGATGCTTATGTGACAGTTTTCTCGGTAGCTATAACAGTTCTTAAAGCTGTTCTCGGACTTCCTAATCCTTAGCTGAAATTCTTAGTTTTGTCAAGTTGATGTATTGTCCTTGAAAGTTGATTCTTTTCTTGACCAATCTTAAGAAAAACAATCATTTGAAATAAAGCAGAATCAATTTATAGGATAAAGAAAAACTCCACTTTTAAAAGACTGCGTTTACAAGTTCAGTATTTCTTTTTTAATTTAGAAATTGGCATTTGATTTCCAGGAAAATAAATGTTTGATGGATGTAGCAAATTTGCAACCACATCACAAGTGGAGAAAATAAAGTATCAATATGACTCATGCCTGATTTCTAAGAGAGTTGGAGGAAACTATTATGAATGCTTCCATTACCACTGTAAATACCCAGTTATGAAGCCATTTACACTATGATATTGGGCTGACAAATGAGAGCTCCTTTCATAGAAGCAGAAAGTAATCATTTCTAGAATGATGAGAAACTTCCACTTGAACAAATTAAAAATCTTGGCAAATTCAGAATATAAAATTCATGTGGATGATTCTCAACCTAAGAATTTATTTCCTAAACATAATAAATATCAATGTAAACCTATAGACATCAATGTATACACATAGTTAGGTTCTTCCTGAAACATTTTTGGAGGAATAAAAGAGATTATGTGTTAAAGTTAATTTGACCATTATTTTATTTGTTACTTCTCAGCTTAAATTTCATCTGCCCTACATTAATTTTTACAGAGTAAGCAAAAACAAAGGTTGCATTTGGAATTTGGAGACCATAAATTGGTAAATGCATAGTTCATTCCTTTGATGACTTATACTTAATTTCTGTCTGAACTCTACACACATTTGAATGTCCATGCTAAAGTGAAACTACATATCTACTTAGTCTTTTTATTATTGTTGTTCTTAAATATTTGTACAACAGAGTTACAGTTATATAAGTCAGGTTATGAGTATAGTGTTCCTTGGTCAATGTAACCCCTTCCTTAATTCTTACCCATTCTACTTAATCTTTTTTAACTGAAGTTTTTTGTGGTTTTATATATATATATATACATACACACATATGCATATGTATACATAAAACATAAAAATTCCCGTTTTAACCATTTTAAATGTGTCCTTTTGTGCAGTTTACATTACCATCCATCTCCAAAGTTTCTTTCACTGAAACTCATACACATTAAACATTACTCATGGAAACCATCATTTTACTCTTTTTTATGAATTTAACTTAGCACCTCATAGGAGTAGAATCATGCAATCCTTTTGTGACTGGCTTATCCCACTTAGGATTAATGTGGAAGGCGTAAGTAGAATGATTGAAGACTTGAAGCAAAATGGAGATCTTATCCTGAAGATAACTAAATCAAAAAAGGGATAAAGATGTGGCTTACCTGGTAGAGTGCTGCCTAGCAGGTACCAGGCTCTGAGTTCAAATCCCAGTACCTCCAAAAACAGCCACAAAATAACAGACAAAAAGATAAGTTTGCCGCATAATTTGAAAGCAAATAGCTAGTGTTTAAATATAGAAATAGAAACTTTTGGTCAACAAAGAGAAAACCATTTGTAGCTAAATATTGCTATTCAATTGACATTATTGATATTAACATTAAAGATAACTGTAGGGTTTTGTTTTTCTTTTTAAGTTAAGCCAGGTGCTCATGGCTCAGACCTGAATCCTAGCTACTCAGGATACTGAGATGTAAGGACTGAGGTTCAAAACCAGATTGGCAGGAAAATCCTTGAGACTCTTATCTCCAATTAATTCCCCAAAAAAGCCAGAAGTGGCCCTGTCATTAACCTTGAGGAAAAAAAACAACCACCACCACCACCACCACCATCAATGCTCAAGAACAGTGCCTAGGCCCTGAGTTCAAGCCCCAGGATTGGCACCAAAAACAACAACAACAAAAAATCCCTGACAGTGAATGTTTAGGTTTTATTTATGATTACTCTCTTAGTTTCCACAGTCTAGAATTACATAGTTGGTGACCTAAATGTTGAATGTTCTTAGGCCTGCCTTATTCTGATAATTATTCTAGTAATGTAAACAATCAAAATCACACATTGAGAAACTTTTCTGTTGGTATTGTTACCATTAAACACAAACTGCCAGCTCCTGTTTTGTGTATTCTCATTCTGTAATTTACATAGCAATACATTATTAAATTAAAACCAAACATTTCAGGGAGGGATTCTTTTTAGACAGATAGTATTTGTTTACTAAATCTGTAATACTCAGGTAAATATTTTAAGAAATGCTTACCCTATTGAATACTAGCCAAAATACCAGACACCTTCTGGTATGTTGGCAGATTGTTTGTATTATTTTTTAACAAGTGTTAGAATAATCCTATCTCTTCATTTGTTCATTGACTTCACTTGTTTGTTTAGGATGGGTTTTTAAATTGTTAACATTACCCAATGCTAAAATTTGCCACCTTTCATTTCCCATTTTATTTACATATTTGAAGGCCTTTTGCAATTTAATGTTTTTGATTTTTGTTGGCCTCCTAGTTAGTTTTTTTCCAAAAACTCCTTTTTTCATTCCTACCTTGTTGGTAATATTTTTTTTTCTTTTGGTGCCAGTCTTGGGGCTTGACACTGTCCCTGAACTTCTCTTGCTCAAGACTAGCACTCTACCACATGAGCCACAGTGCCATTTTTTTATTTTTTCTGTGTATGTGGTACTGAGGAATGGAACCCAGGGCTTCATGCATGCTAGGCAAGCATCTACCACTACACCACATTCCTAGCCTGTAATAATTTTTTTTTTTACTTATCTTTTTCACCTTCTCTGTATCTCCTGAAATTCATCCCCTCTGATAGGCTTTAATTTGTTTCTTACACCAAACTGTTAATTTCACAATTCTTTGTTATTGCTCTGTCCATAAGCCACCTTTGACTTGTTTTCTTCTGGAACAATAACTTTACGTACGTGTGTGTGTGTGTGTGTGTGTGTGTGTGTGTGTGTGTGTGTGTGTGTGTGTGTGTGTGTGTGTGTGTGTGTGTGTGTGTGTGTGTGTGTGTGTGTGTGTGTGTGTGTGTGTGTGTGTGTGTGTGTGTGTGTGTGTGTGTGTGTGTGTGTGTGTGTGTGTGTGTACACAATAACTTTGTGTGTGTGTGTGTTTTGCTGGTCCTGGCGATTCAACTTAGGGCCTGGGCTCTGTTCCTGAGCCTCTTTGTACTCAAGGTTAGCGCTCTACCACTTGAGTCACAGTGTCACTTCCAGCTTTTTCTGTTTATGTGGTACTGAAGACTCAAACCCAGGGCTTCATGTATGCTAGGCAAGCACTCTATCACTAAACCACATTTTCAATCCCACCTTCTATTTTTTTTAACATCATTTTTGTTCACTCGGTCTGTGGTTTCACAAAAACGATGCTTCCCAAGTATAAGCCATATCACTTGACTTAAAGCAGCATGCTCCTATTTCTAATGCTTATTTTCTTGTTAGTCCTATCTGCCAGAAGTAGTTTAGTTGACTCAACTAGCCTCTGTGCTCTCATACAGGTTCTTACAAGAATTGATGACAATAATACTGCAGAGATAATTCTTGAATAATTGTTACTTGGGATACACTTGTAGAAGGGCATGTCATTAGTGGTAAACAGGCCTGAGCAGAGCATATATCAAGTTTGTATTCTCATCAGAGTAAAATGATAAATCACTCACTCATTCAACAAATACTGAGTGCTTACAATGTTTATTCAGTATATTACAGCATGCCCCACATTGTTTCTGGGGATATAGCAGTAAATAAAGGTAAAAATCTTGTGCTCTTGGAATTGACTTTCTAATGCATGAAAACTGATAATGCATTTAATATATTTTGACATATATAGTGCTTCATATTTATGACTTACATCCAACATTAGGAAGCTTGTGTGTATATGTATGGGTTGGTAGGCCCTGGAGATTGAACTCAGGACCTGATATTGTCTCTGAGCTTTTGTGCTCAAGTCTGGTGCTCTACTACTTGACTTATAGCTCCACATCTGGCTTTTCTTGCTGGGTAATTGGAGATAAGAGTCTCTTGGGCTTTTCTGCTCGATCTTTCTTCAAACTGTGGTCCTTAGATCTCAACCTCCTTAGTAGCTAGGATTACAGATGTGAAACTTATCCAGGCCTGGTGGGAAGCTTCATTTTAAAAGCAGTTTTATAATTGGCATACAAAATTTCATCCATTCAAGTATAAAATTAAATGACTTTGTAAACTTACATTCTAGTGCCAATACAATTATGAACTTATTTTTCCATTTGTATATCCTCTTTGCTGAAGTATTTGTTCAAATTGTTTGTCTATTTGGTAAAACTAGTTTGTTTATTGAGATTTGAGAATTCTTTCTATATTTTGTGTGGTTTTAAAGAAAAACTAACTTTAAAAAATTCAAAGTAGCCCATTCTTTAAAAGTAAAAATCAGTTCATCAATAATATAGAAAATTTCTTCATATAAAGTTATTTTTAAGACAGATAAGCCTAAGCCATATTATTTAAGGAATACATACATAATAGTTAAAATATAAGGAGAGACTAGTAGGGTATGACTGAAGTATTATTCGTTTGACAGGTTTGCTTACGGTAAGAAATAAGAACAGAGAACAAAGATGTAGTATCCTAATAAGGTTCTTGGCAGTCATTGTTCTGAAGCATATCTAGAAGAATAGGTAATGATTAGAACCAAGTCCAGAGCAGAGTAACTGTTGGAGGGAGGGCAATGAAAGAGGTATGGTAATAGCCACAGTTACGATCCTTACCAGATTAAGTTAACTAGTATAATAGCCCTAGATTCATTCTCATCATCCCCCTACGTACTCTCATTTTCTTTCCTCTTGATATCCTTCCTTCTTTCCTTCCTCCCTCCAGCTAATAGGGTATATTGTCTGTACCTAAAAGAAATGTGAAACACCAGAGCAAGAATCAGTAGTAGAAAGGCAGGAAACGTTCTCATAATTTTTGATAGTGATAAACCTGAGGTGCGCTTGGAAAGTGCACTTTTACTTAAAAATTCCCCAGCTTTCTCCCCAGTAGGTGAACTGAGAACTAAAGTAAACTAAACCAGAAGTAGGATTTAGTAAGAAACTCCTGGTGCCCTTGGAATCATGGCCCTATGTGAAAGGACTGCTCCTGCTGTGTTTCCAGACAACCTGCACATAAATGTGTACTTTCTGTCTGTCTTCTTTCCTTTGCTGCAGCAGGATGACTCACATCCTAAAGGAGCTTGGTTGGCAGGGTAGCTGCTATCATTGCTGCCCTGTATGTATTGTCACCAGTGTGTGAAAGCGATCAATGGACAGATGCTATGCTGTAGTCAAGAGAAAAAGCTTTCTCCAGGGCTGCCTTTTACTGTGGAATGTTTCATTTCCCATCTGCTCTGAAAATGAGACATATAAATGATCTGGCTTTTGTGTTGATGCTGACAGGGGATCGTTACACTAAAGCAGGGTTTACTAGTCTCATTTATTAATATTTAAATTAGTAAGCATCAGTGAAGGCTGGATTCAGATTCTTCTTACCTTTGTGATTCATAACAATCCCATTTGCGGTGGGGAGTGAAGAAAAGCCTTTTATAGTAGTGATCATTGAAATTCAACTTTTTTTTTTTTTTTTTTGCCAGTCCTGGGGTTTGAACTCAGGACCTGGGCACTGTTCCTGTCCCTGAGTTTCTTTTGCTCAGTGCTAGCACTCTGTCATGTAAGCCACAGTACCACTTCCGGCTATTTCTGTTTACGTGGTACTGAGAAATTGAACCCAGGACTTCATGCATGCTAGGCAGGCACTCTACCACCAAGCCGCATTCCCAGTCCTTGTTTTTATTTTTATTTTTTGTCAGTACTGGGGCTTGAACTCAAGGCCTAGACACTGTCCCTGAGCTTCTTTTGTTCAAAGTTAGCACTCTACCACTTAAGCCACAGCACCACTTCTGGCTTTTGTCTGTGTATGTGGTACTGAGGAATCGAATCCAGAGCTTCATGCTTCTAGGCAACACTAAGCCACATTCCCAGCCTGTTTTTAATTTTTAAAAGTATCTTTTAAGTGGTTGTGCAGAGGTTTCAATCAACATACCAGTTTATGAGTATAGTACATCTTGATCAATGTCACCCATTCCAGTGTTCTCCCCTAAACATATTTTGAAATTAAATAGGCTACTGGACATTTAATGAAAAATATCAGGTTCAATCCCCCTATTGCCTATTCCTAGTCCACACTTATTTTTATAGCTCTTTTAGCTGGTTCATTCTTTCTCTCTCTCTCTCTCTCCTTTCTCTCTCTCTCCTTTCTCTCTCTCTCCTTTCTCTCTTTCTCTCTTTCTCTCTTTCTTGTCGGTCCTGGGGCCTGAACTCAGGGCCTGGGCGCTGTCCCTGAGCTCTTCAGCTCAAGGCTAGCTCTCTACCACTTTAGCTACAGCGCCACTTCCGGCCTTTTCTGCTTATGTGGTGCTGAGGAATCAAACCCAGGGCCTCATGCATTCAAGGAAAGCACTCTACCACTGAGCCATCTTTCCAGCCCTTAGCTAGTTCTTTAATATTTAATATTCCTAAATGATATTCTCTTAATAGGTATTTTTTCTAGTTCTGGCCACGTTTAATTATCTTTCTGTCTTTGAAGACAAGCATTAAACTCTGAATGTTCATGCCCTAAAATATATATTCTTCTCCTCCATCCATACTTGTATCAGCATTTTAAAAATGCATGCCTGTATAACTATTCTCACATGTACTTGCTTGCATTTCCTTTCATGTATAAGTTTTCTCATAATGAGTATTCCTCTTTTTCAATTTACCTTGTTTTCCTTGTTCTCTATGTCCCAACGCTGTGGCAAAAATAAAATCCTTTCAATATGTTCAAACATTCTAAAGTATTTTATCGGGTTAATTTTTTTCTAGTTATACCTGTATGGAGCTCTACCACCTCCTTTGTTAATATAGCTGAGAATGATTTAAAAATTTTTTTTTGTTATTTTGGTCAGTGATGGGGCTTGAACCCTGGGCTGGGCACTGTTCCTCAGTTTTTCAGCTCAAGGCAAATGCTCTACCACTTGAACCACAACACCACTTCCAGTTTTCTGTTGGTTTATTGGAGATAAGAGTCTACAGACATTCCTGCCTGGGCTGGCTTTGAACCATGAGCCTCAGATCTCAGCTTTCTGAATAGCTAAGATTACAGGCATGAGCCACTGGCACCCGGCTCTTTTTTGCTTCTCTCATAGGTCCCTTCCTCTCTTGGTTGGATCATTATTACCTTAATTTTTATTTATTTCCTTATTCTTTCTCTGTTCCTTCCTGCAGACAATATGTGATAGAAAATATTGCTAAGGGCTGGGAAGGTGGCTCAGTGGTAGAGCACGTGCCTTGCATACTCGAGGCCCTGGGTTCGATTCCTCAGCACCACCTAAGAAAAAAGCCGGAAGTGGTGCTGTGGCTCAAGTGGTAGAGAGCTAGCCTTCAGCTGAAGAGCTGAGGGACAGCACCCAGGCCCAGAGTTCAGGCCCCAGGACCGGACCCAAAAAAAAAAAAAAAAAAAGAAAATATTGCTAAGTATTTTGCATATTTTTAATGTATTTAGTTTACTTTTACCTTTGATTGGTAGTTTGACTGGACATAAAATTATTTGTTATAAGTAAGATACAGACTTTGGCCAAGTATGTTGATATACTCAAGAGGCTGGAGCAAAAGGATTGAGGGTTTGAGTCCAGGTCTGGGCTCAAATACAGTAGCAATACAATACAATAGCAAATTCTAGGCCAACCTGATACTGCCACAAATTAACCATCCAACTCACCCACCCACTCATACCAGAATTGCTTCGTAATTTTCCAGCTTCTGATGTTAAGATATTTCTGGCATGTCACTAGAATGTCATTCTGTTGTAAATCATATATAACTCATTTTCCATGAAAAAGTTTAGGATCACCTCTTTGTCATCAGTGTTCTAAATTTTTGCAAAGATGTGCATTAACTGTTTATTTTTTTTTTTCCTCATTGGCTAGCACTTTCAATCAGGACCAGTGAACAAAGTGCCTATTTGTGGCTTCCACATGTTGTTTGGGTTTTTGGTAGTATGCTTGTTGGTTCTAAGAGAGAACCTCCATTTCTTCATGTATTCCAAGAGGCACCAAACAGAAATAGCCTGACTAGTTAAGGGCTAAGAACTGACCTAGCTCAATGATGTCACATTCTTTTTTTGTTTTTGTTTTTGTTTTTGATTGGTGGTGGGGCTTGAACTCTGGGCCTGGGTGCTGTCCCTGCGCTCCTCAGCTCAAGGCGAGCGCTCTACTGCTTGAGCCATAGCACCACTTCTAGTTTTCTAGTGGTTTATTGGAGATAAGCGTCTCTGGATTTTCCTGCCCGGGCTGGCTTTGAACCGTGATCCTCAGATCTCAGCCTCCTGAGTTGCTAGAATAACAGGCATGAGCCACCGGTGCCCAGCTGATGTCACATTCTTTTGATCAGAACCATCTCAAGGTTTGTACAGATTGAAGTACATGGATAAATAAACTGTATTCCATGCTAAAGGACTGTCAATGTCATACTATTGGGAAAGAGCACTAGGAGCTGTTGTAGTCATCTTTGAAAAATAGAATTTGAATTTGTGAATTTCTAATTTTAAAAATGATTATAAGCTGGGTGCAGGTGGTTGATACCTATAATCCTAGCTACTTAGAGTGAAACTTGAAGATAATAGTTTGAGGCCAGCCCAGACAAGTCTGAGAGACTCTTATATGTGGTGCTTTAGTATCAGTACACTTGGCTATCAGTATACTTAGATAGAAAAAGCCAACAACCTTTTTTTATAATTAGTGTTTACAAATCTCAAAGCTACCCAGCAATTAAACTACCTTTCCCCTGTCAATTTAACTTACTGTTATCAGAGGGGGGAAACCATATTACATCTTTTCCTCAATTCTCAAACCTCAGAACACCCTTTCCCACTCCATTCACGACGTTGTTGATCTTGTTTTTTATTCTCTGAGAATGAAGCAGAGGAAAAAATTTAGTCCTTTCATCAAATCTTAGAACTCTGTGCCACTGCTCACATTCTATGACTTTCCCGTCCTGTGATAGTACAGTATCCATGAGTTCAAGCAACTTAAATAATCTAGAGATTATAATTATAAAGTATATAGGAGGATATAGATAGGTTATATGCAAATGTGATGCCTTTTTATGTAAATTGTAGCACATGCTAGGGTTTTGATATCTGTGAGGATGCTGGGGCAAGTCCTGTTCAAATAAGAAAAGAACAATTGTATCTCTAAGCCAAACCCTCTCCTTTTGTCCTAGGGGCTATCTCCTCCTTTCTACTGAAGAATTTAACACTCGGGATCATCAATTTTTCTCTCTTACTTGGTCATTTACTTCATCAGACAAATAAATAGTCTGAATTTAGCTTCATTAAAAAAAAATCCTCCCTTAAACACACAACCCCATTTTACTATACCCCTTTCTCAGCTTCCAGTTAACAGCTAATTCTTAAGAGTTATATGGGATCTTCTTTCTCTACTTCTTTCTCTCACATTCTCTCTCGAACTCCAACTATTTTATCAAAATTATTTTTGTAGAGTCATTGATGGCTGTTACAATACCAACTTTCTTGGGCAGTTCTCATTCTTTATTTAACCTGCATTTGACAAAGTCCTTCTTAAATTCTAATTTTCATTTGGCTTTCAGGACATATTTCCCTACTACTTTTCTTCTTACCTCACTGCTTACTCTTTCTTAGTTTCCTCTACTTAGCTACCCCTTACTTTCCTGACCTCTAAGTGTTGGAACCTAAGTCAGACTTACCACATTCAAAGTTGAACCTATTTTTCCTTTTTCAGACATGTTTCCCAGGCCATAAAAATGATCCTTGAATCCATACCTAATCTGCATCTAATCTGTCAGTAGATTCTGGTACGTCTATGTACAGAAACTCTGAGCCCCTAAACTGAACATGGTGGTGTACACCTGTCATCCAAGCATTCAGGAGACTGAGTGAGGAAGATTGCAAGTTTGAGGGTAGCCCTTAGTTACATGAGAACCCATCCTGCTTAGAGAAAAACAACCCTCTATTATCACCATCATTAGATCATTTTAGTAACTACTACATACGAGTTTTACTTATCCTGTAGTGCGTATTTATCTGTCTTCAAAAATAATCATTGGTTGGTTATTGGCCAAGATTTTTCCAAGAATTTTAATTATGCAAAATTAAACTTCTAACAGAAACAAAATCCTAGATATTCAAAAGTCAAGATTTTGCTTATGAGCAAATAGACTTTGGTTTAGCAATCTCTTCTGAAGCATCTGCTCTCAGGGCACTTAGATTTTTACTTGTAAGGTAATAACCACTATAATGTCTGTAATTATGTTCAGTATGATGTTTCTACTTAACTCTCGTAAAGGTGATACTTTTTATTAAACTGAGAAGACTAGAAATCTCTGGCTCTAGGGACATAGACTGTTTAGAAAGGCTAATTAAAAAGCTAGAATGAGGCCTAGAAACCAAGAAATTAGTCTTACTCCAGAGACTGGCTTTATTTTGAAACCTCAGTTACTTCAAAATAGGGCAGATGATTCACCCTCCCCTCTTTCAGCTTGGTTGCCGGGTGGTTGAAGTCTTTGCTCTTGAGAGCATTGTAGCTTCTGCTAGAGAAAACACTTTTGTCTCCTGTGTAAGGTATCATTCTGATTAAGCTTAGTAACTTTGATTTACTGTGAAATGAGAGGCAGCGATCATACTTTTGCATGATGCAGATCCATTCTGTTAATTTGTTAGATGTCATGATGTACAAATTTTAGATAGTAGGAACTTAAGAGTTTTAAGACTTTCTGTGGCTAAAGATGTTATAGATGTATTCTTGTGCTTAATTTTCCATAGACTAAGATTTTTAACTTAGCTCCTCTTTACATTGCCTTTATGGTTCAGGAAATGAACACTTTTCATAGTTTAACTATTTTTCTTTCTCTTTTCATTCTCTTTCCATATCCCTTATTATATTTCACTCAACAACAAAAATGCCCTTTCAGAAACACAAAGTAGATCTTTTCTACAAGCTACGTCATGTGATGAATGAACTTATTGACCTTCGAAGGCAGCTACTGTCTGGTCATTTGACTCAGGATCAGGTGCGGGAGGTTAAACGGCACATCACGGTGCGCCTGGACTGGGGTAATGAGTAAGTATAAATATTACTTGGGCATCTCTCAGTTTTACTTATGATAATGCAGTCCTCAGGGAATTTAAACTTGATCAATGCTTTGCTTTAATGATTAATAGATAATGGTAGATTCTCCCCTAAGGGTTTTATTTTTTTAGTTTGCTCTAGGTATAGAGGTTGGTTCTAGTTAGCAAAGGACATTCCTGTTTCTAGTCATAAACTATCTCAGCTTCTGTTTTCACTTCTAGAAAAAAGAATTAATGAATTGGGGCTGGGTGCTAATGAGTCATGCCTACAATCCTACTTATTTAGGACACTGAGATCCTAAGGACTTAGATTCAAAGCCAGTTGGAGCAGAAAACTTTTTACTAAACTCTAGCTCCAATTAACCAGCAAAAAAGCTGGATGGGAGGCATGGCTTCAGTGGTAGCATACCAGCTTTGAGCAGAAAAGGCCAAGGTGCAAACCCAGTGCAAGGCTCTGGGCATAGAGGAAATGACCTATCCCCAGAGAGTAGAAATTTGTAAAGAACTTTAAAAAATTAAACAGAATCCTCAAATATCCACAAAGAGAATCTAGAACGGTCCACTTTGAGAATAAGATTCTAAGATAAAGAAAGAATATGACTTCCAAAATGAAGCATTCAGAATAAGAAGATAAATTTTATGTAATCAGATGCAAATAAAACAAAAAGGTGAGAAATAATTGAGCAAGTTTAATATAAAGGTTGACAAAGCAAGATTCTGCATCAAATATTGTAACTTCCATTATAAAGAACAAAGTCAATAAAGAGAAAAAAAAATCTCACCCCCCACCCCTCTTCCCATCCTGAGGCTTGAAGTTGGCCTGAGCTGCTCTGTCCCTGTGCTGCTTTTGCTCAAAGCGAGCGCTCTTGAGCCACAGTGTCATCTCTGGCTTTTCCTGAATAGTTTATTGGAGATAAGAGTATTCATGGACTTCCCCACCCAGGAACTGCAATCCTCAGATCTAAGCCTCCTGAGTAACTAGAATTAGAGGCATGAGCCACTAGTCCCTGGCTAAAGAGAAAATTTTGTAAAAATAAGGAGAATTTCCTAGAACCAGAAAATATAGGAGCAAAAGAGCCCAACATACATTTAATGAATGGAGGAAGAAACAAAACCAAAACTTCCACAAAGAGGCACATTAACATATTCTGGGGATGAATCTTTAACGATGGCTCCTTTCTATTTTTTTTTTTTGGGGGGGGGTCCGGTCGTGGGGCCTGAACTCTGGGCCTGGGTGCTGTCCTTCAGCTCTTCAGCTCAAGGCTAGTGCTCTACCACTTGAGCCACAGTGCCACTTCCGGCTTTTTTCTTTTTGCTAATGTGGTGCTGAGGAATTGAACCCAGGGCCTCTTGCATGGAAGGCAAGCGCTCTACCACTGAGCCAACTTCCCAGCCCGCTCCTTTCTATTTTTATAGGGACTTGAGGTTCTCTTGAAAAGTGGAAGACTGTTTCAGGAAAAAGGAAAGAAACATGGGCTATTACAAGTCTGAATGGATCTGGTCCATAGTCATTAGTAGAAATCAGAAAAAAATGCAACCCTAAATTTTTAGTTTGTAAACTTTTTGACTAGAAGCTTCTAATCCTTGCTATTTTTGTTTAATTATATCCTTTCTTGATTCTGAACAGATTTGCTTGGTATAGGCTACAGCGTACTTGTATACTAATGACTTTGAGTAGTAAAAATTACTACTGATTCTGCTTTCTTCTTAGCCCCAAACACTACTATGTTATAGAAAAAGGCTGAATATTTCCCCACTTACGTGTGACTTATCACCATTGAGTTATTCCAATAATTCAAGAATAAATATTTATTAGAGCCTACAACATGTACTGGGATCATTCTGGGCTTAGAAAAATAGCTGTGAGGGGCACTCGCCTTGAACTGAAGAGCTGAGGAACAGCACCCAGAGTTCAGGCCCCACGACCAACCAAAAAAATAAATAAGTGGGAAACTCCAAACCCCAGTACTGCAAAAAAAAAGAAAAGAAAAAAAAAGTTGTGACTCAGGATTGACTCAAAATTCTTTCTGATGAAGCCCTCTAAGCTTTGAATCTCTATATGAAATTCTTTAAATTTTATGCTTCATTATAATGTTCTAATTTTATTCTATTTTCTATGTTTTTTTCATGGGCTTCATCATCTGAATCACAGGTATAGTGATCACAGAAAATAGTTTTAATTTAGTTAATGACAAAATAACTAACCTGTTAATTAAATATATTCACATAGTGGCTACCAAGGAAAGGTATTATGCTAAGTCCTAGGTATAGAGATCATAGACAAGAAAAAGAAGAGGGGGAAAGGAAAAGAGAGGGAAAGAGGGAATGAAGGTGGGAAGGAAGAAAAGGAGAGAGAGAGAGATTTGACAGCAAAATTTAAAGGATTTTGACCAAGGACTGGTGAGTACAATATCAGACAGTGAGAGAACTCTGATAAGCAACTGGAAATTGATACAAATTTCAAATATCATGAAAGGGAAAATGCTGAGCCATAAACCTTTCTGCCACTACCTATAAAGTTACATGGAGAAAACTTATTGGGAAAGACTTCCTGCAGATTACAAACTAAACTTGTATTGCTTAGTTTCAACAACAATTACCTTAATGAGAGACATAATTGAAAAGAAAGTGGTAACATGGATGAGTTGTTATAAATGAAAATTCGAGAAAGGAAGAAGGAAAGGAAGAAGAAAAATTATAGAGGGGGGAGTAAGGAAAAGGAAGGACAAAATGCAAGGCATGGTGGTTCATAACTATACCATCAGCAGTTCCAAGCCTGAAGCAGGAAGCATTATCACTTTGAGGCAAGCCTGGACCACACAGAGAATTCAAACTTGAAGCTATATTTTAGCTAATGATATAACACATAGTAGTAGTGATTGTAATAGCAGCAGCAGTCACACTTTCCAGGCACAGTACTGAGTGCTTTACATGGATTAATGCTGAGAATAGCATTACAGTAGATCAGATAGTGAGACTTGGTGGAAGAGGCAGCAAAGCAATCTGACACCAGAGCCATGCTCCTGATGACTCTTCTGCATTACCTTCCTTTATTGTGACAAAAGGGAAGAGACCACGTTGACCATTCCCTGCATGTACCAGTCTCTGTTCTTGAAGTTACCCATGGGGAAAAAATACAGAGCCACTTTTGCAGGGTGAAATGTGTAGTGAATATTACATTGCTTTTTTCTGTGTACTCTCTCTCTGCCTCCTCTCAATAAGGATAGTCACCAGTTTAACTTTTACCATTCTTCATTAAAAATAGTCTGATTGAAGATAGTACATGTAATTTAGTTTTAGTTTTTGCCATATCATCCGTTATCATTCTCTGATTTCCAAAGATAATGAAAGTTACTGTGTTCAAGCTACTTACCTGAACAGGGTAGTGCTCTATTAACAGGAGAGAAATCATGATGAATAAGAGCATGTGCTTGACTTAAAAGCAGTATATTCCCAGTATCCAACACTATTGGTTTGGTACATTATAAGACCTCAGAGACTGTTTGTGGGATGTGTGGATGGGCAGTTGACTGGACAAGCAAGTTAAGGGTGTCACAATACTAAGGTGAGAGTTTGCATAGATTCCAGACAGGCCCATCACTATGTGTCTTAACAGCATATACACTCACTTCTAGCCCTACCAACTAGATGCCATGTGAAGCTTTCTTCAGTTGTTGTATCTAAAATGGCTCTTTTGATTGTATTATATATTCAATCCCCTTTTGTGTATGGGTCCTAAGAATAAGGTTATTCTATATTTGTAAGTTCTGTGCCTGTGGTTTCTGCATGTAGGGATTCAACCAATTATGGATGTAAAGCGTTTTTTTTAAGTTGCCACTGTTTTTTCCCCCCTAGACCATGTAGTATTACATCTGTTTACATAGCATTTACATTGTATTAGGTATTACAAATAATATACAGATGGTGAAAAGAACAAAGATTATGTAGATTATATACAAATACAATGCAATTTCATGTAAGGGACTTGAGCTTCCTTGGATTGAAAGTGAGTGAGTGAGAGAGAGAGAGAGAGAGAGAGAGTGTGTGTGTGTGTGTGTGTGTGTGTGTTCAGTTGTCAGGGGACAACTATACATTTTGGACCTCTGATGAAGAAAGAATATGTATGAAATACTGTCTTATTTCCCGTCTCCCCTTACTCCTCTCCTTTCTTTTTTCATGGACTCACTGTCTAGCCCAGGCTAGCCTTGCATTTGCTATGTAGTTCAACTTGGACTCAAATTCATAATCCTTTTGCAAGTGTTGGGATTATAGGTGTGTAACTTCACACTCCGTTTCTTTGTTCTTGTTTTTGAAAACTTAAAATGATAATGATATACAAGAGGTTCAGAATATATTTTAAAAGGCTAAATTTATAATTATGTTTTCTAATACAAAAATGAATACTTTATATTTCTGCTGTTTTCTATATGCAGGTGATATATTTTAAATATTTGAGACTATACCTGCAAAAATTTTAGCTTTTTTTTTTTTTTGTCGGTCGTGGGGCTTGAACTCTGGGCCTGGGCGTTGTCCCTCAGCTCTTCAGCTCAAGGCGAGCGCTCTACCACTTGAGCTACAGCGCCACTTCCGGTTTTCTGGTGGTTTATTGGAGATAGGAGTCTCACGGTCTCTCCTGCCCGGGCTGGCTTTGAACCACGATCCTCAGATCTCAGCCTCCTGAGTAGCTAGGATTACAGGCGTGAGCCACCAGCACCCAGCTTGTAAATTGTTTTTTATGAGGGATAAAATGATGTGTTGTAGCTTTCTTTTGTTGTCCATGGACACTACTGCGGTGGCATGTCTGTGTTAGAAGCTAGAGGTTGGAATTGTTTTAGAGAAATTAAATGACTAATAAAAGGTAATGGAATTGAGTCTCTCGTATAAGAAGGCAGAATACCAGTAGAAACAAAATCTCCTATAAATATTGAAATATGTTCACTTCAGTTGTCAGATTCACTGGGATAGTATTATCATTAAACCAGAAACTGAAAAAGCTAAGGCTAATATATACCACTGATCTCAGATCATGAACTTAAAAAAAAATCATTTAGTGCAAAAATGTTTTTATCTTTAAAAACTCAGGTTTTTTAAAAAGGATAATGCAAATTATAATATAGATATGATAGAGGTTTGTAATCCTTTCACAAGGATAACGTGTTACCTTTTAATAGAAAAATGTGTTTAATTTCTAAATAGAAAAATGTGTTTTTTCTTTTTTCTTGCATGCTTAAAAAATACACATATAGTTTTAAATTCTTAATTATCATTTTAGTGTAGGCTAATATATTTTACCTCTTCATATACGTACATAGATTTTTCTATTTTTTTCCATCTTGTTACAATATGTTTAACCTCAGATATTTTCCTGTAAACAGTTTGTAAATTACAAGTAAAATAAACCTGTAATTTGGATGTATATCTGACTTAATTTTAAACACATGGGAATTTTATGTACAGAGTCTACAGTGTTATTTTTTCTAATATGTTATAAAACTACCTTATAATCTAGTTGCAAGAAAAAATATTTTCCTTCTAAAGTTCCATATAATACTTTTGCCAGACACAATAATTTTTTTTTTAATTTATTTTTTGGGTCCAGTCATGGGGCCTGAACTCTGGGCCTGGGCACTGTCCCTCAGCTCTTCAGCTCAAGGCTAGCGCTCTACCACTTGAGCCACAGCGCCACTTCTGGCTTTTTTTTCTTTTTGCTTATGTGGTGCTGAGGAATCGAACTCAGGGCCTCAGGCATGCAAGGCAAGCGCTCTACCACTGAGCCACCTTCCCAGCCCCAGACACAATAATTTATAACCCTTGTTTTAGAGTTAAGTATCTGATATAGATCTTCTCAGATAAAAATTGAGAAATGAACACACACATCTAGTACCATATTTCGGTTTTACATGTCTATAATCCTGTAGGTCCACTGAGCTCCAGGTTTAAGTTATTATCTTAAAGTGTGAACTTTCATTGAATTAAATTATGTATAGTGTTGTTGTTGTTGTTGTTTTGTCGGTTGTGGGACCTGAACTCTGGACCTGGGTGCTGTCCCTCAGCTCTTCAGCTCAAGGCTGGTGCTCTACCACTTGAGCCATAGCACAACTTCCAGCTTTTTTTGCTTATGTGGTGCTGAGGAATCGAACTCAGGGCCTCATGCATACAAGGCAAACATTCTACCACTTATGTATAGTTTTTAAACCCAAAAGTTGTGGCTATGTATAGAGTTATTTTCACTGCTTAATACTACCAGCCAGTCAACCACTAATTACCAGTACATTTTTCTTCCTGTTCACAATTATGCTAGAGCTTCTAAATACTATTATATTTAAGTAATGATATTCTTTGATTAAAGTTCTAATCTAGCCAGGAGCCAGTAGTTCACAACTATAATCCTAGCTACTCAGGAGGCTGAGATCTGAGGATCAAGGTTCTGAGCCAGCCCAGCTTTCAGAGCCAGGAAAATCCATGAGACTCTTATCTCCAATAAACCACCAGAAAACTGGAATGGCGCTGTGCTCAAGTGGTACAGTGCTTGCCTTGAGCAGAAGAGCTGAGGGACAGTGCCCAGGTCCAGAGTTCAAGCCCCATGACAGACAAAAAAAAAAAAAAAAAAGTTCTAATGTTCCTTAAGGTATTAGTGCTAACATCTATTTAGGCCTTTACCAATATCAGTACTAATTAACTTGAAAATAAAGCAACCAAAGTAGACACCTCTTCAGGTTTAGCAGCTTTAAGGAGGTGATTTTTACTGTTGTCTTTGAATTGAGACCTGAATAATTTTTTTATCCTAATACAAAAGTGTACTTACTTTTTTAATTGGATATACTAATAGACTAGGAGAAATAGAAAAATAAGCATGGCTTATTAATGATCTGAAGAAATCCATTCTTAATGAAATCAAATACTGTTATACATACAATACTAAATGAAACCCTTTTGTTACTGATAACTGGAATTATGTTAACCTTTAACTTTAGCCTCATTTATCCAAATTGAATCTAGCTACATTTAACAATTAGATATTGTTGAATAGAAGCATATCCCTACAGGGCCAGCGTCTGAACCTCTCTGTTCTCATTATTATTTCAGGTACAGGTTCCTAGGCACAAAAAGAGAGAAGTCAGTAATCTGAGGACATACATGCTAATTGTGGTCTTTCTCTTTACTAGACATTTAGGCCTGGACCTGGTGCCCCGGAAGGACTTTGAAATAGTAGATTCCGACCAGATTAGTGTCTCCGACCTCTATAAGATGGTAAGAAATCAAACATGGAGTAGCTTGTTCCTGTATACCTCATTTTTTTTCCTTGATAATATTATAGCTTATAATTCTCTGATTATGTTTTAGAAATGGTATTTTTGAAGTGGATCCTTGGCCTCTGTCTCAGTAGACTCTTCCTTATTCTGTTGGTGTATTTCTCTACTGCATTTTCTTATATATGTGCCATTACTGGGCTTGAATTCAGTGCCCTTGGCTTGGCTTTTGCATTCATAGCTGACCCTCCATCAGTTGAGCCATGTCTCCAGTCCATAGAACACTATACTGTCTAGGGGATAGTATACTATATACCATATATACTGTCTAGGGGACAGATCTCTGTTTACTCTGCTGGTTTTCCTTCAGCCTGCAATATACTAACATTTGCCTACACTTTCCACACACCTGTTAAGAAGCTACAAAGAGCCAATTGTTAATGTAGTCATTGAACCTGGAAATAATGTACCAAACTTTCTAAAGGCATGCCGTTTTTACAAGACATCCTCTGTAGGATGCTCAAAAGGGGTCTATATACACAATTGTAAGAAAGCTCTCAAGAGTGATTTGGAAACAAAGAAAAGCAGCAGAGTACTCCTAACATTAAGAACAGTAAAAAACATTGTAGATGACAAAGCTTTTAAGCATCTGATATTAGAGGTCTATTGATTATTATAAAAATCTGTTGGATTGATTGATGACCAAGATTACATTTTACAGGCTAGTTAAAAGGTAAACAAAAGAAATGTAAAACATTTTAAAGTAGAACAAATAGAGTATAGAATCCTAAGAGAGAGTTAAGCTTAGACTAAGGGACTAGATATACTTCACTTTGGAGAAGCATATATTCAGTGAATGTATACTGAATTGAAAGTTTTAGAATGTCTTTAAGCAAATTATTATGGAACATGCTTCTAATCCCTGTACTCAGGAAGCTGAGGAAGGATGATTGTAGTTCAAGGCCAGCCTGAACCACATAGTGAGACCTTGTTTTAAGACAAAAATACATCTTTCAAAAAATGGAATACTTTTAGATACCATACAGGATACCAAGGATGCTGCCTGGTTGAGGACCTAAGGAAATTTTCCTAAGTAATATACAAATATTGTCTGTTTCAGTATATTTCCTTATTTATATTTACTGATGTGCACAGCATTTGCTTTATACATGATCTATGAAGTTTTAGAGGTATGAGGTACAGAGATTAAAGATGAACAACACTTAACCTCTCCCTCAAATATCTAACCATCTAGAATGTTGGTTTCTAACCCTTCCTGAGTCGTAGATGGTCATTTGAAAGTTCCTCCCATATGCAAGTATGGATAGGATACAAACTTTTTTCAATCAGTTTTAGTATTCCTAGTGCTTTGTTTCTATTCATGGATACCATGTTAGAAACTCTGCTCTATGGACTAGAGGCATGGCTCTGCTGGTAGAGGGTCAGCTGTGAGTGCAGAAGCCAAGCCAAGGGCACTGAGTGCAAGCCCAGTAATGGCACATGTACAAAAAACTCAGTTTTTAAAACCAATTTTATATATAAACTTTTCTTTTGTGTATATACATTATATTCAATAATTTGCCTACCTGTTGGGGACTTTATTTTATATTTAATATGTCTTAGAGGTACATACAGTTCCATGAATGAACACTCAATTATTGTTAGTGATACACATATAATAATATTGCTAATAATAAACATAAGTATTAATACTAAATATAGCTAGGACATTTCAGTTAGTATTTTTCATTTTATTTAGGGTTAAATGTTATGTGAATTTGGAAATGAAACCATCCCACTGTAGCAGTCATTCTTTTCACCCAGGTGATGTGAAGCAGTTCACCAAATAAGTTGATCCACTCCTCTAGCATCCAGAAGGAAGCAGGGTTGAAATGCTGACTGTTGAGTTCACCAGCACTAGGCACTAAATATATGTGAACTCAGTCTTCTTGGCCAGGATTTACTTCTAAATGGGAATGAATTTTCTATAACTAATTATGAAGAAAGATACCAATTGTGGTATCTATACTAGTTATATAGAATACATAGAATAACTATCACTGTTTATAATAGATGAAGTTGAATTAGGCACAGCATTTTATCTCTGCTTTAAAGGTGAAAAATACACAGCTGGTAAATGTGAGTCAGAATTCAAAACCAGGTAAGTCTCTAATCAGGTTCCTAGTAGCTATTGTATCAAACTGATTCCCATTATTGGCTTGAATTCCCAATGACCTCCTGGAGAAGACAAAACAGGCACTTACCTCAGTTTTACAATTGAGAAAAGATCTCTTAGCCAGGATAAATCACTTGATTAAAGTCTCATAGCCTATGAGTGACATAGCTGGAATTGGAATCTACTTCGTCTAAATTTAGTCAAAGAAATATCATGGCGAAATGGTTGAGAGAGAGAGAGCGCGTGCCTTTTCTTTAAGGGCTCTATGTAGAAAACTTGAAGAGGCTGTATATGACAGCTCAGAAAATAGTACAGTGTGAGAAGACATTGCCAAATCAATAGTGCAGGAGCAAATATTCACCGGTGACTTGGCTAATATCTAGAAATAGAGAGGCAAGAGTTTGAATTCAAACTTCACCACCTTCTTACTATGTGACCTTCAACAGATCACTCCTTCACTCTCAGCTTTAGTTGTCTCCATCAAGTATGAATAAAATTTTCCAACAAAATTATCCGAATTAAATGAGCGTCTGAATACTAAAGCCATCATAGGCTACCTAGCATGAAGGTTTTTTTTTTCTTAAATAAACATTAGTTTTCTTCCCAGTGGAGTGAGTCTCTTCTTTTTTTTTTTTCTTTTCATAGCATTTGTCTAGCCGGCAAAGTGTACAACAAAGCACATCCCAGGTAAGCAGTTGACCCAGGCCTCCCAGTATTTTCCCTTAATACTTTCTTCTAAGAGATCATAACAAATTAAAGTACCAAGAAACAATACATACCACTGACTTCTTGACTATGTGTTGCCTTTCTTCTAAGGAGCTTTGACCTCCAAGGAGTTTTTTGACAGTTTCCATACCTCTGTGCAAATTTTCTTAAACACGGTTAAAAGGAAATTGATAGACTAAAATGAATCTACTTGGGAAAAAAAATTAAAATGTTAAGAATGGCAATAACCTCCTAACAGTATAAACCAAGTGGGTCACAGTCACAACAACATCTTGAAGAAATGGCTTTGAGCCAGGAATGGTGACCCATGCATATAAGCCAAGCTGCTTGAGTGGTAGAAATCGGGAAGATTAGAGGTTGAGACCAGCCTGGGCAATAAGTTAGTAATTCAGCCAGTAGGCTGGGCATCAGTGACACATACCTATTGTCCCAGCTATGCAAGGATAAATAAGGGAGGAATAAATAAGAGCATTGTAGTTCAGGCTAGCCTGGGCAAGAACATGAGACCCAATTTTTTTTTTTTTTTTGGTCCGGTCATGGGGCTTGAACTCTGGGCCTGGGCATTGTCCCTCAGCTCTTCAGCTCAAGGCCAACGCTCTGCCACTTTGAGCCCAGCGCCACTTCCGGCTTTTTTCTTTTTGCTTATGTGGTGCTGAGGAATTGAACCCAGGGCCTCAGATATGCAAGGCAAACGCTCTACCACTGAGCCACCTTCCCAGCCCTGAGACCCTATTTTTTAAGTAACTAAAGCAAAAAGTGCTGGAGGCTTGTCCAAAGTGGCAGAATATTTGTTTAGAAAGTGCAAGACCCTAAGTTCAGACATCAGTATTGCTTTTAAAAAAGAAAAGGACTGATAGTTGATCCCTGGAGAATTTAGATTTGTGACCTGGTGGAGAGTTTTTTTTTTTTGTCAGTCCTGTGGCTTGAACTCAGGACCTGGGCACTGTCCCTGAGCTTATTTTTTGCTTAAGACTAGCACTTTACCACTTGAACCACAGCGTCACTTCCAACTTTTTCTGTTTATGTGGTACTAAGGAATCGAACCCAGGGCTTCATGCATGCAAGGCAAGCACTCTACCACTGAGCCACCTTCCCCTCCCCCCTGGAGGAGATTTTTGTTCACTTGTAAGTTGAAATTTCAGTTCCCAAATTACCCTTACTTACTGTATTGTCTCCTCACAGCTGCTTGCCTGCTTGCCTACTTCACTTTAGGTCTATTGACATAACATCCCTTACTGGCACAGAAAACTGGCAGATTGAATACATCAGTCTCTCTTAAATAATTTCCTTCAGTTGTATATGACACTTAGTAACTTAGTTTTTTAATAGAATGCATCACTGCTTTTTACTTACCTTCTTAGGTAGATACAATGCGCCCACGCCATGGTGAAACCTGTCGGATGCCAGTGCCACACCACTTCTTCCTCAGCCTGAAGAGTTTCACCTATAATACCATTGGGGAAGATACTGATGTCTTCTTTTCTCTATACGACATGAGAGAAGGCAAGCAGATCAGGTAAGAGTCAGTAGTAAGTTTCAGTGAGAATGAATCTGTATATTAGAATGGCAACTCTGACTTTCAGAGAAGATGGATGCACAGACCAAGAAACTAACTATCTTATTAGCTGTTGAGTTTGGTCTCAGTTCCTAGTGCATCCAAAGTCATCTAAACCATCCTGTGTTGTGTTAGCTTTCCATCTCTGTGATAGAAGACCTGATATAAACAACTTACAAAGAAGACAACTTATTTTGACTCATGCTTTCATTCCATGGTCAGCGTGTCCATTGTTTTATGACCTGTGGCAAGATAGAACATCATGACATGGAGAATGTGATGGGGCAAAACCACTCACCACCTGGTAGCCAGGAAGCAGAGAGACACAGACAAGGGCCTAGGATCCCAGTATACCCTTCAATAGTATGACTCAGGAACCTACTTCCTCCAACTAGACCTCATTTCCCAAAGGTGCTGAAGATTATGTCTTCAATACATAAACCTCTGAGAGAAACTCCATATCCAAATTATAGTATATACATTCATATATACCCCCCTTTAAAAGTATTTGCCTATTTTTACATAGAAGTTTAAAATTGTGTTTCAGGGAGAGAAAAAAATAGCTTTTGTTTAGAGTCAGAGAAAATGCCGAAGAGAAACAGAGAAAAACAAAGTTATCAGAGACAACTGGGCCCAGAATGCAGAAAACCTTGGGCCTTGACTAGCTGTATATGAGTGAGAGAGTCCAGAGAGAAAAGGGCTATTAGTTTCCTGTCTTGAGGACAGCCCCACCTTTCAATGCTATTCCATCCCTGTGATGAGGAGAGAATCTTCTTGGCAGAAGAGAAGGAAGATAACATACTTTTGTCATTTCGGTATATACTTGTAATTCTAGTTTCACAGGTGGACAAAGGAAGGACGATCATGATCTGAGGCTGGGCCTAGGTAAAACCAGAAGATCCTATCTGAAAAATTACAAGGGAGGGCTTGGTTCAAGTTAGTACTGTGCCTGCCTGGCAAGTACAAAGCCCTGAGTTGAGTACCAAATAAGGGAAGGAGGATGGGCCCCATAGAGTTAGAGAAAATGTTTTTAAATTGTGTGTGTGTGTGTGTGTGTATATACATACATACATATAATAAGGTTCTAGTATTCATATTACTTGTAAAGAATTCTTACTACTCAATAAGACAAAAATGGAGGAAGAAACTGGGCATAATGGTTCAAACTTATAAATCCTAGCAACTTGGGAGGCAGAGATCTAGACATTTCACTTCAGGGCCAGCCTGGGCATAAGAGTTCTGGATTCCTTTGCAACCAATGGCTGGACATGGTGATACATGCCTGGTATCCCAGCTAATGGAGAAACACAGTGGAATGTGCCTATTATCTCCAGTGATGCAAAAAGTCCAACTAGGAAGGTCACAGCCTAGATCACAAAACTTTACCTCAAAAATAACCAAGACAGAGAGACTGGAGATCTCTTGATGTAGTAGGAGCACGTGCAAGGCCCTGAGTTCAATCCCAAGTACTACACATAAAAAAGGACAAAAATCTGAATAGACATTTTTCTAATGGAATATACAAATGGAAATCAAGCACATGATATAGCCATTTCAAAAAATTGAAAGTAGAATATGCTTCAGCCATTCTATTTCTGAGTATAAAATACACAAGAACTGATACAAAGATCTTAGAGAGTATTGTACACTCATTTTCATAGCAGCATTATTCATAGTAGCCCAAAAGAATAGAAGCAACCAAGGATCAATCAGCAAGTGAATGGATAAACGTAGTATGGTGTGTATATATACATAATGGGGTATTGTTTAACCTTGAAAAAAGAAGGAAATTCTGACACATGTTAAACATCGATGAATTTTGAGGCCATGAATGAAGTAAGCTGGTCACAAAAGAACAACTGCTATATAATTTTTCTTATAGAGATGTACTTGATCATTAGATCTGTAGACACAGAAAGTAGAATGGAAGTTGCAAGCAGCTAAGGAGAGAGAGAAATGGGAAGTTGCTTAATGGGCACAGGGTTTTATTTCTCTTAATATGAAAAGAAATCTGGAGATGAATTAATAACTGTGAATGTATCTGATAGTACTGAACTATATGCTTCAGAATAATTAGGTAGGAAATTTTATATGGTCTGTGTTTTACCATAATTTCTTTTAAAGGTGCAATGAAGATTTTATCAGTTAGAACAGGTGGAACAGGGATAAATGAGGGTGATGAAAGTAGGCACCAGTGGCTCCTTCCTGTAATCCTAACTACTCAGGAGACCAAAATCTGAAGATTTCAGTTCAAAGCTGGCTTAGGCAAGAGAGTCCATTAGACTCATTATCTCCGTTAACCATTAGAAAGTCAAAAGTGGAGCTATGACTCAAGTAGAACACTAGCTTTGAGGGAAAAGTGTAAGGAAGCGCACCCAGGACCCGAGTTCAAGCTTTAGTACCAGCACAGAGACATGGAGACAGAGAGAGATAGAGAATAATCCAAGTACATTGTATATATGTATAAAAATGTCATGCACCCTCTTATTTTTTAATATTTATATATGCTAATAAAAAGCTTTAAAGCTTTTTCTAAGTTAAGCAAAGACTGAAAAGTTAAATACTAGTAGACCTTCTTTATAAGAAATACTAAAGGAAGTCCTATTAAAGTCCTCCTTTAGTAGGAGCACAGAAACTAAAAAGAAATCAGATATTAACCTGAATTTATATCCTTGAAAAGAAAGAATAGGATGTCATGCAGAGGACCTTTTAGAGAATAACAAGGGCTCTTTAAATGAAAACACTATGGATAAAATGAAAATCTCAGTTGAAAGGTTAATAAAGTACAACAGAGAATACAGAGGAAACAATGAAAAAGGAAATGAGTAATTAGAGTAAAGTCCAGGAAATCCAGGCTTTTTAAATAGGAGTCTAGAGTAGGAAACAAAGCAAATAAGGGAAATTCTCAGTGAAGTAATTAGGGAAACTTTGTTTAGATTTTTAAAACAAATTTCCAATTCAGAAGGACCATTTAGTATGCAGACAGTGGATAAAATACATTTACAACAAGATACAAAGCATATTATTTTAAATCACTGTGACAAATACCTCAAAGGCTTCAAAATGAAAACAAAAATGAAAAAAAAAGTTCATACCAAAGATCAAGAATAAAAAGCCTAGCTGGGTGTTTGTGGCTCACGCTTATAATCCTAGCTAACTCTGGAGTCTGAGATCTGAGGATTATGGTTCAAAGCCAGGCTGGGCAGGAAAGTGGCTCAGTGGTAGAGTGCTTGCCTTGCATGCGTGAGGTCCTGAGTTCAATTCCTCAGGACCACATAAAAAAGGCTGGAAGTGGCACTGTGACTCAAGTGGTAGAGTGCTAGCCTTGAGCCTAAGAGCTCAGGGACGGCGCCCAGGCCCACGGTTCAAGCCCTATAACCAGCACCCCCCCAAAAAAAAATCCTGAGGGAATTCCTCCTCCCTCCCATTCCCCTCCCCCCCACCCCCCCCAGTTTAAAGTTCTTTACGGGCATCATTTATGTAGGAAGGTAAAGGTATTTCCAAATGTACAAGGTTTTTTTTCCCCTTCTGATTCCTGATTTTATTGTTGTTTCTTTTTTTCCATTTAAGGTGCTGGGAAGCCTGGCCTCCCAGGGCCAGAGTTAGTTGGAGCTGGTTATCCTAGGAAGGGCCTAGGTTAGTGGTCTAAGATGGGGTTAGCACGACGTTCCACTCTGTTCAGTTGTTTGGTTGGGTTTGTGGATTCCATTTGGCCTAGTGTGGTCCTGTCCAGTCTATCAATCATAGGTCAAGAAGTTAAAGTAGTATACCTCACAAAGTCTGAGCTGTGGTAGGAAGGGGATAAGGTAGGAACAGTAGACTGGGGAAATGGGCCATAGCCAGTTCCCTAGTTCATTCTTTACTAATATTCCTCAGTGGTGGCATTCTCTGCAGTCCTAGACACCCTTCTTTTTCTTTTAAAACTATTTCTCAAGCACTGTTTTTTAAGGAGCTGCTTCAATATGTGATCCATCAAATAAAGGGAATAAGTAAAGGAAGAGAATAACTTAGGATCTAAGGAAAAAGGGTATATAACACAGAAGAAAGAAAAGGAATATCTCAGATGTTGATAACAAGAAATATCAAGATGTCTGCTTAGTAGCAGATCACCTGGTTAGTATTTGAACAGGTCAAAAAGGCTCTAGGAGAAATTTTTTCCTTTTAGAAAAATTTGCTTTGTTGTTGGTATAAAAGTGATGTACAGTGGGGCTACAGTTATGTAAGTCAGGTAATGAGTGTACATTTCTTTTTGGACAATGTCACCCCTTCCCTTGAGCTCTCCCAGTTTTTCCTTCTGTCCCCACCCACAAGTTGTATAGTTCATTTAGAGTCTAGTTTGTAGCACTGCTGCATTTGTTCACCCTATGTTAGGAGAGATTTCCTTTAAAAGATGAAAGCAAAGGGCTGAAGATGCAGCTCAGGGGTAGAGCATGTAGTGCTAAGTACTGGGGGAAAAAGATGAATCTAGAAATAATACCTGGCTTATTGGATATGTTGAAAGGAAGAGGAATTCACATGACTAAAGGAATGTGGGAGTTGAATTAGTGAAGAGTACCTTTCTAGACAAATGATTTTCCCAGTAGTCTTTATTATTAGTAGTCTTAATTATTAGTAGTAGTCTTTATTAGTAGTCTTAATTCATGCTTCTATAATAGAATGGGGCCCAGAGGTGGAGCTCAAGTGGTAAAGTGCTTGCCTAGAATGCACAGAGCCCAAAATCCAGTTCTCAGTACTTGAGCTCTGCCGCTGATTCTTTTAGCTTTAGCTGTTTTTTTTGAGATTGGAAACAGCATTTTCCCAGGCTGATCTCTGACCAGTCTTCCTTTCTTAGTCTCCCAAGTAGCTAGGACTATAGACATGCACCCCAATGCTCAACTTGCTCTGTGCAATAATGCCTTTTTTGCTTAGACTGGTCTCCACCTCCAGTCTTTTCCTCAGCCTTCTAAGTAGCTAGTATTTACAGGTGTAAGCTAATACTCCCAGTTCTGGCCACTATATTTTTTGTTGTATAAATTTCCTTATTCACAAAAGTGTCATTGTTTAACTTACTGTCTGTATACTATTGGGAGACAGTGTTAATATTCCTGGATCTCTCGCTGGACTTCTGCAAATTTTGCAGTCTTCTAAAACCTCGGGATGTCAAGTGTTTTATTTCATCACTCACCTGACTTTGTGTACACAATGCTTGCCTTCAGAAACTTTCCTCTTTTGATGATAACATGGATGTATAAACACCTCACTAGCCACTTTTGTATGGATGCTGTGCAAAGCAAGCTGCAAAGTCCTTATGTTCTCCTCCTGGAATTTACTCAGCATTCAAAATACCCTTGTGTAGAGTAAACTTTTTCTTGAAAATCAGCTGCTTCTATAATTGAAATAGAGGACTCTGCTTGATAGTTAAGCATTCTACCTAAATGAGATAATTTGACTCAGAAGATCTCAGGAGCCCCTGGGGAGAAATTTTCATTTAAAATGATCAGTGAGCACTCTGTTTATTAAAGTTAACAGTTTTGTTTCCCTCTGCGAATGAGGTCAGATCTTGTAATGCAACTAGAGCTTACCTACAGGAACTCAGGCTGTGAATTATAGACCTGCAGTAAGTATTGTTATAGTCGGACCTGTTTTAGCTTGGTCTGAGACGTAGACTATTGCTGACTACTCCACATCCCCACAAGGATTTCCTGTAAGTCCCAGCAGAGATAGAGATAAACTAGTACCCTGAAGACTGTCACCATCACTTTTGTTTTTTGGTTGGTCATGGGGCTTGGGTGCTGTCCCTCAGCTCTTCAGCTCAAGGCGAGCACTCTCCCGCTTGAGCCACAGCGCCACTTCCGGTTTTCTAGTGCTTTATTGGAGATAAGAGTCTGATGGACTTTCTCTGCCTGGGCTGGCTTTGAACCGTGGTCCTCAGATCTCAGCCTCCTGAGTAGCTAGGATTACAGGTGTGAGCCACCAGCGCCCAGCGTCACCACCACTTTTTATCTCTGCCCTGCTCTCTGGTCTGACATTGTCAATATGTGCACCTTTACTAAAAATTACAAGGGTATAGAGAAACCAATGGTTCTCTCTTTCCTTCCCTTTCAACCTCTATCTTCTTCCTTCCCCACACACAGGCACACCATAAACTAGAGCTCTGTGCCTTCTCGATGAGGAATTAGTAAAGAAATAGGTATTTATATGAACAACAAATAGATATTTATATGAAATTATTTGTAATCCCATCATTTTGATAAGTTTAATTTCTAATATAACTCAAAACAAAAGTTTAGAGAGAATGAATGCAAATTAGGGTTTAAAGCTAATGTATCTCAAACCAGTGGCCATGCTATCCGAACATGCTTCTGCTTATATATCCAGGTGGATCAACTCTTACTCAAAGGCACTAAAATGAAAGTCTTCCATGCTAGCAGAGAAAGCAGTCAAATATATACATATTTATACCTACTTAATAACTAAATAAATTCTACAGTATATTTGAAAAGATAAGTATTATAGAATAGCAAAGCAAAATATAAGAGAGATTTTTACCATCTTAATCAGAGTAGGTCTTACTAAGAAGGAGAACATACACACAATGGATTGTCTTTCAGAACTCTTCTCCCACCCTTTCATCCTTTGATCTCAAGATGAGATCTCTTGGTACTTAAAATATGATTTGTGAAAGCTGAAATGTTACACAATGTGAGTTAAGTTATTATACTAGACTAAAATAGACTTTCAACAGTAACTCTGTAGTTGAAAAAATGACTGAAAAATCTGGCTGGATTCATATATATATATATATATATATATATATATATATATATATATAATTTTTTTTTTGAACTCTGGGCCTGGGCGCTGTCCCTCAGCTCTTCAGCACAAGGTGAGCGCTCTACCACTTGAGCTACAGCACCACTTCCGGTTTTCTGGTGTTTTATTGGAGATAGGAGTCTCACGGTCTCACCTGCCTAGGCTGGCTTTGAACCACGATCCTCAAATCTCAGCCTCCTGAGTAGCTAGTATTACAGGCGTGAGCCACCAGCGCCCTGGCTTATATATAATTTTTTTGTGTTGAGTCACAGGGCTTGAACTTGGCCTGGGTGTTGCCCCTAAGCTATTTTGTTCAAGGCTGTTGCTCTACCACTTGAGCCACAGCCACCTCCAGCTTTTTTCTGAATAGTTTATTGGAGATTAGATTCTCATAGACTTTCCTGCCCAGGCTGGCTTTGAACTGTGATCCTCAGGTCTTAGCCTCCTGAGTAGCTAGGATTACAGGCATGAGCCACTGGTACACAAATGGATTCATATTAATTTGTGTTCATATTCTATACTTTTCTCATTTGTACCCTTGCCTAAAACCAGTGATAGAGTGACTCTCAAGGGGCTGGGAAGGTGGCTCAGTGGTAGAGCGCTTGCCTTGCATGCTTGAGGCCCTGGGTTTGATTCCTTAGCACCACATAAACAAAAAGAAAAAAGCCCGAAGTGGCGCTGTGGCTCAAGTGGTAGAGAGCTGAAGAGCTGAGGGACAGTGCCCAGGCCCAGAGTTCAGGCCCCACGACCGGACCCCCCCCAAAAAAAGAAAGAGTGACTCTCAAATTGGTAGTCACTTCTTCCCTTATTCCTAGTGTCCATTTGGCAAAACCTCAAAGTTACAACTAATACCTGTTCCATAGTAGTGAATGAAGAGAAGTATCAGGAGATCAAGAAAAATTCAGATTAAAAGTTTGTGAATTTTTATTTTCAAAAAGATTTTGTTAGGCTGGGAAGGTGGCTCAGTGGTGCCTTGCATTCATGAGGCCTTGGGTTTGATTCCTCAGCACCACATACTGTGGTTTAACTGGTAGAGCGCTAGCCTTGAGCTGAAGAGCTGAGGGATAGTACCCAGGCCCAGAGTTCAGGCCCCACGACTGACAAAAAAAAAAAAAAAAAAAGATTTTGTTAGCTGGGTACCGGTGGCTCACGCCTGTAATCCTAGCTACTCAGAAGGCTGAGATCTGAGGATCCATTCAAAGCCAGCCCAGAAAGGAAAGTCTGAGAAAATCAGAAGTAGTGCTGTAGCTCAAGTGGTAGAGCACTCACCTTCATCTGAAGAGTTGAGGGACAGAGCCCAGGCCCAGAGTTCAAGCCTCATGACGGACAGAAAAAAAAAAACAACAAGACTTTGTTTTAAAGTCTATTTTGAGCTGGGCGCCAGTGGCTCATGCCTGTGATCCTAGCTACTCAGGAGACTGAGATCTGAGGACCACAGTTCAAAGCCAGCCCAGGCAGGAAAGTCCATGAGACACTTATCTCCATTAAACCACCAGAAAACTGGAAGTGAGGCTGTGGCTCAGTTGGTAAAGCACTTGCCTTGAGCTGAAGAGCTGAGGGACAGCGCCCAGGCCCAGAGTTCAAGCCCCACAACCAACAAAAAGAAAAAAAAAAGCCTATTTTGCTAGGAGAGTAGTATAGCCTTGAGACCTCTTGCCTGTTGTCAGAGCACCAACTGGCAAATTGTCACAAGAGAAATGCTAAGTAGTTGATGTCCATCTCTGGGGAAGACCAAATGGGAAGCAAAAAATTAAATTGAAAGAGTTGGAGGAATTCCTCTGATTTTATTTGAGAAAATGGCTTTTATTAGCAAGACACTGTTGTTACAAAAGACTGGCCTTGAGGATAAAGACTTTGCTTATTCTGGTTCATGGCAGATACCAAACATGCTCAGAGGGTACATGAATCACCCTTATGAAGTGTGTCAAAATGTAGTGTAATGCAGGGATTATAATGCTCATAAAAACAAGTGATCTTAAAATTAGGCTTGTCACAAATGCAAATTATGGAATTAAGTTTTAAAAAGTCTTTGTTCACTGTATGTCCGTAGTTCATCATTATAAAGACAACTAAACGTTGTGTACTTACAGCTTATTAAAGAGGAATGTCTGTCAATCATCTTTCTCTATAGAAAAGATCAAACAGTTCGTTAGACACAGTTTCTCACTCAAATGACTTAGAAAGAATGGATTGTGGCTCTCTGATCAGGGTTTTTTCTGCATCTGCCCTTTTTAGTTTGAACATACAGTTCCCTTACATTTCTCTGTCCTGCATTTCAGTGAGCGGTTTCTGGTGAGACTGAACAAGAATGGTGGGCCACGGAACCCAGAGAAGATAGAACGAATGTGTGCCCTTTTTACAGTATGTGCAAATTCTCTTTCCCTTTTATGTTATTGACTGTAACCAGGGACTTGCTGTGTGGATATTGTTACCCAGGCAATGAGCATTTATTCTTATTTTCCAAACATTGATGCGAATGGGCCTTGATTTATGTTCTGTCAGGTTTTAGTGAAATATTTATAGAGAACTTAAATTAGCGATGATTTTTAGCTGGGTTTTTGTTAAAGAAATGTGATCATATGACTTTTACTAAAATAGATTTTTTATCAACTATTTTACAGAAGGCCTCCGATGTATATAACTGCTCTTAAAGGCATTCACCCCAATCTGCAGCTTAGTCTGTAAGTTCATATGAAGAAAGACTAAATAGTCTTCTTCCAAATACAAGAGGGTCTTTTTCTGCTCTGATCTACACTTCAGTTTTTTTCTGAATAGCAATACAATTGTCTGTGGTCTCTGTAATCATGAAGCTATCAACTCAGCAGGCTTGGTAGTCTGCTTATTGAAAAAACTAAACCTTACAGTACCACACTGCTTTTTGTATTGTATACTCTAGATAAATTCAGCCTTATTAACTTTCTCACCCAACTAAAGTACTTAATTTTTAACTACATGGATCAGTATATTTCCTAAAGCAGGAAACAAAACTTTAGAATTAGAAACCATTTTAAAATTTTTACTGTTATTATAAAGATGATGTACAGAGGGATTATAGTTACATAAGTCAGGTAAAGAGTACATTTCTTTTTGGACAGTGTCACCCCTTTTTAAGCCATTTTTGACTGTTGTGGATTCTTTTATCTCTTTCATTGATAAAGAGATACATTGAATATCATTGGTCAGATGTGGCTAACCAGAGCAACTTAGCCAGATCCTATTTCAATATAAAAACAAAACTAACAGGAATCATACTGGGCTTAGGAATGCATGATAGTCTCACATTATCACTGATCCATCTGGGGATCCTGATATGTGACTTTCTTTGAAAGCTAAAAACGGATTTGTTTACTTCATTCACAACTGCATTTTTCAAAATGTTAATGTACTATCAGAAACCACGTTTACAAGTATAATTTTCACTGAGAATATTCCAGATATACAGAAAGATTTATAAATCTGGATGAGCTAAATATTTTGTTCTACTTTGAACTCAGCATGCAACACTTAGGAGATAATTCAAGGGGAAAAAAGAACAAGAAAAGCAGACCCATGAGGAACAACAGAAGATGGTAAAGGGAGTTACAATGGTTTAGTTTGGGAAGATCAGTGCTCTCTCTTCTCTTCCATAGAAAAAGAGCAAAGGAAAGAATCTAGACTATAGTTAATGGGATTTAGGTTAAATTACTGGTTGAGAGCTCTGGATTGACAGTGCCTGACCACTGAGGTCTCTGAGACCTTTCTGAAACAGAACTAGGAGATGAGACTAATCTAGAATGTCTGAGTAACCTTAGGAATTTTTTTTTAAGATCCTGATTCCCTACTATTATCTAGTAAAAGAGCAAGAATAATTGTTTATGCCTTGTTTGGATTTGTGGGGATGGAATTTATTTGTGTGTGTGTGTGTGTGTGTGTGTGTTCGTGTTCCTTGAATTCTTAAATATGGTGAGTTTAGTCCTTGACTCTTGAAAAACCAACTTAATTATGATGATTTTTGAATGTAATTACAGTGAATCAAAATTTTCACTTCACATTTTAATTATCTATATGGGCCCAGGAGCCAAAGCTGTTACTTCAATTTTAAAAACCAAAGATGCACATAACATTTAGGATGTGCTCCTATTCTGCCACAATAGAAAGATGCAAAGGTGCTCAATATATCCCTTTGTAGTACAGCCCTGATTTTTTTTTTTAAAGTCTGAAACAGGGCTGGGCATGGTGATGAATGTCCTATAATCCCAATCACATAGGAGGCAGACACAGAAAGACTGATTGATGTTCACAGCCCACCTGGGCAAAAGTTAACAAGACCCTATCTCAAAATCATGCTGGACATACTGGTTTATTACTGAAAGTCCAACTAGGATGGAAGCAGTGGTAGGAAGTTTATTTTCTAAAACTGGCCCTGTGCATAAAAAAGACCCTATCTGAAAAATAAACTAAAGCCAAAAAGGGTTGGAGGTTCTTTTTAGCTCAAGTGATAAAATACTTACCTAGTGGGGACAAAGCGCTGAGTTCAGGCTCCAGTACATACATACATACATACATACATACATATTTGGTACACCAGTATACCGACATATATATATATATTTGGTCGGTTGTGGGGCTTGAATTCTGGACCTGGCGCTGTCCTTCAGCTCTTCAGTTCAAGGTGAGTGTTCTACCACTTGAGCCACAGTGCCACTTCCAGTTTTCTGGGATTATAGGTGTGAGCCACCGGCGTCTGGCCCAAAAATATTTTAAAAGTTAAAAATTTGAGTCACTAATGAGCTTTTGATATTTTATAATTTTCTGCACTTAACATTGATTCTTTTTGTTAAAAATGTTTTTGCATGATGGTACAATAAGTTAATGGATTAATGAGGAAGTTTTAGTAGATACTTGATTTATTAGGTGGTGTAAATTAGGACTGAGAAATACTGCCAATAAATATACTTCTAGGGGCTGGGAAGGTGGCTCAGTGGTAGAGCACTTGCTTTGCATGCATGAGGCCCTGGGTTCGATTCCTCAGCACCACATAAGCAAAAAGAAAAAAGCTGGAAGTGGCGCTGTGGCTCAAGTGATAGAACGCTAGCCTTGAGCTGAAGAGCTAAGGGACAGCGCCCAGGCCCAGAGTTCAGGCCCCATGACTGGACCCCCCCCCAAAAAAAAAATATATATATGCATACACACACTTCTATCTGGGCATGTAGGCAGAAAAGCCTCTGAGACTCCATTTCCAGTTAACCTGAAAAATACTGGACTGGCGATGTGAGAGGTAGAGCACCAGCCATGAGCAAGCAAGCTGAGCAAGTGTGAGAGGCCCTGACTACCCACACCCATACACAAAATAAAAAATTAAAAGAAGTGTTGGAGAGTTAGTGGAGTATAATGACTCCCTAGCAAGCTTGGGAGCCTGAGTTCAAATGCCAATATCACCCCCACACACACACATGCACGCACGCGTGCACACACACACACACACACACACACACACACTCTAGACTCACATCATAAATCTTGGGAGCCTGAGTTCAAATGCCAATATCACAACACACACACACACACACACACACACACACACACACACACACACACACACACACACACACACACACACACACACACACACACACACACACACACACACACACACACACACACACACACACACACACACACACACACACACACACACACACACACACACACACACACACACACACACGACTCACGTCATAAATCTTAGAAACATTAAATTGTTGTATATTGCAGTATTGCAGTCTCTATTCTCCTACATACAAATATACTAAAAGGAAACTATTTTGAGACTCATAATGAAATTTTGTGTTCTATATATTCCTTGCCTGAATTTACTTTTTTTTAATTTTAGGATCTGAGCAGCAAAGACATGAAGAGAGACTTATATATTGTTGCCCATGTGATCCGAATAGGTACTGTTCATCTAATCTATTCACCTGTTCAAGACTAGCCCAACTTTTTTTTTTTTTTTTTTTTGCCAGTCCTGGGGCTTGAACTCAGGGCATAAGCACTATCCCTGAGCTTCTTTGGCTCAAGGCTAGCACTCTAACCCTTGAGCCACAGTGCCACTTTTGGCTTTTTCTGTGTATGTGGTACTGAGGAATCGAACCCAGGGCTTCATTCATGTGATCCAAGCACTCTATCACTAAGCCACCCTCTCAGCCACTAGCCCAACTTTTTGGGATAAGTATGTCCTAAGTGTGAGCTTTGTTTTTTCCCCCAGCTCTTTTAAGACTCAAACTTAGAATCTAGCTCTTTCTTTTTTTACACTCCCTTAAGGTCATCTGCTGGAATAGTTGGGTTTGATATAAAGGAATGAATTTTTCTCACTTTTATTTTAAATTTTTTTACTTCTTTAAGTCACATTGCATTCCCCCTCAGAGATCTTATAGAAAGTTGCCAGATTGCTGATATAACAGATGGCAATGCCCCTTGCTGTAGTTTGTGTCCAAAATTATGTATCTATGCCATTTTCCACAAAATCGGAGCTATTGTCATCACTCTAGAAAATAGGTAGCATCTCATTTCTACACAAATGGAAATGGAAGAAATAACTTTTATCATTTATTATTGGCTAGTTCATCCTTATTTCAAATTTCACATATAACTTTTGGGTATATGACTAACCACATTTTCCTTTATAGTTCGTACCTGTTGTGTACATCTTATCCCTTGCTAACAATAAAAAAGCTATTTTGTTGTGACTGAGAAAGCATTTATTAAGGTTCTAACATTTGCAAGACCTCTTGCAACTGTTGACATGACCATAGTAAATGAGAAAAGTAAGCAAACATCCACTTCTCAGTGTACCCTGCTCCTACAGTGGTTCTGGAGCATCTTTGGCAGTAGATTTTGGTTGGAGGAAACATGCAGCATTCTCCTTATCTTTGTATAGTTTATACCTGGAAACTTATGCTGAACCTAATGTTAATATGCCTGTCAGGTTTAAATCTGTTAATAGTTTTTCTAAGAAATTTAGAAAGCCACTCTTTTTTTTCTCATTTGACTAATAAATGGACTAATCATGTTGAATTAGAGATAGGTAGTAAGACTGAATGTGGTATAGGAGAAGAGGCTTGGCTAGAGGCCTGTTTGATAAATATCATTGGATGACTCCCTTTAGCTCTACACTTCCAACTTGAAGGATCTCTTAGGTACCTGTCACTCTGGCATCATTGCATGACAGACAGGAGATACTGGAAAGGAGTATGGAGTTCTATCTGCTGACTAGTGTGTTCTGTTTTGCTCAAGGCCGGATGCTCCTGAATGACTCCAAGAAGGGCCCTGCTCACCTGCACTACAGGCGACCATATGGGTGTGCAGTGCTTAGCATCTTGGATGTCCTACAATCACTCACAGAATTAAAGGAAGAAAAGGATTTTGTTCTCAAGGTTTACACGTGAGTAATGAGCATCAGTAATCTTAATGATTTGAAACATAAGGCATTCCAGCACTACCCTGACAGTAGCAGTTCTGAAGTCTCATGATTACTGAGTCACCAAGATGTAGAATAGTTTTTTGAAAATGTATAAAATTTGATCTAAGGTTTGGGGTGGGGCTCAGGCATCTTTATTTTTAATACGCTTCGCAGATGATTCTGTAACATCTGAATTTAGAACCTTCTCTACGAAAGTGAACGTCTAATAATATGTATTTCCCTTTTTCTCCAAAATACTCACTTCTTCTCCAAAATGAGCCAACCTTATTGTACACTTTTCCGAAAAGCTAGAAATATAGTTTCTTACATGTCTTGGATATACCTAATACCCAATAGCTATTATAACTGATTTAGCTAACAATGTAGATTGCTTAAAAAAATGTCTAGTAATAATGTTTTCCTGTCTCTGAAGAAAACCAATTTTTCTGAGAAGACAAGATCATCTTAATCTTTATTTCTGTTATTACAGATCCCTAAGTCATATTCAACAGGCATGACTTTTTTTTTTTTTTTGGCCAGTCCTGGGGCTTGAACTCTGGGTCTGAGCTTCTTTTTACTCAAGGCTAATACTCTATCATTTGAGCCACAGTGCTATTTCTGGCTTTTTTCTGTGTATGTGGTAATGAGGACTCAAACCCAGGGCTTCATGCATGCAAGGCAAGCATTCTACCACTGAGCCACATTCCCAGCCAGACATGACATTATTTTTAGTGTTACTTAGTCAAGAAGCAATCCCATCTTGTCATGACTCTTGTTAAGCAATAGAAAAACATAACTAAGAAAGCAAACAAAGAATTTGGGCATATAGTCTGTCTTGGTTTATAGACATTTAGAAGCAAATAGCAAAATTAAAATGATCAGTGGTGAGGTAGGTTTCCTTCCTTCCTTCCTTCCTTCCTTCCTTCCTTCCTTCCTTCCTTCCTTCCTTCCTTCCTTCCTTCCTTCCTTCCTTCCTTCCTTCCTTCCTTCCTTCCTTCTTCCCTTTCCCTTTCCCTTTCCCTTTCCTTCCTTCCCTTTTTCCTTTCTTTTCGTTGATTGTAAGGCTTGAACTCTGGACCTGTGCGCTGTCCCTGCGTTCTTCAGCTCAAGGCAAGTGCTTTACCGCTTGAGCCATAGCACCACTTTAGGTTTTCTGGTGGTTTATTGGAGATAAGAGTCTCACAGACTTTCCTGCCCAGGCTGGCTTTGAACTGTGATCCTCAGATCTGAACCTCCTGAGTAGCTAAGATTATAGGCGTGAACCAACATTACTCAGCCCAATAAAATTTTTTACAAATTAAGTTAAATACTTTTAATTACTATATTAATATATCTTCACCATATTGTATGGATATTTTTCTGCATTGTTATTCTATCCATTTTTCTCAGACATGAACTTACAATTGTATTTTGGGGTTTTTACAATCAGTCACATTTGATTAATTTCTAATAAAAGCCCAAGTATTTTCATAACATGATTTTCATTACGCTCTCTTCTGTTAAGAGTTGTATATTTTATGGGGGGAAGATCTTCCTTTAAAGCAGTAACTAAAGTAGTAACTTGCAAAGAAAATTTGGCAAGTTTTTCTTCAGGGCCTCATTTACATATTTTTCTCTATATACTGAGTTTCTTTTTTGATAGGTGGTAGAATCTCTTTTTTTTTTTTTTTGTCGGTTGTGGGGCCTGAATACTGGGCCTGGGTGCTGTCCCTCAGCTCTTCAGCGCTTTACCACTTGAGCCACAGTGCCAGTTCCAGCTTTTTCTACTTACGTAGTGCTGAGGAATTGAACCCAGGGCGTCGTGCATACAAGGCAAGCACTTTACCACTGAGCCACCTTCCCAGCCCATAGAATCTGTTTTTTCAAATGTTTTTCTCCCTTTGAAAAGGACCAAATAGAAATCCAAAATCATCTTTATTCTCATCTCACTCCATTGTATCCTTTTCAAGAGACTTAGGGCAATGCTCTTGACTTTTGTCACTTTGCATGTATCAACCACCTTACTTCAGTACAAATTATCATTGCAGATTAGGGACATGCACAGCATCCCTTCTAAAATCAGGCTGTCAGGCTTAATTTGCCTAATTGCCTCTAAAACAACAGCTTTCTGTACTAGTGTGCCACTTTGCAAGAAGTGGGATTCATGTATGGTATTTTCTTAGCTCCTTCCTACAGGTTTGGCAATTCTAAAAAGCCAAAGATATGTTTATAGGAAAGATAGCTTTTGATTTTTTTCTTTTGAAAGACTAATAGAGTTAAAAACATAGGACAATTTTTCTACTTAAAATTTTAACAGACTTTCAAACAGATGTCCAAATACATAAAGCCCTGATTTTGACACCAGCACCACAAAAAAAAGAGAAAGTAATAGAAAAGCAACTGATAAAATGGGCTGTCATATATGAAAATAGTACTTCAACTATGTTGAACAGATTCTGCATTCAGCCTAAGAAAGCTAAGGCAGGAGGATCTTGAGTTCCAACTGCTCTGATGCTTCTGAATACTTAGTTTTAAAACTAAAACTCTCTTGTACTCCCTGAGTAAATCCCTGGGCAAATAGTGATTGAAATGCTACTTCACTGCGTATGCTTTTATTTCCTCCATGGGAAAAGTGGGCTCCCCACAGAAGTACACAGATCTCATTTAAATCCCTCATGCATCTTAGGATTAATGACAAACTAACAACATCAGTAATCATACTGTACATGTTAATTTGATTGGGGATAACATAACCATGTTTCATTATAATCATGACTCATTTGATTATTTAATAAATGTTCACATAGTTTTTCCTGCAAAATATACAAGTGATTGGATAAAATATGCTGATGAAGCCACATTTACCTAATTTCAGAGTATTTGAGTAGCTTATCTTTAGACTTGGTCTAAGCTCATTGTTCATCAGATCCTCCTACTCACACTTAACAAAGAAAATAGTAGTACCTTCTTTCTGTACAATCATTCCTCATTCAACTGGCCTCTGATCTTTGAGTCATGGAAATAATAAATATCTCCAGACATGACAGATGTCTGGGCAAGATCTCCCCAGTGAAGAACCACCTCTATCAGTATGTTCAAATGGAAGGGCTTGAACTCAGGGCCTGAGCACTGTCTCTGAGCTTCTTTTTGCTCAAGGCTAGCACTCTACTTGAGCCACAGCGCCACTTCTGGCTTTTTTGTTTATGTGGTACTGAGGAATCACACTCAGGGCTTTGTGCATGCTAGGCAAGCACACTACCACCACTAAGCCACTTTCCCAGTCGGAAGTTTTTGGGGTTATTTTGCGGGTCAAGGGGCTTGAACTCTGGGCCTGGGTGCTATAGAGAGCTCTCTACCACTGGAGCCACAGCACCACTTCTGGTTTTCTGGTGGTTCATTGGATATCAGAGTCTCAAAGACTTTTCTGCCCGGGCTTTGAACCACAATCCTCAGATCTCAGACTCTGGATTAGCTAAGTATTACAGGCATGAGCCACTGATGCCCAGCATAAATTTTTTAATGCAGTATATATTTTTTTTTTGGTGGCAGTCTTAGGGCTTGAGCTTATTATGTCCCTGACCTTTTGCTCATGGCTATCACTCTACCACTTGAGCCACAGCTACACTTTCAGCTTTTTTTTTTTTTTTTTTGTAGTTAATTGGAGATAAGAGTTTCACAAACTTTTCTGCCTGGGCTGGCTCTGAACTGTGATCCTCAAATCTCAGCCGCCTGAATAGTTCAGATTATAGGTGTGAGCCACCAGCACCCAACTAATCCAGTAACTATTATTTCATAGTATGTTTAAACTTATGTCCTTAGTGTATATATTTCTGATCACAACACTATTTTAGTCTGTTTTGGTTCTTTGTCCTTTGTTTGGGTCTTCAGGTGACTTGACATCAGTATAGGTTAATTTAGCTTAATACAGACACAGGAGGTTATATTATAAATATATATCCATAGATTAATACATATATATTCTCTTGTTCTGTCAGCCAAGGAGAATGAGAAGTAACAATACCCCAATATCCACATCTAGAAGCACAGGTCTTGATTTTTTTTTGTTTTTTTTTGGGTCCAGTTATGGGGCCTGAACTCTGGGCCTGGGTGCTGTCCCTCAGCTCTTCAGCTCAAGGCTAGCGCTCTACCACTTGAGCCACAGCGCCACTTCTGGCTTTTTTCTTTTTTTGCTTATGTGGTGCTGAGGAATCGAACCCAGGGCCTCATGCATGCAAGGCAAGCGCTCTAACACTGAGCCACCTTCCCAGCCCCACAGGTCTTGATTTCTAATATCATTCTGTAATAAAAGGAACCAGGACTCCAATCTAGAACTGGAACCAGAAGTGTATATGTGTGTATGCATATATCTACATATACATGTACATTTATATTTAAAATATGTACATACATATGTAAAATGTAAAGGGTATATGCCAAAGAAATGGGGAACAAATTGAATACGCTCCCAGTGGCTAGAGTTATAACCATTTGAATGGATAACGGTAGTGCTAGACGATATATGCTGTAATTTTTTTTTTTTTTTGGGGGGTCTGGTCGTGGGGCCTGAACTCTGGGCCTGGGCGCTGTCCCTCAGCTCTTCAGCTCAAGGCTAGCACTCTACCACTTGAGCCACAGCGCCACTTCCGGCTTTTTTCTTTTTGCTTATGTGGTGCTGAGGAATCGAACCCAGGGCCTCATGCATGCAAGGCAAGTGCTCTATCACTGAGCCACCTTCCCAGCCCCATGCTGTAACTCTTATATTGATATTTCCTCCTGGAAGTGGTCATGCTGACTGGGTACATCTGACTAAAAAGTGAAAATATGCTTTTCTTTGCTCCTGGGTCCTGTTTTCTATAGTTGGAATGGATCCATGTTTCTTTGAGTGTCAAATGGAATTGTGGGTGTCAAATGGAATTTTCAAGAGATTACCTTATTAATGTTCTCAGTGTTGCATCAAAATGCCTGCATCAAAATAAAGAATTTCTAGGCACTTTTAAGCTTTGTTCCAGTTGGCTAACTGGTTACACTTTGAGTTCCCCTTTACAGAACAGAGTAAGATACTGAAACATCAGGACACAAACTTGAATTGTGGTGTTTTTTTTGTAGGGCCAGTGCAATGCCAGTTGGATGAAAATGTAAAGTCAATGTCATGGCAGTTTCTAAACAGTAGTACTTGTTGAGAGAAATGATACTTTTTAAATTAGGAATTTCGTGTGTGTGTGTGTGTGTGTGTGTGTGTGTGTGTGTGTGTGTGTGTGTGTGTGTGTGTGTGTGTGTGTGTGTGTGTGTGTGTGTGTGTGTGTGTGTGTGTGTGTGTGTGTGTACATGGCTAGCAAAGAACTTGTCACTTCAACAGTGCTACTTCAGTGAGGTGGGTATTTTGCCACTTAAATTATTGTGTGTGTGTGTGTGTATGTGTGTACACATGGCTAGCAAAGAACTTGTCACTTCAACAGTGCTACTTCAGTGAGGTGGTTATTTTGCCACTTAAAAATATGTGCCAGGCACTGGTGACTCATACCTGTAATCCTAGCTACTCAGAATGCTGAGAGATCTGAGGATTGCTGTTTGAAGTCATCCTGGGCAGAAAATTCCCTGTGAGACTCTCATCTGCAATTAACCACTCAAAAACCAGAAGTGTACTACGGCTCAAGTGGTAGAGCATTAGTCTTGAGCACAAAGAGGCTCAGGGGCAGTGCTTAGGCTGAGTTCAAGTCCCACAACTGATCAAAAAAAAAAGTGTATCTGAAAATATAGCTTGGTGGTAAAGCATGTGTTAAGCATGCACAAGGTCCAAGGTTTAATCCTTAGCACTACCAAAACGATCAAATGTATATGTATATTATATGTGTATATATGTATATATTGTTGACAATCATTTTGTTTCTAGCTCACATATTATCTATATTTGTGTACATGTAACATTTATCTGTTCCATATATGTATGAATAGTGTATGTGTGTGTGTATATATATATATATATATATGTGTGTATATATATATATATGTGTGTGTGTGTGTATATATATATATATATATATATATATATATATATATATATATATATATAGCGATTTTAGAATATCTACACTTTCCCCAAATGTGAATCTTCTACATAAAAAAAAAAGAGCCTGTCTAATTTAGCAAAACATATATTCATTTGTTTAGGAAAATAATTATCATTTTCCTTCCAAATTTTTTGTTACCCATTAAGACATCAGACCAGATATATTTAGGGAGCCATAAAGCCTGTCCTTCTGTTGTAGTTGCAACAATGAGAGTGAGTGGGCCCAAATCCACGAGAACATCATCCGAAAGTCCAGTGCCAAGTACTCTGCCCCCAGCGCCAGCCATGGTAATGTATTTCTTAAGCTAGATTTCATGTTGCATTTGTATTTGTTGATCACATAACACCTCAGTTGGTTGGTTACTGTTGACTGGCTACTGTATATAAAGCTTAATTTCCTGCATATATCTATTCTCTTCCTAGGAGCATTCTTTCTCCCAAGTATCTGGGACTACAGACATGAATACCACTCCCAGATATTTCCCAATCATGAACAGTTAATTATGGTGGTGGTTCTGTTTCAGAAGTCATAGTGCTTTCCTTCTAGTCAAGTTGTCAATTCCTTTTATAGAAATTTGAGGTCTTTCCTGACCCAAATACATTTTTAAATTCTTTTTATGAATAGATTCCATAACTTTTTTTTTTTTAGTGTTGGTCCTGAGGCTTGAACTTAGAGCCTGGGCACTGTCCTTGAGCTTCTTTTGCGCAAGAATAGCATTCTGTTACTTGAGCCACAGCTTTACTTCAGGCTTTTTCGGTAGTTTAATGAAGAGTCTCACAGACTTTCCTACTTGGGCTGGCTTTGAACTGTGATCCTTAGATTTCAGCCTCCTGAGTAGCTAGGATTACAGGCATGAGCCACCAGTACCCAGCTGGTATTCTATGACTTTTATGATAGATTTTATAACTTTAGTTCCAGTTTAAGTCCACAGTGAGCAAGTGTTTAGGGTTTGTCACAATGTGGTCTGTGTTTTTTCAAACAAAAATCACACACCCAGACAAAACTAAAAATGCAAAAGACAAGTATTAATATAAATTATCTTTCTGTTCTGGTTCAGCATTCATATCATCACAAGAACCTTACATTACTGCCAGTCAATGATTAGTTTGCTATTATGAGTCATTCTGGAACTAGAATACAAAATACTTATTTCAAAGCAGCTTATTTCCTCTTTAAATCTGTTTAAATAATTTCTGTTTAAATCTGTGTCACTCTACACATTTGATATCTTTTCTAAGTTAAACATTGTTTGATTACTTTAGAAACACCATTTGAAAGGCTAAGCATTTTTATCTATCCTTACAAATAGTGCTCTAATATACATAGAACCATGTTTGTCTTGATTTTTTTTTTTTTTTTTTTTTTTGGGTCCGGTTATGGAGCCTGAACTCTGGGCCTGGGCGCTGTCCCTCAGCTCTTCAGCTCAAGGCTAGCGCTCTACCACTTGAGCCACAGCACCACTTCCGGCTTTTTTCTTTTTGCTTATGTGGTGCTGAGGAATCGAACCCAGGGCCTCAGGCATGCAAGGCAAGCGCTCTACCACTGAGCCACCTTCCCAGCCCCTGTCTTGATTTTTTTACAGCATTTCATAACCACTTTGATATAACTTTTTTTAAACTTTCATAGACCTTGTTGGGTATTAAAAATGAACCATAAATGACAATACAAAGCCACTGAAAGGCATGGCAGCACTTACTGATAGAACTTTTATTTCTATATCAGTGCCAATTATGCATGATTTGTACTTTACAATCAATTTTGTTACTGTCAGACAGTAATTTGGGACACCTTGACCCAGGTTCTTATTGGTCACACTTGTTTCTACTCTGTAGATTTTTTTTCTGAGTTTCTGAATGTACAAATTTAGATAGTCCAACCCTCTTATTCAGTGTTTTCTAGGGGCAAGAGAGGCCCTGGTGCTAGCGAACAGAGAGGAAGGCAAACCTATTTCTTAAGATACCATTGTGTGGGATATTGAAATCCCTTACTTAAATTCCTTCTTCAAAATAACTTATACTTTGAGCATCAAAAATTTTCTTGGGCTGGGTGTTGGTGGCTTACTCCTGTAATCCTAGCTACTCAGCAGGTTGAGATCTGAGGATCACCACTGAAAGCCAGCCCAGGCAAGAAAGGCCATGAAACTCTTATCTCCTATAAACCACTCAGAAAACTGGAAGTGGCATTGTGGCTCGAGTGGTAGCGTACTAGTCTTGAGCTGAAGAGCTCAGGGACATTGCCCAGGCCCAGAGTTCAAGCCCCACGACCAACAACAACAACAAAGTTTTCAGTAAGCCAGGCGCCCGTGCCTCACGCCTGTAATCCTAGCTACTCAGGGGCTGAGATCTAAGGATCATGGTTTAAAGCCAGGTCGGGCAGGAAATCCATGAGACTTATCTCCAGTTAACCACCAGAAAACCAGAAGTGGCACTGTGGCTCAAGTGGTAGAGTGCTAGCCTTGAGCAAAAGAGGCTCAGGGACAGTGCCCAGACCCTGAGTTCAAGCCCTAGGATTGGCAACAAACAAACAAACAAACAAAACTTCCTGTATGCTGGTGGCTCTTGCCTATTATCCTAGCTACATAAGAGACTGAACCCAGGAAGATGACAGTTTGAGGCCAGCAAGAACATACATATGAAATCCCTTCTTAATAGCTGTGCACAGTGGCATGTACCTGTGTCATCCAGCTGTAGGAGAAGTTGAAGTCAAGAGGATCATAGTTGCAGGCCAACTTAGGCGAAAAAGTTAACAAAATTCTATCTCAGTAGAAGAAAGCTGGTTTTGGTTATATATCTCAGCTTTGATGAGAAACTTATAATAGGCTGATTGTGGTCCAGGCACAGACCTGGACAAAAAGTGAGAATAACTAAAGGACTGGAAAGGTGTCTCAGTGGTAAATTGCTTGCCTAGGAAATCCAGGGAGTTCAAACCTCAGTATCACCAAAAGTTCCCTGCCCCCCCTCAGGAAAAATAGTGGCAAAGAAGAAAGAAAGAAGGGGCGAATGCAGTCATAATACTCAATGCATATTCTGTTAAGCTAGGAAAATTGAAATGAAGGGTTGGGTTAGGAGGGATGGGGGAGAACAGTGAAAAGAGGTGCATTGTACTTATAAACTGATTTGTTGAATGGTAATTCCTTTGTACAACTATTCAAAATTAATAAGAATATAATTTAAAAGAAAGGAAAAGAATAAGAGTGGGCTATAGATCAATGGCAGAGCACTTCTCTAGCATGTTTATGGCACTGAAAAAAGAAAAAAAATACAAAACTTTTCTATCTTTTCTAGTTTTATATAACAATGATTCTGAATAAGGAAATATTTTTTTTGTAGGTCTTATTATTTCTTTGCAACTTCTTCGCGGAGACATGGAACAGATTCGGAGAGAAAATCCCATGATATTTAATAGGGGATTGGCCTTTACAAGAAAATTGGGATTTCCTGATGTCATCATGCCAGGTATGCAGAACTTCTTGGGGATAGGAAGGAGATGGGTTAGAGTCCATTGCTCCACTCCTGAGCAGGTGGTGAGTTATGGTATAGAAGAGTCTGCCTCCACATCTGTGCATCCAATGTCTATTTACTCTCTTTTAAGCCTCTTTCCAGAAGCCCCACATCATGCTGTTAATGCAACCTGATACTCCAGTAGATTGGCTTTGTAAAAGCTATATTTTAGGAACCCAAACACAATCCTTCACAGAGCTGCCTTTTGTGCCCTTTTTTCCTGTCAAATTCCTTAGAAAAGGATTGCCTCACAAGAACTTCCTGCTTACTAGAAAGAATGTTACCAAAAAAAGTGCTGCAGTTTCAGTGAGTCCTATTTGTATATAAATCATCTATATATTTTAATGTATCAGAAAAATGACTTAGGCAAATGGTAAATAGGAACTGTAAATAATAATACCTGACCAGTTTGTCTGTCATTGTCTTACCCTGCTCCCTTATACCTAATCAAGATCAGGGATAAAAGTAGGAATGCATTGATTTTCTGTCATGGTTCCAGTGGACCAGTGCCACACTTATATTTCCTAGGCAGGTAGACAGAGATAGTTCTAAAGAAGTGGATAAAAATGGGCCATCAGAGCCAATAGGGCTGTTGGAAGTAAAGGAGAAATAGAGGCATGGTTCAGGTGGATGGCTGGTGATCTGATAACCAAGAAGATGAGAACAAAGAAAGGGAGATCAGACTCTAAATACCTGGTTGTCTAGATAGATTTCCAGAAGTCAACTTACTATTTCATTGGAGGTTTCTCACTCTATTAAAAAAGAAGTTTATTTGCTACCCAAGTAACTCATGCCTCTAATCCTAGCTAAGTCAGGAGGCTGAAATCTGAAGATCAAGGTTCAAAGCCAGTCAGGCAGTAAAGTCTTGTGACTCCAATTAACCAGCAAAAAGCTGAGAATGGAAGGAAGTGTGGCTCAAATTGGGAGTGTTATCCTTGAGCAAAATACCTCAGGGACAGCGCCCATTCCCTCAGTTTAAGCCTCAGGACTGGCACATACACAAAAAGAAGCTTATTTGCTTTTGTTTAGTGTGAGACCAGGCCAAGGTAGACTAAAATGATTATGATGATTTTAGGTATCACTTATTAAGCAGTACTTCACTAAATTCTCTTGTTGGAAACATTTCCAGTACATCCCCGAAGAGGAACATGGCTTGAGTATAGAGAACCCCATGCCGTGTGTTCCAGATGCCTTCCAGCTACTCTGAATGTGTCCAGATTTATTTCCATCACTCTCATTTTCTCTCCATGGACACTGAATGCAGAGCAAGCTGCTGCACACTGCTTTCATTTCCTACTCATAAACACAGGAGAGTCTTTTAAGTGGGAAATTTAGGCCACTAGATCAATTATGTTTATTTCTAAATGCCAAGAAGACTTCATGCTTATGAAAGACCCCATCTGGCTGTTGTAGAGGTGATTGCTCCATTTCTTTCATGCTTCAGTTCTCTTTGGACCTGGTAATCAAAGAGAGGAGCCAAAGCAGTCCCTGCCTTCTTGTCAATATTGCTTTGATAAAAAGAATAGTTAACAAAATTGATGTAGTTACTTTTTCTGACTTAGATATCCACACTGACAGAGTAAAGTGATATATTCTAAGACACAGCCAGGTACCAGTGGCTCATGAGTATAATCCTCAGTACTCAGGAATGTAAGACCTGGAGGATTGCAGTTTGAAACTAGCTGGGGAAGAAAAGTCTACAATATTCTATCTCCAGTTAACCAGCAAAATTCTGGACTGGAGACATGGCTCACATGGTAGAGTACCAGCCATAAACTAGAAAAGCTGAGAGAGAGCACAAGTACTCTGCTACACCAGATATAAATATATACGTATATATAGGGGCAACATACGTGCGCGTGCGCGCGCGCGCGCGCACACACACACACACACTCACACTCTCACTTCTTAGACATACTTTAAGTCCCTCTCTCCCTTTTTTTTTTTTTTTGGTTGGTCTTGGGGCTTGAACTCTGGGCGTGGGCTCTGTCCCTTAGCTCTTCAGCTCAAGGTGAGTGCTCTACCATTGAACCACAGTGCCACTTTTGGTTTTCTGAGTGGTTTATTGGAGATAAGAGTCTCACAGACTTTCTTGCCAGGTCTGGCTTTTAACCATCATCCTCAGATCTCAACCTCCTGAATAGCTAGGATTACAGTTGTGAGCCAGCTGCGCCTGGCCCTTCTCTCCTTTTGAGAATTTCTAAGCTGGGCACCGGTGGCTCACGCCTGTAATCCTACCTACTCAGGAGGCTGAGATCTGAGGATCGCAGTTCAAAGCCAGCATGGGCGGGAAAGTCCGTGAGACTCTTATTTCCAATAAACCACTAGAAAACCAGAAGTGGCACTGTGGCTCAAGCAGTAGAGTGCTCGCCTTGAGCTGAAGAGGGGAGGGAAAGTGCCCAAGCCCAGAGCTCAAGCCCCACAACCGACCAAAAAAAAAAAAGAATTTCTAGCTCACCAGGTTAAAACCAATTAAAAATGAAAAACATTTTGCTGAAAAATGTATTTAGGGACTGGGAAGGTGGCTCAGTGGTAGAGTGCTTGCCTTGCATGCATAAGGCCCTGAGTTCAAATCCTCAGCACCACATAAGCAGAAAAAGCCGGAAGTGGCATTGTGGCTCAAGTGGTAGAGCGCAAACCTTGAGCTGAAGAGCTGAGGGACAGCACCCAGGCCCAGAGTTCAGGCCCCATGACCGACCAAAAAAAAAAAAAAAAGTATTCAGTCTAATAGCCAATGTATAAGCTAAAAAATTAATAAATAATCCCTGATTTTAAAAATTAGTTAACAATATATGAAAATATATTTGATTCTAAGTTTCATAGAAAAAGATTTATGGAAAGAGATCTTTCATGGAGTATTCTATATCTTTTTGTATCTTTGGCATCAGACTTACAAAAATTTCTGTCTATGCTGAATATAACTGTAAATACAAATACCAAGCACTGGTGAGCCAAGCTATAGGTAAAGGAATTTCCCCTCTTGTGGGTAGCTAAAAGACCATATGGCCAGGCACTGATTGCTCATACCTGAAATCCTAGGTACTTAGAATGCTGAGATCTGAGGATCACGGTTTGAAGCCAACCTGGGCAAGAAAGTCCATGAGACTCTTATCTCCAGATAACCACCAGAAAACGAGAAGCAGAGTTGAGGCTCAAAGTGGTAGAGCAGAAAATCTCAGAGACAGTGCCCAGGCCTAGAGTTCAAGCCCATGACTGACAAAAAAAAAAAAAAAAAAAAAAATCATTATATCACTATGTGATTTATCCTACAAGTAAGATGAGAGCACTTCTGGGAAGTCTCAAACAGGGCATTAAATGGGCTACTTTCTGCATTTGTCTTTTAATTACTTAGTATTTACTGTAGCTGAAAGTTAGCAGTCATTTTTACATACTCTGTTTCCTTCTCTAACCTTTTTCCGTCCTTAGGGAAGAGCTTTTTGCACAGATGGCCACTCTTGTGCCTATGGGCTGTTAACAACTGCTAACTCTCATGATGTGCCCCAATATGCTGTTAGAACCGGTTTTTTATCTTTGGGCAAGGTGATGGGGCTTCACTTGCTGGTCCTGTTAGAGCAACAGGAATATGTATTTTTCATTGTGATAACCTTAATTTAGGAAGCAATGACCATAGCAAGTGAATTCCAAACTCTGGTCATCACCTGCTCCTGCAGAAGATTGTAGCTAGGCTGTGACAGTCCCTCAGCTTCACAGTACTGGTTTGGCCACGTTACAAAAACATACAACTTCATCTTCTTGATACACGGACACATGGAGAACAAGAAAAGAAATCATGTCAGTAACTGTGAGCACTTCAGCACTTAAATCTAAGAAATTATAGTAAATGAAAAATTAGAATTACTTATAAACTGTGATCTTTATTCCAAAACTACCCAGCATTTGGCAGAAGTTCCCAAAAACTCATATGGAGAGGTCTTTTTTTGTCAGACTGGCCCAGATCTGTCCTTATCAAAATATATTAACTATATAGCCACACTTGTATCTAGCACAGCAATTTTACAAAGATCTTTCTGGCATTCTGTTGCTTTCCATTGGAATATATATACACACCAGGTAGATAGTGTGAGGAGATGGTATTTTCCCCTACCCCATAACTGAATTCTTGACAGTAGAGCCATCCAACTCTGCTTATGGCTCATAGTGAAAGGGAAGAGGCATCACATGATTCTGGAAGCCATCACCTTCATCAAAGAAAGGCATGCTAACCCAGAAAATTACCATCTTAATTAGAAAAGAAAAAAGAAATAGTGAAATTTAACCTTTTGTTGGTTGATCACTGTATTTTCTGGGTTCTTCCTTTTTCCATCCAGACTCATTTTAGTCCAGTACAAGGTTAGTAACTTTATAGAACACTTTCAGTTCCTTCCTAGATTTTTTTAAAAGATGATGATTAGAGAAACGAGAATAGTAACATTGTTGCCTGTGACTCACCTGTCAGTTAGCCATAATAATATTTTAAAGATGGTCCTGATCATCTCCACTTCTGCAGCTGAGTCACCCTTCATGTGTGAAAATATTGTACCTGGACTGCAGTATAGCCAAAAGACTTATAAATAACCTAAAAAGAATGATCTGAAACCTCTTGTTCAAGAAGGAACTGTATTGTTTTCTAGACCATGACTTAAGTCTGCAGAGATGTGCCTATAGTACCTGTATCTTTCTGTTATTTCTTATCTTGGAAATTCTGTGCCATGGCAGTGGAATTTCAGAGCTTTATTATGGCTCTTGGGAAATAAACATTTAACCTGTTTTCTAAGTCTTAAATTTCTAAGGTTGTTATTAACTGTTATGATTTGGTCAAGTTTCATGTAAAAGAGTCTTCTGTCTTGTCATAAGCAGTTCACCTTTATTAGTATGTTTGCCTCTAAACCAGTGGTCTTTAATTTTAGTGTACATTGAGATCACCTACAAGGCTTGGGAAACCCTATATTTCTGAGATCATCTCAAGACTTTCTAAGTCAGTAGCATTGAGTGGGCCCAACACAAGTTCTCAAGTAATGTTAATACTGCTGATCTGGGAATCCATTTGAGAGCCATGTCCTAGAAAGTATTCTACTTTTGGGATGTTTTACACTTCCCGAGCCAGATCTGAGGCAAACACTGCTCCTTTCCAGGTTGCCCTAGACTTGCCCATTAGAAAACAGCTATGCATATATGCGTCCCTCAAGAAGGCCCTTTGATTTAGTCCTTGTGCTCAGAAATACACTTTTTCTTTGATACCTGTTTTAAAAAGTGCATGCTTCATCACTGACCTGCAAGTGATGTTTCTTTCTTTTCCTGTTTGTCTTAAATTGTTCTTGTTTCTTTCTGTGCTGTCCGCTTATTCTCGCCCCTTTATTTCTGATGCAGAGATGAAGATAGTTGGGTGTAAGTTCCTGGTTTTTTGTGTCTTGTCTGCTCATGGCCTGCTTTGTTCCCATCTTCATTTGTTTCATGGAATGTTACAATACTGGGAATGGATCATGTGCATTATTAATCCTTCATCAGCCTCACCTTCCTGTGTAACTGACAAGACCTTAAAAAAAAGCCACCAGCCCACCTTCAATCACTGTGTATATTGGAATATTTAGTAAGGCATAACACTGAGTTATGTAGATACAGGAAAGAATTTTTATGAGATAGATAAGTTACTCTACAAGAAAACGAGTAGTGTTTGTCCCAAGCTATGGAGTATCATAAAGGTGCAGAAAGTTTTATTTTTTCAGCTCTGCTAGGACATTTTTGATAAGAAGGACAGACACAGACAGCTCTTCTTAAGAAGAATAATGAAATTATTTACTACTACTCGGTGGATAGTACTGTGGTCAGTCTGAAACTTTGGCTGCTTGAGACTTGGGACTGCTTGAACTGATGGCATTTTTTTCTTCTTCTTTTTCTTTTTTTTTTTTTTTTGTGTGTGGGGGGCTTGAACTCGGCGTGGGCGCTGTCCCTCAGTTCCTCAGCTCTTTAGCTCTTCAGCTCAAGGCTAGTGTTTTACCACTTGAGCCACAATGCCACTTCCAGTTTTCTGAGTGGTTTATTGGAGATAAGAGTTTCACAGAGTTTCCTGCCTCGGCTGGCTTTGAACTGAGATCCTCAGATTTCAGCCTCCTGAGTAGCTAGGATTACACCAGTGTGAGCCACCGGCGGCTGGCTGGCTTTTTTTTTTTTTTTTTTTTGTCGGTCGTGGGACTTGAACTCTGGGCCTGAGCGCTGTCCCTCAGCTCTTCAGCTCAAGGTGAGCACTCTATCACTTGAGCTACAGTGCCACTTGTGGTTTTCTGGTGGTTTATCGGAGATAAGAGTTTCACAGACTTGCCTGCCCAGCCTGGCTTTGAACCGTGATCCTCAGATCTGAGCCTCCTAAGTAGCTAGGATTACAGGCGTGAGCCAGCAGTGCCCAGCATGGCATTTTTATTTTTTTTTGTTTGTTTGGGTTTTTTTTTTTAACTGTATTTTTTTTGTGTGTGTCTTTTCTTTTTTGGTACTGGGGATCGAACCCAGGACGTTGCACTTGCTAGGCAAGCGCTTTGCCACTGAGCTACATCCCAGCCCGGCATTTTTATTTTTAATGAGGCTTTGGCATTATCTCTGAGCAACAGTTTGGCAGTGATCACTACTGGTCTCAGAAGAAGTTGGAATGTCATCACATTCCTGACCCCCCTCAAAAGATTAACTATATACAGTGATGTCACCCTTTGCCCCTCTTGTCATCCTGTTAGAGCAGAGGGTATCACTAGTTTTGCAGTGGTATAATCCAGGAACTAGAGACATTGTAAGGAAAATAGAGCCCATCTTTTCTGAGTAATTTAATGTTCTTCCAAGAAGTCTTCTACCCTCCAAAATAAGAACTGCAAAGCAATTCCTCAATAAAGCAATATCTATTACAAAATAAAATATATCTGAAATTCCTCATGGTGGCAGCTATCTCCATATCTTGATGATTGCTGATACTAGCCTTCTTCCTTTTTTGACAAGAGATAGGATTGGTGTAATCCCAATTGCCTGTGTCTTCTGGAAGGAAGTTAGTTCTTGTTTTCTGGGAGAAAGAAATCACATCTGAAGTGCCCTGACAATCATATCTATAAAAAAGTATAAGTCATATAGTATTAAGTACTATTTTCACTTGAATACAGAACTTCCTAATTTGTGGTAGGAATAATTTATACAGGAGAGCTAAATATAATAATACAAACCAGAGTGAGTGCCCACCCTTGTGTGGGACTTATAGACCATTTCTACTGAGATGGAATTTCACATAGGCTGGATCCTTTTTTTTTCCCTGGTCATGGGCCTTGAACTGTGGGCTTGGGCTCAGTCCCTGAGCTCTTCAGCTCAAGGCGAGTGCTCTTCCACTTGAGCCACAGCACCACTTCCAGTTTTCTGGTAGTTAATTGGAGATAAGAGTCTCACGGATTTTCCTGCCCTGGCTGGCTTTGAACTATGATCTCAGATCTCAGCCTCCTGAGTAGCAAGGATTATAGACATGAGTCACTAGGGCCTGGCTGGGCTGGAATGTTGTAAAACATAAGGCCTTAAATTCCCAGACCAGGCTGAATTTTCGATCAAGAGATTGCTTTACTAAAAGAAAATGTTCTGTTGCTTAAGCTACACCTCAAGGTTCCGAGACCTCTAAATAGACTGCTCTCAGAATAAACCTACAAGATATGTCATGAGCTCTGATTCTCTAGAATCATGCTAGTATAGGATGCATGTCTTTGGAAGGTCAAACCTATTTACTGGATCCTTGGCATATAACCCCACTGTCAACAGTGCTCCAGTACCTAAGATTTCTTCTTAGACCTTTTTTTCCATAAGGACCTCAAGAGTATTTCAGGCCAATCACGATGTGATGAGGTGGCTTCAGCCTCATTTTTTTGGTCTCCAGCAGCTACTGGTGTAGGATCACAAAAATAGGATTTTTTAATGTATAGTTGAAATGTAGTGTAGCTATTTTTATATACAAATATTTCAAGCAAGGAATTGGCAAATGATATCTAGTCAACAATCTGCTTTTGTACTGATTCCCAGCTGAGAGAGCGGGGGGAGAAGAGAGACAGAGAGAGAGAAACAGAGAGAGACAGAGAGAGCACACAAGAGTGTGCGCATGTTGTTATCCCTTCCACTTACGATTATCCCGTTATGATTATCCATTAAAGTTCCAAAACATTTTATTTAAGGGCATATTTATGTAGCATGGTCAGTTTTCATTGAGAGACATAGAAATAAATAGTGCTTATAGAAGAATAGTGATAATAGCTAACAGATAATCTCTCTTTTTAAAAGCCACAAGGGCCAGGCACTGGTGGCTCACACCTGTAATCCTAGCTACTTAGCGGGCTGAGATGTGAGGATCATGGTGCAAAGGCAGCCTGTGCAGGAAAGTCCTTGAGACTCATCTCCAATTAACCACTGAAAAAAATCCAGAAATGGAACTGTGGCTCAAGTGGTAGTGTCTTGAGCAAGAAAGCTCAAAGACTGTACTGAGGCCCTGAGTTCAAGCCCCAGGACTCACAGAAAGCCACAGCTGTTAATCTTTAGAATAAAGGTTCTCCAGGAAGTGATAACAGCCGTAATATTTAAACCAAGCATCTAGTCTCTAGACATTAAAACCTCTAGATTATTTCCTGTTAAGTAAATTTTTCTAGAAACTGAATAGTTACTTAATTTCCATATGGAAGCTAATGCGCAACTAGTAAATTTTTGTTTCCCCAGATGATGGCTCTGTTACAGTTTAAAAATTCAGGTGTATAGCTTGGAGGCATGGCTCAAATAAATGGTAAAGCACCTGCCTAGCAAGTGGGAGGCCCTGAGTTCAAACTCCAGAACCATCTGAAACAAAAAACCAGATGTAACCAATTCTATTCCAATGTATTCTAACCAGTGTAATTCCATTATAGTAGCAAGGGCCCATGAGGTTGCTAATTAGGTTTGAATTTTGAACTTTGAGGATTTTCAGTACTTTTAGAACTCTTTTTATGCAGCCTGTATTCTCACAGTAGCAAATATGAATTCTGTGATTTTCTCCTCTTTCTTCCTGCTTTTCCACCCCTTCTACATACCTGAGCGTTGTTAATGGTACACTAGGAGGAGCCCAAGAAAGATGTCCAAAGAAAGTGGATTAATGTTTCAAATTCATCAACATTCCAAATAGAGGATCTACCCAACCTAGGAGGAAACTCTAAACAGATTGTAAGGATGGACAACTTCAGTGCATGCACCACATATACATAACAGCTGAATTTTCAGAATTCATTTCCCTCTTCCCTTCATGGTAGCTCTGGAAGTGTTTGTTTGGAAAGCAGGATGCTATTCACGGATTACAGAAATTTCCCAGGGTTCTCACAGAAAGAATAATTAATTGTCTTGGACTACTCTTCTTCACTTGAGCCCAAGTATTTTGAAAAACTTGATTATGCGTCCAAATAACTATGATAAGGTTGCCCTCCAAGACAAGAGAGGTGATGTGTAGAAGGAAAGGACTAATCATGAAGACTCTAGAAGAAAGCTGATTTTTTATCAGTCTTGTTTATTCTTGTTTCATGCATGAGAGACATTCAGATGTTTCCACAATTAGACATTGGTACAGAAAAAGGCATTATCATACTCCTCTGAACAAACCCAAAAACTCACTTACCAACCAAAACCAAATCTTGTTTCTGTCATTGTGATTCTAGATAGTGAATGTATTTTAGTGTGCCAGTTTTTCTAAGAACTGAAGTAGAAAGAATATCTGGCTTCTGAATTGGCTTGCTTTGTAAGTGAATTATGTGGTCACTTTTCAGTTGGTTGCTGTAGGCTGCTAACACATACTCTCTTTGGTTTTACATGTTTTTCTTAGCCATTTTCTGCCTTTGCATATCCCCCCACCCCCCTGCTTCTACTATGTTTTTGAAAGTCAAAAACATCCATTGTAAAAGCATCCATCATTGAGGGACTTAGTTTACAATCATTGTTCTAGAGAAGAAAGAGACTAAGAAGTCTGAATAAACTAACAGTATAAGACATGACTACCCTCAATAAACTTTGGTGAACTTTAGCCCTTAGACACGTGACTAACCTTCCCAGTACTGCTGCACTGAGATTGATAGAATGTTCATTGTTATTAACCAAGCTTGGAATGATCACCTACCTGAGCCCCTGAAGATCCAAATGCCAACGGGGCAGTGTGAATTCTGTGGTTATGAGAACATGGCATCTCTTTTCTCACAGGTGATATCCGCAATGACCTGTACCTAACCCTGGAGAAGGGGGATTTTGAGAGAGGAGGAAAGAGTGTACAAAAGAATATTGAAGTGACCATGTATGTGCTTTATGCAGATGGAGAGATCTTGAAGGTAAGGCTTACTAGTCAGTCATTTGTAATGGAAGCTAATGTAGTAGTTCTAATATTTTGGTGGACATTGTCCAGAGACTCAGTCCCTTCAATCAGGACTGAATCCATCCTGCGTGTATTTTTTCTCTGCCTTTTCCTCTCTTCAAGGAAACCTTACAGTGTGTTTCAATAAAGACTTCCAATATCAGATAACCTTTGCAGAAGTTCTTACTAATGTCTGCCCTGAATGCCTTCTGCTCCAGTTTAGACCTATTCCCTCTAGTTCTGTCCTACATGTTACTTCTTCTGCCATTCTGCCTAAGCATAGAGCTGCCTACTTTTGGTAATGGATATGAGATCTCACTTCATCTTTTATTCCTTAAGCTGACACAGAAAATTATACTTATATTTTGATCAAGGTGGGACTTTGATGTTTACTTGATGGTAGCAAGTTATGGGTAAAAGAATATCACACTCAGCTCTGGGTTCAAGTCATTTTAACACAATGATCCTTTGCCACTCTTCACTGAGAATGGAGACCTGGAAGTGTTGTTTTTCTGTTGTCACTGTGTTTGTTTTTTCCTCTAGCATGTCATGGTAGTGAACATGGGAATATTAAGTCACAACTTGCAGAAAGCAAACCTCACCTCTTTGTATTGGCAGCAGCCAATTATCCCCCCAAGCAAGACAGAAATGTTGAAATAGCTTGAACTCTGGGTATGGGTACTGTCCCTCAGCTCTTCAGCTCAAGGCGAGTGCTCTACCACTTGAGCCACAGTGCCACTTCGTGTTTTCTGGTAGTTTATTAGAGATGAGAGTCTCACGGACTTTCTGGCCTGGGTTGGCTTTGAATCGCGATCCTCAGATCTCAGCCTCCTGAGTAACTAGGATTAACAGGCCTGAGCCACCAGTGCCCGGCCGATTGATTGATTGATTGATTGATATTAAAAGCCCAACTCAAAGTCATAGACTTTCCCAGCATTTGGATGAAGAGTGCTAAGATGAGCAGCACTGTCAACTATTTATGTCACCCATGTGTGGACATTAGATGCTCCTGATTGTCCAGAGCTTCCTATCCTCCAAGGAAGGATCATTCCCCCAAGACTGCATCTTTGTGGCAACATTCAGGAGCTGGGTTAAATCTGTCCTATTTTGTTTATCTCCAATGAAAATTAGTAAAGAGTGACCTACAATGCTAGTCCAGCATTGCACTGAGGAAAATTAGAAAACAAGGTCTCTTCTTTTTAACATTTAGTACTTCTTGATCTAGTGAAATAGTACGAGTTTTAGTATTTCTTCCTGATCTAGTGAAATGTTATGTCTATTTGACTCTGTCATGAACCTCATTATTTCATTTTTCAATGTTGATGAAGAGTGTGCCTTAGTAATAAGGACTAAGGGCAGAAGTAACTGCAAAATCCTTATACCATCCATACAACTGTTTTCAAAAGTATCAGCTTTAGCCAGGCGCTGGTGGCTCACGCCTGTAATCCTAGCTACTCAGGAGGCTGAGATCTGAGGATTGCGGTTCAAAGCCAGCCCGGGCAGGAGAGACCGTGAGACTCCTATCTCCAATAAACCACCAGAAAACCGGAAGTGGCGCTGTAGCTCAAGTGGTAGAGCGCTAGCCTTGAGCTGAAGAGCTGAGGGACAGCGCCCAGGCCCAGAGTTCAAGCCCCACGGCCGACCAAAAAAAAAAAAAAAAAAAAAAAAGTATCAGCTTTAAGTCAAATGCATTCTCATCTTAGATTTGGCCTGGTGCAAAATAAAATATTTACATTGGAGAAAGGGAAGTGTTGACAACCCAGAGAAATTGAGATGTTCCTTTTATGAAGATAACATGATATTTTGCTTCTTTCTTCCAGGATTGCATCAGCTTGGGTTCAGGAGAGCCCAATAGGAGTTCCTATCACTCTTTTGTCCTCTACCACAGCAATAGTCCTCGTTGGGGAGAAATTATCAAATTGCCTATCCCCATTGACAGATTCCGGGGCTCCCATCTGCGCTTCGAGTTCAGACATTGTTCCAGTGAGTGAAACTTCCCTTCACATTCCCTTGAGGACATGAATATAGTACTCCTCTCTGGAATGAAATTAAAAGGATTCTTATGAAAGAAAAAAAAAATGAGGAGTTGAGAATAAATGGATCCTTAGAAATCAGATGCCATCAGAGGCTATACTGTGGACTGTAAAAGCAAAGGTTCAAAGCTGTAAGATCTAGTATTGACCCTTTTTACTGTCTGGAATAGCCATCATCATTCTCCTTTGGGTGTTACCCTTAAACCTATTAAACTGCTTCTTAAAAGAACCCTTCTTAAAGGCCAGTTTTGTTTGGATTCTGGTAGTCTGTATATATCAGAGTATAAATAGCAACTCATTCCAGCATACTTATCATTCCTGCAGTTAGCTTGTTTTATCTAGTTAATGAAAGAAAAGAGGGACAAAAGAATGTGACAAGGGCCAGGGGAATTTCTACGAAGAAGAGTGGAGAGCAAAAGCAAATAACACTTTTCTCTGATTGTAGCAAAGGACAAAGGGGAAAAGAAACTCTTTGGCTTTGCATTCTCACCCTTGATGCGTGATGATGGCACCACCCTCTCTGATGATATTCACGAGCTTTATGTGTACAAGGTATGGGATTTGGCTGTCTTCATCCCCACCTTTTCCCTGTGGCCACTGGTTCTCAGGTGGTTTTCATTGGATTGGATTGAGTTTTCCAAGTATACTGAACTTCCTCCCTAACTAACTAACACTGATAAACCCTTTGTGTCCCACCTCCCACTTAGCAGGGTGGAAATCCATTCCTAACTCCTCTATTCTATTATGGTCTTAGCTAGTACCTTATGAGACATGCTATTTGTAATTATGGCACTGTCAGCTGTTACCACATGTTCTATTTAAAAGGCATGCTGATTGTTCTGGAAAGTTTCTAAACAGAAAGCACTCTTCTGAGAGGACTTGAGGCCCAAGGTCCAGCAAGTAGTAACTTATATATTCTTAGGAACGTAGTTTTTGTTCTTTGTCAATTGTCTAATTTTTATTCCCTACAGTGTGATGAGAATAGCACATTTAACAATCATGCTTTGTACCTGGGCCTGCCCTGCTGCAAAGAAGATTACAACGGCTGCCCCAATATCCCCTCTAGCCTCATCTTCCAGCGCAGCACAAAAGAATCTTTCTACATTTCTACACAACTCTCTTCTACCAAACTCACCCAGAATGGTAGGTAATGATGCCTGTAGGGTAATGTCCTCCATTGACTACTGTCATTGGTTCCCTGTTGCTAGTGCATGTTAAGGGAAACAGATCAATACTTCAGGACTCAGTAAGGGTCTTTTTTTCCATTTCAAGTTAAAGGAATGCTCAATAATAGCAACCTACAAGCTTTCCCATGGTTTTAGTAGCTCCACAGTTTAAGGTAAACAAATATGTCTTTGACCTTGATCTCAGCACTGAAGAGTATATTGTGATGCTCACAGCTAGTTCTCTTCATTTAGATCCCTTGTGTCCTTTTTGTAAGAGAGTGCCTGGGCCTCGCTTAATCATAGAAGACTAAGGGTTCACCATCTTTTGGACTTGCTTTCTAGTGGACCTCCTTGCTCTATTGAAATGGAAGGCCTTTCCAGATCGGATCATGGACATCCTAGGGCGGCTGCGGCATGTCAGTGGGGAGGAAATTGTTAAGGTATGTCTTCCATAATTTCAAACACATTTCCTAAGAGAGAATCTTGGCAGAAGACTTCTTACTTCTTCATTATTTTTCCCAGTAAGTGCCTTAAGACCATTTCTCCAGATACATAACAGTAAATAGGAATATTTTGGGAAGTTTTTCTTGATAGTTGTTTTGTTGTTAGCTGCCTTATTTAAAGTTACACACACACACACACACTCTCTCTCTCTCTCTCTGTCTGTCTGTCTCTCTCTCTTTCTGTCTCTCTCTCTTATCAGGCTTATTATGTTGTAAAAACTCTATTTAAAGCTATATTTAAGGTGATGCTTTATAGCTGTAATAGCAGCTCTTGGGATGCAGAGACAGGAGGATCACAAATTCAAGGTTGGGAACAAACAACAACAAAAACCATTTTAAAGTTATAAATCCAACTTTATTTCCAGTAGGCAAAATGGGTAGTAGGAAAAGTATTTTCAAGAACTAATCCCAGTGTTTTGGGCTGTATGAATTTGTTCCTTTGATTCTCCTTTCTCTTCTTTTGGTCTCTTCCATATTTCCCTTATTTTGTAACTATTTTGCCACAAACTTAGCCTAATGTCTTTCTGGCAGCTCTGTTCTCCTAATTATAATAACTCTGAGTGCTGCACACTAAGGAATCTGTTAATTTTGCTCCATCTCTCACTTTTAATACATGCCAAGGTAGCTTCTTTACCTCAACTGCTTTCTATAGATACCTATGTGATATTTTCCATCTATTACCCATAAATGGGCTGCCAGAAACACTTTCAGTCCTCAGTTGCCTGCATAGGGATTCTCTGGGCAGATTGCTTGCCTACCTGCTTTTAGCTGAAGAGTACCCCAAGTACTTCTTAGTGGTGAAAGGCCATCAGAAAAATCCTACATGATGATCTGAACTCTGCTGAAAAAAGTGGAGGAGCCTTCACTCATCAGGAAGAAAACATAGAATATAAGCTACAGATTAAATCTCAAGAAACCATCCTGTCCGTATGAGTATTTTTAGCTCTGCATCACAAGTACAGATAATTTAGCATGGCTGCTTTCATTTTGTTGCTCCATTGACTTGGTAAAATACAATAAAGTATCTTCAAATAAGCAATGGTTTTAAAGTATGTGTGCCCTTATTAAGTTACTGTATTAATTTTGTTTTAATCAAATTATGATTTTTAATAATCATAGACAAGGCAATACTAGTTTTGAAGGTTAAGATAAAAATCATTTGTATTTTTAGCATATTTAAAATAACAATCACTACACAGACAGGAGTCTGTAGGTTTGTTTTCAATGGTAAGTTGTCATTTTCCTGACAGGAGAACATCTGCCAAAGTATCTAGTTTAGCATCTGTGTCAGTTTAGCCAGAAGAGTATATGCTGACATTTTGTTATTGTTATTATTTTACTTTTTCTTGGAAAAATTTTAAGTATACCTATAGTAGCAGCAGTAAGAAAAAGTCTACATGTATCCCTCACCTGGTTTCAACAACCTTTAAACTAATCTTGATCCATCAATACCCTAATCTATACTTTTACCTCATGTTGTTTTGAAGTGAATTGTAAATGTTGTCATTAAATGGGATTTGACTAGCAGATTTGAATTTTCCAGACTCAAAATATTCATTAGCACTTATTTACTCCTTTTAATTTTGCAATGCACATGCTCCAAAACAGCAAAAAACTCTGCCAGATTTCTTACCCATGTTCACAGCTCTCTTTGGTTGTATTCTCCCTTGCCCTGCAATACTAATTCCCAAGCCAAAAAAAAAAAAAGTTTCTCTAGGTAAATCTTAGCTTTCCATATAATTAATAAAGAGAAAAAGACTACTAGTAGAACACTTTGAGTTCCCAATAAAGAGAATTCTTTTTCTCAAAATGAACTTGGCATCAGAATAACTGGTTCTTTTATGTCAAAATTAATATTCTACCGTAGTATACTACTTTTTTAAGGTAATTGCTCTTTACTTAGAAGTTCAACACCTTGGGCTGGGAAGGTGGCTCAGCAGTAGAGTGCTTGCCTTGCATGCATGAGGCCCTGGGTTCAATTCCTCAGCACCACATAAGCATAAAAAGCCGGAAGTGGCACTGTGGCTTAAGTGGCAGAGGGCTAGCCTTGAGCTGAAGAGCTGAGGGACCATGCCCAGGCCCAGAGTTCAGGCCCCATGACCGACCCCCCCCCAAAAAAAAAAAAAAAAGTTCAGCACCTCTTCCAAAAGGAAGAGCCTTTCTGTGTCTCTCTCATGATCCTTTGATCATAAGAAAACACCCCAAATCTCTGTAGTTATCCCTTAACCTGGTGGAAACAGCATATTAGATTATTTATTTATTTATTTATTTTTTGGCGGTTGTGGGGCCTGAACTCTGGGCCTGGGCACTGTCCCTCAGCTCTTTAGCTCAAAGCTAGTGCTCTACCACTTGAGCCACTGCCACTTCCGACATTTTCTGCTTATGTGGTGCTGAGGAATCGAACCTAGGACCTCGTGCATACAAGGCAAGCACTCTACCACTGAGCCACCTTCCCAGCCCGATTTTGTTATTTTTTTAAGGTTCTATGAGGTCTTTCACTTCATTTACTGGGAGCTAAATTGATTGGTGTGTAAAGTTTGATCATGTATTCAAGACCTGAGACTTGAATCCTTTTCTTATATCGTTTCAGTTTCTGCAGGATATTTTAGACACACTGTTTGTGATTTTGGATGATAATACAGAGAAATATGGCCTGTTGGTTTTTCAGTCTCTGGTAAGTCACTTCCTGACAATTCATTTTTTACTAATTATTCCTGTCACATGCTTCAATAGAGTTTAAGGGAAGCAGTTCATTAGAGTGAATCAGCAGAAGGTGCAGAAAAGAGACTGAAGAATGTCACCCAAGGAAGACTGCAAATTAACCTCTGCCAGGCAGGTCTCTCTAAGATGTTATGTTGAATTCAGCTTGGTCACATTGAGACCTAGGCTTTATAGTTCTGGATTATCAGTCTCATTGCTATTTACAAGATTGCTTGGACCCTGAAATAGTGACTTACACTAGCAATCAGTTCAGAGACTAATAGAGGAAACCAGATGGCCCATTCCTCTTATCCGATAAAGTAGAATAGAGCTACTGGGAAAAGAAGAAACTCAGGCTAGTCTTTAGAGACCTGTACAGTTCCAGAAGTCTCTAAAGACTCTCTCCCTCTATGCATTTGTTTCAGAGCCAGAGTTTCAGATTATCTTAGTGAGACTGAACATTGAATAAATGTTTAGTACATTTTGCTTTATAGCCAGTCTCACAAGAGGGCTTTATATTGAAGAAGAATCAGGTAGTCCAATTTACCTGATAGAGAACTGAGGCCAGTGTGGAAAATAGGCACTTATCCTTCTGGATTTTCTTCTTCTTTGTTTCCCTGACTACCAGCCCTGTTCATAAAGTGCACAGTCTTTCATAGCCTGATTTATCTCAAAGAACAGTCTTTTCCCCTCATTTTTCTAAGTTTTTGGAAACACTTGGTTGTTTATGCACCTGTGCATTTATCTTTTGCCTATCCCTGGTCCATATTATACCACTCATCATCACTGTGAACTAAGAGGTTCAGATTAACATACATATGAACCATGGGGTTTCAGATTTGGATCAAGAGGCTGAGGGGTGTGAGAAAGAGAAGAAGCAAACAACAATGCAGACATAACAGAAGTCATGTTTACTACCCATGAAGAACATTTAGAGAAAACACTGAAAGTTACTCTTCCTAGAAGATGTAAGAATCTCTTTTCTGCTAGGGACAGGTCTGAGGCCTCCTGTGAACTCCAGGTGACTTACTTTCCATTTCTCCCAGGTTTTTATCATCAACCTGCTCCGAGACATCAAATACTTCCATTTCCGACCTGTGATGGACACATATATCCAGAAGCACTTTGCTGGAGCCCTGGCATACAAGTAAGTTGCATTTGTGGTCATTATTAGCAAAAAGACACTTTTAAAAAGTTAAGCTGCACCCCCATCCACCACCCCCTGCCAATTGTGGCAAAATGCCTGCAACATAAAATTTACCCTCTGAACCATTTTCTAAGCTTATAGTTCAATGAAATTAAATTCACTCACTCGTATTGTGAATATATTGTGCAGCTATGACTAGAACTAGAAATATTTTCATCTTATAAAGCTGAAATCTATAGCAATTAATTTCTTTCAGCACATTGTAGTTTCCAAATAGTGTATAAGTCTTATTCCAAAGAATTTTTATTATTTATTTTATTTATATTTTGGTGCTGGTCCTGGGGTTTGAACTCAGGGCCTGAGCTCCGTCTCTGAGCTTCTTTTTGCTTTGGAGTAGTACTCTACCACTTGATCCATGGTGCCACTTCTGGCGCTTTGTGAGTAGTTTAATGGAGATAAGAGTCTCATGGACCTTCATGCCTTGGCTGGCTTCAAACCACAATCCTCAAATCTCAGCCTCTTAAGGAGCTAGGATTACAGATGTGATCCACAAGCATCTGGCAAAAGTACTTTGTTTTTCTTTCTTTTTTTTTTTTGTCGGTCGTGGGGCCTGAACTCTTGGCCTGGGCACTGTCCCTCAGCTCTTCAGCTTAAGGCTAGCACCCTACCACTTGAGTCACAGCGCCACTTCTGGCTTTTTCTGCTTCTGTGGTGCTGAGGAATTGAACCCAGGGCCTCATGCATGCAAGGCAAGCACTGCACTCTGCCACTGAGCCACCTTCCCAGACCAGTGTTTTGTTTTGACACTATTTATTTATTTATTTATTTATTTATTTATTTATTTATTTATTTATGCATGCCAGTCGTGGGGCCTGAACTCTGGGCCTGGGTGCTATCCCTCAGCTCTTCAGCTCAAGACTAGCACTCTACCACTTGAGCCATGGTGCCACTTCCAGCTTTTTTTTTTTCTGCTTATGTGGTGCTGAGGAATCGAACCCAGGGCCTCATGCATGCAAGGCAAGCTCTCTTCCACTGAGCCACTTTCCCAGCCCTTTTGACACTATTTAAATGGAAGTTTTTTTCCTAATTTTCTTTTAGATTGTTCATTGTTAGGGTATATAAATATGATTGATTTTTGTGTTGATTTTATATCCTACAACTGTTAGTGTTTTGTGTGTGTGTGTAAAAACACACACACATACACAATCATGTCACTTGAAAACAGAGGTAACATTGCTTTTTCCCTTTCTAGATTGGATGCTTTTTCTTTCCTTTTCCTTCCTACTTGCTCTGGGTAGAACTTCTAACATGTTTTGGGAAAACAGTGGCAGAAATGAGTATTCTCTTCTTTTTCCTAATCTTAGAAGAAAAGCTTCAGTCTTTTGCTATTGAATATGATATTATCTATGGGCTTTCAGCTGAAATTTGAAACTACAGTTTATTACATAATTGCCATACTTTCCTTTCTGAGAAATGATGATGGCCAAGCATAGTAGCCTACTCAGGAGGTGGAGATGGGGAGGATTGTGATTTGAGGAAAGCCTAGGCAACAAATTCTCCAGACTTCATCTCAGTCAGTAAAATCTAGATGTGATGGTTTCCACCTGTCATCTCAATTATTCAGTAGGACAATGCAGTCTAGGTTGGCAGGGCATAAAAAACACAAGACCTGTCTGGAAAAATAAAAAGTGCTGAGGGTATGGCTCAAACAGTATATCACTTGTCTATCAAGTATAAGGCCTTGTTCAGATGTCAAGATGATAAACAAAGGAGGGAAAGGAAAGGGATGGGGAGAGAAGAAGGAAGGGAGGGTAGGTGAGAGAAAGGAGAGAATGAGAAAAAAAGAATGGTAAAGCTACTAAAAATAAGTCTTGTTTCTTGTGAAACATGAATAGGAAAAATACCACTCAAATTTCAGAGAAAAATGATTTTATAACTAGTAAATGAGAGAATACATGGTATCTAACACTGTTAAAAAATGTTAAACACTTAGAAAATGTTCTTTCATGAAGTGAGCACAGTTTTTTTTAAACAAAACCTAACAGCAGCAAAATACTGGCATTAGAACTCTGATACTTATAGGTCACTTTAGAGATCATACACTATTCTATGTGTTTGCATGTCATCCTATTAATATTCTCAATAACTTTGAGATGTACTATTTCCTCCATATTTTAAATAAAAAGAATGAGGCACAGTGGGATTAAATAACTTAGCTAAGGATACAGAGATAGATACTATAGGCCCCAGATCTGAACACAGCCTTTACTTGGATTTCTGTGATCTCTTGCCATGTAAATTTATAAACCTTCTGAGCCATTAATCCCATTCCTCTCAGATGACTTGCTCCTCAGAAGACAAGGTTAGGATGGATGACACATGGAAATAAACACTTATTGAGAATTTTCTTTTCACAAGTCAGGGTTGTATGTTCTGGACATAGCAATTTAAGACAAAACAAAACACATATCCAATCTAGGTTTCTGGGAAAAGAACTATGGGAAAGAGAGATTGTACTTGCTGATCAAAATAGGGCAACTCCATTTGAACAAGGAAGTCTGTCTGTCTGTCTCATATGGTATGAAAATTCCACAGTTCTAATGGATTCCTTACTCCATTCTAGCTCATCAGCAGAATATTATTTCCTATTTGACTAATTGTTTCTGAGTTTCTTACTTGACTAAACATTTTGCACTGAATGCCTTAAAAGGAACTTTAAATATGGGCTTTCTTTAACTGTTCTCTTTCCCAGGGAGCTCATCCGCTGTTTGAAGTGGTATATGGACTGCTCAGCAGAACTGATTAGGCAAGATCACATTCAGGAAGCCATGCGGGTAATGTCCTAAGCTCACTGTACATATGGGGGGGAGGGAGGGGTTGGGTCACTCTTTAATGTTCCGTTCACCTCTCCTCATAACAACCTGTGACTCTTTAATTCAGAAAACAGTTGTAAAATTATTTTTATTAGTATCAGTAAAGACAGTGGTTCCTTAGTTGGAGTTTTTTGTTTTTGTTTTTTGGTCCAGTTGTGGGGCCTGAACTCTGGGCCTGGCCGCTCTCCCTCAGCTCTTCAGCTCAAGGCTAGTGCTCTACCACTTGAGCCACAGCACCACTTCTGGCTTTTTTCTTTTTGCTTATGTGGTGCTGAGGAATCGAATCCAGGGCCTCATGCATGCAAGGCAAGCGCTCTACCACTGAGCCACCTTCCAAGCCCCCTTAGTTGGAGTTTTGAGAAAAAGGTTTTCAAAAAAATAAAATAAACTTATCCAAGTTGGAATTGCCTGTCACCTGATTTTCATTCCTAGACTGTATTACTTTCCTTTCACATTTCTAGGCCTTGGAGTACCTTTTCAAGTTCATTGTACAGTCTCGAATCTTGTACTCTCGAGCTACATGTGGGATGGAAGAGGAGCAATTTCGGTCCAGCATTCAAGAACTTTTCCAGTCTATCCGGTTTGTGCTCAGTCTGGACAGCAGAAACTCAGAAACACTCCTTTTCACTCAGGTCTGTGAGCTGCAGAGTTTGGCTACTAAATTCCTTGTCTGTCTTAGCAAATGGTTTCTTTGTCCTCTGACTTGCAGAAGCCCTACTAGAATCTTACATGTTGGATAAAAGGTAATTTACAAGGAAACATCTGATAGAACAAAATGCCACTTTTATTTTGAAGTTAACTTTACCTCATCTACCAGGTATGAAACAGTTTAGTGACTTAATGTTGGAGAAATAACACAAATTTGTTGTTGGGAACCCTCTTTTCATACAAATCAGCAACCATTCTCTAGGTTTTTAAAAAAATGAATACCTTATAGAGGATATTCAGGATTCCCTATTTATGGGAATTTCATTTCCTAGTTAGCCAGTGTTAATTTTTTTTTTTTTGTTTTGTTGGTCATGGGCCTTGAACATAGGGCCTGGGCACTATCCCTGAGCTTTTTTTTAACTAAAGGCTAGTCCTCTACTATTTGGAGCCACAGTGCCACTTTTTTATAGTACTTTTCCATTCTTAGTTAAGAGTGAAATAATGGAAAACTAATAGGAATAACTGGAAAACACTGGCTAAAAAAGTAGGATTAGATTCTGTTAGAAATATCAGTATTGAATGGGCCAGGCAATTGGAAGGTAGAGATCAGAAGAAAAAGTAAGAGGACTGGGAAGTTGGCTCAGTGGTAGAGTGCTTGCCTTGCATGCATAAGGCCCTGGGTTTGATTCCTCAGGACCACATAAGTAGGAAAGGCTGGAAGTGGTGCTGTGGCTCAAGA